>NC_088887.1:76710194-77062694 GCF_037157495.1 Lathamus discolor | reverse complement strand
AAGGTAAGTGCAATACACTGTGTATTTTGGATCACCAGGATATATTTTCTAGTATAAAACTGAATATTTTTAACCTGTTCTTTGTATCATATAACATCTTTATAACATTTCAAACAATTAGGTTTTGTCAACATTTTTTACTACTTCAGACGCCCATAAATATTAAGTTACCATGGTTATAGCTATGGATCAGCAAACCTAGTGATACGGAATAGCATCCATCTTTTCCTAAAATTCCTGAAAAGGTAATAAGATCAAAACAGGCCCATTGTTTGTTTCAGGAGGCATCTAATATTAGACAGGCAAAAGTCTCAAGTTGTTATTAAAGCAGAGTAATTACAGATAGCCACGCCTCTTGCTATCTGAAACTATATTTCTTTTCTGGTGGCTGTTTAAACATGTAGCAATCAAATCAAATAATTCTTTCTTGTTATATCATCATCTTTAGCTATTTGGATATATCACTCTTGGCATCTCATAACCTACAGCTTTCTGTCAATAATTTACATGCTAAGGAAAGATTTAAAAGCCCGTTGACACAAATTGTGGAGAAAAGTAGCACAAAGTTTCAGTATCTGAAGGAGAAAATAATCTCTGTCTTGTAGGAACTGACTGTCTCCGTACATTTAGTACACTTTTAATTAAAGAGTAAGAATTATTGCCACCTCAAATAAAACAATGACTGCACTGGGGTGTAACAATATTACCAGCTTTAATTATCTCAGTGCCTCACACTTACCTTTTTCCTGACATTGACATATCATTCTTGAGCTGTGCATATCAATAGAAATGTTATGTTTTTTTACTGTTCTGTTACTCTCAACCACAGCAGCTGTTTCCTTAGTGATATGTATCTTCCAAAATGAACTGAACATTTATGAGCTTTCTGGCCACCGGGATACATAAAATAAATACCTCCTGCTTAGTTTTTAGTGAAAAACATTATCCTGGTATCATGAATTGCATCAAAATCATGGAAGTACAAGCAAATGAACTGTACATTCTTGATGGTAGCATATTAATTTTCCATGTTAATTTCATGTCCTACTTGAAAAAGAAAGTACTGATCTTACAGTTTATCATTGATCTACACTATCTTCTAAATGGTGTGACTGATTTTCTGTGTATCCATTAAACACTGCTTAAATGGATGCACAGATGCCAAAACCAAACTTTTCCTAAAAGTGTGTTCATTATTTTTCTTGAAATTCAAACTCCACACAAACTGTGCCTATATGTTGTAAAATTTATCACATTAAGTTGGTCATAGGCTTTATTTTGACTTAAATGAGATGTTCCATTTTATTTTCAGATTTCATAACAATCAATTTACTTTAAAATGTGCTAGAAAAAAACTATGCATAATTCCTTTTAAAAACTAAACGGGGAAATTTTTAATTGGAAAAATAATGACAGTATATTTTTCTGTTCCCTGAATCCAGACTTATCACATGCAAGCTTTGTGATGCAGTGTTCTACAATGTCAAATGAGCAAAAGTACAGTTTTGAAGAATACAACCTTTTCTTGATGACTACTATCATATTTTTTTCTTAACAGGTAATACTTTAGTCTTCTTTAATTCAGCAGTGCCAGGAAAGTGACTTAATTCTGTTTTACACTACTGATACTATGTCAAATGTGTCACTGAGTCAGTGCTAGTGATACCTCATGCAGAAACATCAGAATGAATTACATAATCAATACCACTCCAGGTAAGCATTCACCCGTGGACAAGGATATTGGGTATTTACTTTGTGTGCAGGCTTAAGTTGTTTATTGACTTGCTTTAAGGTTTAGTAGGTGGTCATTGACTTGGGGGATAATTCATAAGGAAACAACTGTGGGGGTGCACTTTTCCTATGCCTGTGTGGATACTGAGAAAATTTGAGCATATGCAAGCTTTTAATTACTTCTAAGAAACTTTATGCCAGTGTGATGTATGCTGTGAGAAAATTCTGTCATGTGGAGACTGTTATATTTATGAAACAAACCTAACTACTATTACATATTAAAGCCAAGTTAATACAATCTCACTACAGTCTGATGTTAACAATAACGTGAATTTGATTAAGCCCAGAATGGTCTGAGGAGTCCTTAGCAAGCTTGAAATCTGAAATAAACCAGAATGTTACTTGTATTTTTTTAATCCAATCGTGAAACAGATATCTCTTATAGAATAAGAAGCTAGGCAGGTGTAAAGTTATAGCAAAAAAATTGATGATTTTAAGTTTTATGTCATTGTGTTGAGTGGTATGTTAGACAGTTCGGGAAACTGTTCTTCAACCTTCCTCTTTAGAAAGAATAACCTACAGTAAGAGTAGTGGAAAAGTATTCAAGAAGTGAGCAGTGTGTTTTTTCACTTCGATGTCTTTAGGATAATGTCAGACTATAGTCACAACTCATTACACCTTTTGTCAGTCTCTGGAAATTTAGGAAAATATAACGAGAGGTCAGAAATCTCAGCTGTCTCTTGAAGTGGTAATTCAATCAATCTATGTCTGTGGATGCTGTTTAGATACTCCAGCCTTACGAAAGACAGCTTAGGAATCAATGCCCATCATGACAGCATAGCCACATTTTTCTAGACAGATTCTTCAGAGCACCATAGAAAGTGAGATGCTATTTTCCAAGAACAGAGAATTTTAGGTAGAGTCTGGGAACAGTTTTGAATATTTGTTATCCAGTCATCTACTGGTTGTTTCCGTTCCCTCAGTTGTCCAACCATAGATTATGAATCCAGCACATAAAGTTGTTCCTGCAGTAAGCATCACTCTTGGAAATTTTCCTTCCTAAAATTTATGTTTGTGCACTACCTTGTGTATTTTCAGCAGGTTATCAACAATATCTAGGAAGGCTGGCAAACTGATTGGAAAATTAAGAGATGTACTATCATTCTTTATCAGATTTAGCAAATTGTAACTAGCCTTTCAAGCAAAATCATCAGCATCTTCTTGGCCTTTTTAAATTTATCAACAGGTCTATTGCAGTGCACTTAGAATTATTCAATTGTATTATGTCCCTTAAATTCCAAAGGAAAACATTTCACTGATCATCAACAAAAGGTCTTGCAGAGCTGTAGTTTGAGGCTGAATACTGTTCTGTCTCCTGGTGTGAGATTTTGCTGGTGTCTCCTCAATTTACTAATACAATGGGATTTCTTTTTGCAAAATAATAAAAGGCTCAGATTTCCATATCTTTTTTCCTGTACAGAATTGTATCAATAGCTAGATAATGTATTATTTGCATACTTCTCTTTACAGTTCACCTTGCCATAACCAAAACCACATGGATTTGTGGGATAAGTAGAATTCTGATGTAGCAGTGTATTTTCTTTAATGTCCATAATAACAGCAATGCTTTCAGCATGTATACCAATGCAAATAAAATACCAGCCACAAACTGTCTCATAGGTATACTTCAGAGATTAAAATGAGAAAGCATGAGGAAAGTATGAACAGCATTAAAATGCCATTAAAATTAATCACAATTGCTGATAACACTAACTTGAAATATTTACCTAAATGTAACATTAATAAAAAAAAAAAAAAAAAAAAAAAAAAAAACAACTGTAAATGAAAGCAGTAGGATGGTTAGAAAGAAAACAGCTGTGGGGTCCAATTTTGTTTTCATCATGGAAAGTTTATCTTGAAAAGGCTGCTCATTTAGAAGTATCTCATGTAGAAGTATTATAATACAAAATAAGATGCTATTAAACCCTGTAAAAAAACCCCTACCATTTTCTTTTTCTACTGAAAGATGGTATCAGTTTTATTTCATTTGCCTTGCAGAGGGAATGGGTAGGTTCAGTATGAAACCATGGAACTGATCCTGCGTTTCTCATTGGTGTTATAATCACAGATGTTCAAGATGTGGTATCATAATTATGTGAGAGTAGAGACAGCATTTAAATACAAGTACACCTTGCAAAAGCCGGGACAGCAGAACACATGTTTAGATAGCAGGCAAAAGCCATTATTTTCACAATATATGCAAGAACAGGGCATGCAGTACTTGTCACCACAGCTACCTGTGTCTTTCTCCTTTTCATTTTCCACTTAAGTAGGCTGTGGGAGTAAAGCAAGGCCAGTATTCCCTCAGGATTAGAAAAATAATTTTCTGCTCACTTACTCAAAAATTTTACAGCTGTTCATATTCACTGGCCTTTATGCTATTTCTGCTTTATACTTCAAATTCTCTGATGGCTCAGGGTCTCTTCTTTACCTGATTATCATTTTATGTCTGCTTGCTTTCTTTTTACTTAAAACTAGAAATTCATAGTTCTGTCTCAAGACTGCACTGAATTGAGTTCTGAGAGGAAAAAAAGGTTAAGATTCAGTACTTAAGTCTTCACCTTGCCTTAAAATACTGTTAATGCTTGTGATGTTTCTTTATAATTCACAGAAAAATAACAAGCTTTCACTTTTGTGTGTATTTTGAATCATAACACTTGCTTGTGCTCTAGCAATATGTGATAACTTTCAGCAATATATATATATATAATACTTTTATATATACTTCTTGTGAGCAGTGAAAATCAATTAAAATATGGGAATAGGAAAAAGTTGGATTTACTTAAAATCTAATGAATAGCTTTGGTTTGGCTCCAGTTATAAGGCTAGTTTCAGCCAGTGTAACTTCATGAATAGTCAGACCAGAAATATTTTTGAGACTCTCAACTACAGATTTAACTTCTGTTTGAAAGGAAAAGTATGTATTAGACTGAAGAACCTCTGCATTTGTTTTCACAGCAAAAGAAAAGAAAATCTAGGCTACGTGAATTAGGAAGAGTCAGCTGTGTAACAGTGTTTCTTTTTACCTCAATCTTGAGAAGTCTTTCACATTGATTTCTTGCTTTTTTGTCCTGAAGCAAGAAAGACCGTACTCAATCTCATCACTCTTATAGTGTGAAAGGGTTTCTGCACAAACATAGCCACAACACAAAAGGAAGGAAGAATCATTGGGTGGCAGCAGCCTGACATAATGGCAAGTAACACATTGTCTAAGGAATTAAGGTAAATTGGAAGTGATAGGGTAACAAAGGATTGAGTTATCTGCAAACATGCTTTATTTCTGCATTGCTGTACTCACATTTTCTCTTATACCCTTGACAAAGTGTACTTCTGAAGGGACTTTATAAGCTGAACCAGAAAGAGCTCCCACTTTCCTGTATGATAGTTTCCTTTTGTAGAAATGCAGAAGTAGAGACCCTAGATGTTATCAGACTGGCTCTTAGAAAAATACTTGTTTTTCAACTTGACTCGTACATCAGAATTCGCAAAGAACTGGAGCACAAGGCAAACTGAAACATTCAGGTAGGACTTACCCAATGCAGAGATCTTAATTTTTTACTCCCAATAATTAGGCAGTACTATGACGTCATCTCGTTGTAAGTTGGATTTCTCAAAGCAAATGAATCCTACTAAGTGCTAACTTTGCAATACTGATTTTAAAGAGAAGCTAGACAACTTTGCCATAAGCCTGTATACTGTACAAGTGTTATATGATATGGATGCATGCTCTGATGCAGTATTTCAAAGGGTTTGAAAAACAAAAAATTAAAGTTTGAAGTAATATATCATCAGCACCTTATATTACAACATCAGCTTTCCAGAGAATAGATGTTATTAAACAAACTACAAAACATAGAAGTTAATTTTGTTGATTACCTGAAATGAATACTTGCAACTGACTCAGAGTTTAGGTGTTTTATGTAGTTTATAGCATGTGATGCAAACAATTTTTTTCAGATGAATTCTCTTCTACCACTTTGATAAGTTCTAGGGAAATAATTTTTAGATAAAAAGCATTTTTCCTGCCAATTCAGAAGGTTGGCTAGCAACATAATTATCTGAATAATTACTGGGGGGTTTTTTGTTTTTTGGTTTTTTTTTTGTCAAAGCAGTCACCTTTTGAGTATGAACTTTTTCAAAGACGGAAAGCTGTGTATTTGACATACACTTTTGTTGCCTGTTGGTGGAGTGCCAAGGAATCTATTCTTGGTCTCGTCTCACCAGCTCACTTTAATCACTCAAAGGATCAGCCAATGCCTAACTGACATAGGGCAAGTACCTTCAAACAGATACGGAAAATTCCATCTAAACCACTAAAAATTATGTGGCTTTACCTTTCTTGTGCTGCTGTACAGAGTAATATTTATGATAATTAGGCTTTCAAGTAAATCAGAAAAAGCTGGGCTTTGGTATTTTTGGGTTTTTTTTCGGTTTGGTGTGGTTTTTGCTGGTTTTTCTTTTTGTTTGTTTGTTTGTTACTTTTATGTCCAAACACTAAATATAAAATGCTTGATTGTTCTTACAGGAAAGAATAACTCTTGAAGTACTTAAAGTGTTTCCTCACAGTCATAGGAGGTATATCTTAATTAATCTTTCCAGTAACCCTGTCTTGTAGTTAATTAAACCTGTACAAAAAACAGTAGCTTAATACTGAATTCTAAACTTACAGTAATCAAAATGGTGAAGATAAACCCATTTTGGAGATTTCAGCTGACCTTGTAATTTGACATTGTATACCTTTTACTACAAATGCAGACTCCTAAAGAAACAATGCCTTTCTACTGTTCATTTTTCTAAGTGTAATTAGGCAGTCACTATCTTTAGAGCAATTTGACAGCAGGTGCCTCTTCCCTATTGTGACAGGTACCCTCAAAAAATCAGGTATCATCGTATATGTATTTGCACATTCATATATACACACAGAGACATGCATATATATGTATATATACATATATATATTTATATATACATATAACAGCCTGCTCTCAGCTGTGGTGCCATTCTGCTACACCACTAGTAGCAAATGGGAGAGAATAGGCCCGGATGGCATGTAAAAAGCACGCACACTACTCTATAGCTTAGTGATTTGGATTTATATTATGCATGTTCCCCTCCTGCAGCTCCCACAGTGGAGTTACTTGTAACAGGGTGCCTGTGCTCAGATTCTGGCAGTGGGGTCTGTGGGGTGGCCTCTGTGAGAGGCTGAGCCTTGCCCATGCCAGATGTAGCTGGTTCCAACCATGTGCTTTGCAGTTCCTATTTCTACCCCTGCCCTGCTGAGGTTTGGGAGTGAGCAGGCAGCTGGGTGGGAGCTCAGCTTTTTATCAAGGCTAAGCCATTCAAGGCAAAACACTGTTATCAGCTTTTCATGATGTTTTGTGATGGATTTATGGATTTAGTCTAGTAGTGAGTACTACCTTCTTTTCAAAGGTAGTGGTAAAGGAAAGAATTCACCAAGGGAACAGTAGCACAGGTGACATGATATTTAGACATTCAGGTTCCACTTCCAAATTACCATATTCCTTCATCCCTTGACTGACCTTGTCTAGCATTGGTATAAACCTTACAAGAACTAACTTTGATATCAAGAGGATTTGGTGCTATGCTGACAAAATAAAGACAGCAGCTATAAACAAGCTACAGCAAGAAAGAAAGGCAGAGAAGTGGAATGGGGAGAAAATGCTTCCATCTGAAAACACCCTCGGACTGAGTGACCACAGGATGTAATCTGAGCTGTTCATAAAGATGAAATTGCAGGAAATTACACCCGCCGCCTCCCCCCCAACTTCTCAGTGAGAAGGTCAGTGTTACACAATCTTTCATTTCGGCTCTGAACAGCTGTGTGCATCTGTCTCCTTTCACCTCCAGCTCATAAGAAGGATGGGAAGGACAGCTTCTATATTTGTTTGCATTAGTTTGCTTCAGTAGAACAAGAGTTCAGGTGACTTCTCCCTGGACTAACTTACTAGCATGGCATTTTTTCCTTATGTTATTTTTAAACTATTATTGTTAATTTTGACTATAAACACAATGATCTTAATCTTCTTGAATGTACCCATTCCACACACTGGAAATCTCACTAAGAATTCATATTGTTATGTTTAATAAATGGAGCTGCTAATAAATCCATTGATAATAGGAAAACCAGTTCTTTGCAGACCTCTGTTCTAATTACCAGACTTCCCTCACTGGTTGGTAGGTGGACTATGCTTTGTTTATTTTGTGCTACAAATATTCCTTCTCTTTTTATCAGGGCCCAAAGAATGTCTGCATGGAGTTTAAGTCGTGAATAATTTCATAAAGAAAACTCATTTGAGAATAGCCCATAACACATGCATTATTGTTTCGAAATACATGAGTTATTTTAAAACTTTGGTGAAAAGAAGTGCTCACATAGCTCCTGCTTTTAGAATACATTTAGCTCATTAAAAAATTGGTCTTTGGTCAGCGGCAGTACTTCCCTTTTGGTTGAATGACAATCTTCTAATCAAGCCACCCTGAAGTAAATAGTGATTTTTTTAAAACATTTAATTTGGTTGCATGTTGTCTCCTTAATACATTTATAGTTACGAAATAAATACTATATACTGAAATATGTATTACACTATAATCAAGGAAATCTTCATAGGGGAACAAAACCCTGTTTATTAGTGTTTGGAAAACAAACAAACCAAAACAAACCCACCAGATAGATGGGAGTTGTATCTTAAAAATGTAGGAAAAGGGAATATTTTCTCACCCTAACTAAACTTTAGTGCATAAAGTTGCATTAAGATCCATCATAGGAATTCCGTGTTTTCTACCTGTTGACACTGTGTATCATTACATGCAGGAAAATACCAAGCATAAGCTGTTGACATTTGTTTTGGGTTTTGGGTTGTTTTTTTTTTCTGTGTGATAATTCTTTAACATTTTCTGTGTTATTGCATGGGAAATTTTGATGCAACATGAAAGATAAATTTGTAGTTGTCAAAAGTTTAAACTGTACAAGTCAGCTGTGCCTCAAATGTCTTTGACATTTGACCCATTAGATGTAGTCCTCCCATGACATCTTGATGTATGTTAGGCTTTGCTGCATGCTGTCCAGAAAGAGTGGTTTACTGACCAGTTAGGAAAGCCACTGATGAGATCACAAGGGAGTTATGAATCATTGTTTGGAAGGTAGTAACTACAATCCCTAGTGCTGCTGAGTTGTTTAACGGTAGTGACAAAAAGGGAAAATTAAAAACATAAAAGACAGGCAAGATGAAACAACCTTGCTCGAGCAATCAGCCATCACAAAGCAAGACAACTCTCTTTGAAACAAATCAAAACCTATATGGAAGAATGAAAAACAGAAACACACAGAATAAAGCATTAATAAGTTTGTTTGAACACAGTAGGGAGCCCTGTAGGGTTTATAATCCCCTTCAATGAGGGCATAATTAAAACTAGGGACAAGCTTTTAGATGCATTAAAACATTTCACTTGCTAACTGCCTGCCACAATTTAAGCACATACTAATGTTAAACTTAATTGTCTTCTTTTCCTACCAGAGCTGCCTTCAGCAACTTAGAGCCAACATTCCCCCTGCTTTAAGACATCTGGTGTTAGTAAATAATTATCAGAGGAGTTTCCGGAAATGTTGTCTATGATTCTCTTACAATTATTTCCTAAAAAGAAAGGCAGCTGTTGGTTGGTGTAAAGGGTGTTGAGGTGGCAGGGGTGCTGACTTGCATGCCATCCTTGCGGTGGTGGAGGGAGCACAGCATGTCTCCCACTGTCTGCTCCCTTGTATGCATGCACTTTAGCTGCACAAGGAGGCAGGGGGCATTGGTCAGCATTTCCTCCACGGTGTCCAGTTCCATGTGGATGTTAGACCCAGGGGGAGACTGGGTGAGCACGACCAGGCAGTAGATGACATTGTCCTCCTGGACACTCCAGCCTTCGTGGGCACAGCGTATCCAAATGATTGGCTGCAGCTGTGGCTTGAAGGTAAGCCTGCAAAATCTTTGGCAGGCACAGAGCAAAGAAGCTCCTCTACCAAATCCTCCACTAGCTTGCACATCTCAGCCCTGTCTGGCACAGGCCACTGGATGCCATCAGCTCGGAACTGGCCTGGATCACATGTATCACCAAAGTCATCATTGTCTTCTTCTTCTACCTCTACTGTTCTTGCTCTTCTTGACTTTCACGACTGCCCTGCTTGAAGCTGCTTTCTTGCTGATGGCTCCTCTTCCTGGTTCTCTGCACACACATTGTGAGACACTCCCCCACCCTGCCCTGCTCAAGGTGGCATTAAATTAATAATGATAACCTGAATATCTATATATATATATATCAAAAGAATTTCTATGTTCTGGGACTGTTTCTGAATTCAAGCTGAATGTAATATGAAGGCTGAGAAATCTCTAGGCTTCAGCAAGGTTCACAGGGTATGCTTATTTAGAATTTGGGTACCATAGGATATGAGAAGCTTTGGGAGTAAAATACTCAGGGGTTCTTAAAGCGATTCATAGAATCATAGAATGATTTGGGTTGGAAGGGGCCTTAAAAATCACCTAGTTCCAACCCTCAGGACACGTTCCACTAGACCAGGTTGCTCAAAGCCCCATCCAACCTGTTATTGTGTTTCAAGCTGTTTTCCGATTATTCTTTACAATGTTTGCATTTTATGATAGAAGGAGAGACACTGTGCAAAATGAGACAAGACCCCAATTATTTCCTTGCTCTTCTAAGTTACCATGATCAAATTTTGGTTTTGACAAGGTGAACTTTCTGAAATTTCTCAGGGGCAATTTTCTTCAGGAGTACTTAGGGGCTTAGACCTTGGTTCAGATTTTCTGTGTCAGGCATTGAGACTGTGGCATGTCATTGCTCTTTTCATTCAGGTAGTCTAGAAGAAAAACAGGCTCTGGTAGGTGTTTTTAAATTATGACACATGGTGGGTTTGCCTTCTGTGTTCATTTCAGCTTTCATGTTTCACGACAGAAAAAAAGAGGAGGTAGTTTACTTTGCATAAATAAATTGCATCTTTGAATCATTTAACTTAGAACTTCAAGATGAGACCTGAGGCTTAGCTTGCAAATTTGATTATTGATTTTTCACATCCTAGAGGAGTGCTTTAACTAAAAAAGTAGAGATAAAATGATGATACTGTTATTTTCCATTCCTTCCATTTCCTAGCTTCTGGGGAAGGCATGCCTTTTCTCTGTAGGGGTCACTGACATCTACAAACGAATGAAGAATACTGGAGTGAGAAACTAAGGTTCAGGATTCCTTTTACAGTAATTCCTTTCATCAGGCTGCAGTCAGATACCCTGCTGACTATCTTCTTTGTCTTTTTATGTCCTAGTAAGGAAGTGTTACATGGATTATTGGAGGTGTGGTTGAAATTCCACTCATGACGAGGGGTTTCTGCTTCGTAGGACTGTTTATTTTTTAAGATCAGTTTGACACTGGGGAGACAATAGGAATTTGGATACCAAAATATTTCAGTCACAGCTCTATACAGAATTTTGTGGATTACATGACTTCTTTGTGCCATGGGAGAGACAGTGCAGTCCAGTAGAGAAGATGAGCAACTCATGCTAGTGGTTTCTCATGCAACCTCCCTGTCCTGTAGGAGATACGGAACAGTGTCAAGTGTAGCCATCCTAGCTGAGGGGTGTGTGGTCCTGTATCTAGGCAACAGTTCTTGCAGGCACCTCTCCTATCACCAGTTTGTCCTGTGTGCTCACAGGTACCATGAGTGCTAGAATGAGGCAGAGAATACTTGATTCTTGATTAGCTTTGAGTGTCAGTTGGGACCTAACAACTGGTCATCACCATCACTGGTGCATGCAGTTCCTGATAGGGAATTCCTTCTTTTTCCAGTGACCCAACACATTTGCAGGTATCAGAGTGACTGGCAGATTGTTTATGCTAACTTACTCCTCTAGCCTTTTAGTCAAGCTGCTCCCT
Organism: Lathamus discolor; assembly: GCF_037157495.1. Lineage (NCBI taxonomy): Eukaryota > Metazoa > Chordata > Aves > Psittaciformes > Psittacidae > Lathamus > Lathamus discolor. The sequence goes on along the minus strand of NC_088887.1, from coordinate 77,050,961 downwards.
TGACAGGATTGCACTGACTTCTGTGTTTTTTTGCCATTGGTCTAACTATCCCCACACAGCATCAGCCACCATCAGTGTAGAAGTCACTATGGGCTACTTTTCCTGTTCAGCCACTTATAAGGATAATTGTATAGCTATGGTGTTTGTCCCTAGAGGACGATGTCCTCGATGTTTTGCATGTGTTCTGGGGTGTCACCCAGCTCTAGGGACTCTTAGCCCACAGTAAATGGTGGGATGATGTGTCTACCTGTGGCGTAATTTGGCGTAATTGCTTCAAGTGTACTGAATTCCTTAGCAGGTGCTAAGCTTTGTTTACCTTCTTCCATTGTGGGAATGGAAAGAGTTCTTTGTGTGTAGTGGAATGATGTCTAGCTTGCTTTGCTTCCAGTTTATACTGCATATGAAGCATTCAGGACAGCAGCAGGCAAAGCTAGGGTCACTTCATTCAGGGCTTGTTAGTACATCATCAGCAACCATTCTCTATTTGGCTTTCTCACAAGCCATACCACATTACTGTAGTGGGAACTGGTTACTGTTCTGCCCTTGCAGCTCTCCCATCCCAACATTTCAGGAACTATGTAAACACTTCTTCCCTTTTTTGCAGTCTGTGCTCCCTCCCAGGTTGAGCAATGCCGTCAGCAGGGTGCAGGAGCAGATGTTGTGGAATCACTGCAGTCAGGCTCCACAGCAGCAGCTGGACTTCCCCACCCCACTCTCCTAGCTGTACTCCTTGGACAGCCCCTGGCATGGATGCATCTGGCTTCTCCTCCCCTTGTTCTTTAGTTACTGTGATGGGGCTACTTACAAGCACCCCTCATCACTGTTGGAGGTGAAGGAGGACCATACATCCCCAACTTCGACCTTTTGTTCCCAGCTGGAAGCAGTTAACTTTGTTTACCAGAACACCTGTCTCTTACCTCAAGTTTCTGTACTCTTTTCCATGAAAAAACTGTGTGCAAAGGAAAAAACCCACAAGAAAGCCTCCCTTTGGGGAACCAGGAAGTTCTTATTTCTTATACTGTTCTTACATTATGGCCTAAACATTTTACCAGGTCTCAGCCCTACGCACTTTTTGGGATTTGGGGTTTACCAATGAACTTGAACAATGCATGCCACAAGAGCATCTGTTGTTGCACTGTTCCCTTCCTGAGAGCAAGGTCTTGCGTCAACCTTAAGTCCCAGTCCCTAACACCCATCAGAATTCATATCACAGGTATCTGTGGTCTGAGTAATTGGTATCTCACTGCTGACAGCAAATTCGCTATTGAACTAAAGTAACTATTTCAGTACAGGAGAGATGACACAGGTTGGGTGAGTCAGCATGGTAGTCCCAGCCGTACAGTGCTGGTTGCTGGGCTGGGGGGTTTTTTGCACATTCTCTCAGGTTCTAGGATTGCCTACTCTGCATAGGTGTTGATTGCCCTCTGGGTCCATGTTATTATTATTTTTATTTTTATTAGATAAAAGTGGCAATGGTTTCATACACTTTATTGTTGTAGCCTAGTAACACATTCACCTGGGATGTAAATCTTGTGCAGTCTTCAGTTAAAAAGATTTAAGCTCTCTTAGCGAACCATCCATAACATTGGATTCTTATTTGTTAAATTTGAAAAGTCATATAATCATAGAATCATAGAATGGTTAGTGTTGGAAAGGACCATAAGATTATATAGTTACAACCCCCCTGCCGTGGGCAGGGGTGCCTCATCCTAGACCATGTTGCCCAAGACTCTGTCCAACCTGGCCTTGAACACTGCCAGGGATTTACCATTTAGCACCTCTTTGGGCAACCTGTTCCAGTGCTTCACCACCCTCACAGTAAAGAACTTATATCTAACCTGAACTTCCCCTCTTTTAGTTTGAACCCTTCTCCTATAACCTCTGGCTGACTGCAGCTTTTGAGGCAAACTGGGGAGAAAATAAAGAAAGAAAAAGCCTTTTTTGTTACACTTATCTTTCAGTACAGCTGTGAGACTTACTTTTTGCTTAATGATATTAACTGAACTACAGTTTTAAAAATCATGGTGAAAACTTCATTCTTCAAGCTTGCACATTGAATTCTTAGATTCTAGGTCTTACAGTATTTATCAGTTAACATAAAGTGTTAATATATAAAGGTTAATATATACAAAGGTAGAACCAGAAATAGGAAATAAGCTAAGAAAATCAATGCCAGAATTAGAAGAACGAAAGCCAGGTAGAAACAAAAGGAAAATAAAATGATAATATATAATAAAAATATCCCATTATTATGATGAGATTTTTATGAACTCTCAGACTATTACTCTGAATGTATTTCAGTAATAAATATTTGATATTGGTTATCTTGTGTTGGGTGATATAAATACATGTATATTCTGTACTTACAGAAATATTCAGGAGTTCCCTTTAAACTAAGAAATCTATTATTTTCAATCCTTGAAAAAGAGAAAGGACTATTTCCTCAGTTACTCAGCTTCAGTCATCTGAAAGGAGAAATCGATTAAGAATGTCTATTATAATTATGTCACCATTAACATTAATCTTCAACTAAGTATGGCTGTAACTTATTTCTAAAAGTACTAACCAATACTCCAGAAAAGGTCATATAAAAAGATATCTATTCTGATCAAGTAATGAGATCCTGTAAAATTCACTCAATTTAATAAATATATAAAAAATGCTATTAATCAAGCATATCCTAGCAACAAAAAAGCTTACAAATCATTTACACCTGTTAGTCCTAATTTGTTGTTTTGCTTCAGGAACCATATCCTTTATTTACTTTCCAGTAGCTTATTTTTGGAATAATGCTTAACCTACTTAATAAAAGCCATATAATGGCACGGTTAACACAGTCCTCCAAACTAATCATAGAATCATATCCACTTAAAGTTGATTAGATTAGTAATGAAGTGCAGTAAACTCGGATCAGATGTCTGACTGCTGAAGACCCTAAAGAAGTAATTTCATTTCTGTAAAACTCAATTTCCTCATTTCAGAGATGTTACTAATGATTTTAGTCTTATTTGAATACCAAGTTAAATGCTTGCAATAAATAAAAATATGCGTAATTTAGCATATACAGGATTGAGATATTAGTATTATCATCCAGAATAAGAGTTAGAACTCAGACAATTCCCTTCCTTAGTCAGAAACTAAGCTAATTGCTTTGTTGGTAAAAAATTATATTGCATGTATTAGCAAATTAAATGTGCTGTCTGGTATTCCTTATTTTTTGATTGTGTTTCACTTGTGGAACTGTTCTGAAATGTAGTTATCATAATAATTCAAACTGCTGATAAACAACAAGTCACCTAGAAGGAACTGGAAATTTCCAATACAGCAATTGCATGGTTAAATCAAGATTAAAAGAGAAACAAAAAGGGACCTCCGGACTAAGTAAATGTGTTATTAAAAAAAAATAATAATATTTACTTCCTTATTTTTACAGATATAATACTTTGTCTTAGCCAATGTATTTTAATTTTGTTGTATAGGACTAATATTTTTATTTTTTTATAAGACTGATATTGTTTTACTGCATATTGTTTTACTCTTGTTGCTGTTTTGAAACCTGTAAAAAGCGCCCACAGCTCATTGAACCAATTAGTGAACTGCCCCATCTGGTTAGAAGAATTTCACTCTGTTTCACAGCTGAGGTTTAATCTAGGAAGCTAGTGGTTCTGGAGAAACAAACTTGCTTTATAATCCCCCAATAAATTTCCCTTTGTAGTGCTTAATTAAGAGCAATACAAGTGCAAATTGTTCACGTTCTAACCTACATAAGTCTTGTACAGAATACAGAAAATAATAATTGTATAAAAATGTAATACTTGGGATGTGTTGTTTTTTTTATTTCTCAAATGTGAATTTAAAGTGAAGGATGTGATTTGAAGCTTACAAAGGACTGGTAGAATGGCCATCTTTGCTTTTTCTCTAGGTATATATGACATAATTCAATTTACTCTATTCTTACAATGCATTCAGGAGAATAAAACATTGTAAACCAGGAAATATATGAAAAAGCAAAATGAACATCCTTTGAAATCTCAACTATTATACTAAATATGAACGGCATTGGAGCTCTCTTTTGTTTGCTTGAGGGTTTTGTATTTATACATAATAGAGTTTTAAAGAAAGAACTTATTTAGGCTGAATTTTCTGTGATTCTGAAACTATTCGATGAATTTACAGGTGATATGCATATATATACACACGTACACACACAAATTATCAATAATTTCACATGATATTCGGTTTCTAGGTATGAAGTTCTGACGCACACATACACTGTTGGGCCCATCCATTCTACTACAATGTTAAAGATTTTTATAAAACAACCAAGCAAAGCAAAGTTTGCATATAGTGTAATATGTAAAATATGTTGATTTTAAAGTAAGGTTTCCAATTAAACATCCAAAAAAGCTCCCTCTAGAGAAAAGTTTCACAAGCTTTGGAGCTCCTTTCATCCCAAAAAACAGCATTTTCTGCTCTGGTCTAGATGATTTAAGGAATGATATAGATGATATAAGGAAGAAATTCTTTACTGTGAGGGTGGTGAGGCACTGGAATGGGTTGCCCAGGGAAGCTGTGAATGCTCCATCCCTGGTGATGTTCAAGGCCAGGTTGGACAGAGCCTTAGGTGACATGGCTTAGTGGGAGGTGGCCTTGCCCATGGCAAGGGGGTTGGAAGTATATGATCTTAAGGTCCTTTCCAACTGTAACTATTCCATGATTCTATGATCCTGTTTTTATTCGGACTATTTGCAGTGAATACTATGATTGACATTTAGGACAAAGCAGGATTGGTTTTCTTAAATTCAGACTATTGTGTGCCCTTTATACACACAGATAAAAGGAAAGTAGTGATAAATTGAACATTTTACTTTAGTGTCTGCATACTTAATACCGTCTCTTCCTTGTTACTTCAGCTCAAACTATAACTCTGGTGTCTGGAAAACAGGCTAATCTAATGATTTATGTCAAATCCTTGTCCTACAAGAATGAGAAGGCTGCTAATAAAATGAAATAGTAGACAAGTTTCATGATGTATTGTCACCTTTTCCCCCATAGATTCTGACTTTCTTTGTTTCTTTTCCTTCAAATAAAAAAGCAAAACAGAACAACAAAATTAACCCACTTTGTAATGAAATATTTGCCATCTAATTATTAATACAGGCTTATTTTTTTTATTATTTTAATTTTGTATGACTTCACTTAAGATATGGTTTTACTCCAATGAATAAAAACATGAAAACATCAAACAAAGATTAATTTCAACCTACTTAAAGCAGAACTGTACACTTGATCAAAAAAGAAATCAATTAGATGAAACTGAATGAAATTCAACATGCATTTTACAAAGATAGGTCATGCCCCATTTACCTGATAAATTCTTGGACAGGATAATTGATTTTCTTTTTTTTTTTTTTTACAGTAGGAAAATACAATTGATCTAATCTTCCTAGACATAAGTAAAGACCTTGATAAAGTGCCCCATTACTAGGAAATCTAGAAAAAGGCAGAGATTTGTCAAGCAAAAAAAGGAATTGTTCAAAAGGAAAGTTGATATTGCTGAAAGGGGCTCAGCAGTTTATTTTTGCAAGAAGCTCATAAGCAGTCTTATTTAATATTTAATACTTTTCACCAGTGATTTCTACTAAAATAAGAAGGGGAAGTCAATAACATTTGCTGACAGAAAATAAGAAAGCAATAATACTTTGGATGAGTGGTATACTATGTAGATGATGTTGAAAACCTAATTTATAAAGTGGAATTGCATTTCTTATCCAAAAATGTAGATCATACATTTTGGCATCATAAAAAGCCCTTCTGGTACAACATGAATTCAATGTTGTACCATTATGAAATTATGAAAGGTACTTAAAAAAAAAAAAAAAGAAAATCTATGTGTGTAAATCTTTCAGAGGATGCTTATGGTTAACAGAATGACAAGGTTGGGAAGAGAGAAAAGATAACATTAAAATGTATTAGGTAGGAAATCTACAGAATGTAGGTTTGGCCATCTGTCAATTAAACCGCATTGGTCCATCCATAAATGAGTAGAAAATTCCTATATTTTTTTAAACAATTGAGCACTTTCATTCCAAGAAAATCTGTAAAAATTAAGTTTTCTCCAAGAAACACTGGTTACCAAGATCCATGTATGTTCATAATGTGCAATAACTTTTGTCATTTGCATCACCGAACATAAAATATCCATCACTGAACACTTTTGATTAAAAAAAAATTTATGAAAAATTGCTATGTTCCAAGGCTTTATGAAAGTGACAGAATCTATACCATAACCTGAAGCCTTACTGAGATTTTCAAGTAGCATTAACAGAACTTGATTTTTTTTTATTTAATGATTGAATTTAACATAATTGTTTTTCAGTGAATTGTTGCGTTTTCCGTAATTGTTTGTTACAATAATCATAATGTTTTTTCAGAGAAACTTTAAGGAATCCCTGTTTCCTTTTAGAGACTTACTTTACTTTTTACTCCGTTTGAAAAGTCCCCCATTTAGCATAACTACAGTTCCCATAGAAATAAAATTTCTCCCTTGATTAAATGAATAATAATTATATAGCAGGACACAAAATACTTCATTATCATTATTAGTTGGAATATAATGGTAAGTGAACTGTTCAGAATCACCACCTACTTCTATTCTTCAGTCTTCCAACTCTGATTTCGTTTTCTCTATAGCTTTCCCTATTCTTGATAACTCTTTATTACATTAAGCACATTTATGTCTTCCATTATGGATCATATTAAAATATATTCTTATTTTATAGAATATTATTTGTTATAGAATATATATACTAAATATAAATGCATGTTGTATATCTAAATATATTTACACATCTAAATATATTTTTATAACTCTAAATATCTTCCTCTATGACATAGGAAAGTTATTCTTTTCCCAAGGCATTACTGCCTGTGACTTCTTTTGCCTTCTTTGTAGTGTGAAAATATTCAGAAGTCAGTAGCTGTGTATGTTTTGACCCATTAAAATTCATCATGTAGAGTAACTGCTTCTGTAGCTAAATTCCAAGTTGCTTTCCTCAGGCATCCCTTTCAATTTTCTCTTTAGCTTGCATCTTCCCAGATTATTTTGCCCTGTAATGCTACTAGCATTACCTGGAGCTAGAAAATAAGAGGTTCTTAATCCATGCTGAAGTGTGAACTTCTGGTATTATATAATTAAGTTTTCTTTACAATTTCACTATTCCTTATTCATAAGTGAGAATTGATTGTAGGTAATTACTTTTATGAGAGACAGGATAACAATAAAGTCTATCCTGTGTTGTTTGTATATAAAATTATATAAGGTTTCATTTCCAGATGCTTATTTGTTTGTTTTGTCACAATTTGGACCTGAAAGGTAGATTAATGTGGAGCCAGGAGCCTAATTGTGCTTGTATTCCTTGAGTTGCTAGTAATCTTTCTGAGCTGAAACTTCCTGTGATCCCAGTTTGTCTGTATTCTCTGATTTTTAATTATTTCTTATATTTGTAATGAATATTTCAATAAAAAAATAAGCCTTGGTTGTTCTAAGCTGAGAAGCCAATGGTGGTTAATTGCCAGGTCTGGAGCCTGCTCCCCAACACCCTAAAGCACTGCAATACCTGCATACAACACCTGCACTCGGGGCCAGTGGTGGGACACAGCAGAGTGGGGAAATCTTGTCTCAGACTGCTGGGAGAAAGATGGAGAAAGGCTCTTTGGGCTGGTTCTGCTTCGCTCCACCTCATCTGTGGCTCTCTCCCTTATCCTGGAGCTATGTCACAGCCATGCCATGTCCCTGCTTATCCCAGCCCTGATCCCTTCTTAGTGACTTGACTTTAGATGTCGGGAGTCATAAGGGCAGCCTGGCTGGAAGGGGAAAATTACTGAGGAGAAGAAAAATACTGCTGAAAAATACTGTCAGACTACAGCTTGGGGTGGCGGACCCTTGTCGGGAATGCCCCTGCCCTGCCTCATTAGCATCCCCTGCTCCTAGTGCCCCTTTCCTTATAGGACAGCCCAATCTTGCTGCTCCCAGATTATTTAGTTTACTTTTATTTGGTTAGGAATTATTCTGATGTTAAATTAACAATGCAGTGGGAAGGATGAAATAATGCAGTTTAAGAATGCATCACTGCCTTCAGTGCAGATGGACACAAATTAATCCATTATCCTGGAAGAAAGAAAACCACCATCACCAACAAATAAACCTTTTCCTGTATTTTTATTATATTATTATTTTATTTTATTTATAATTTTATTATATTATTATTTTATGATATTTTATTATCCTGTGGTTTTATTTTTTTAATATTTTGCATGTATTTTGGTAGCTACAATTAAATAAATACATTCACAGTATGTTACATGAATGTACTTAATGAACAGATGATAAAAATACTTTAATTATATTGCAAGATCAACAACTGTTAAATTAATGTCATTGAGTCAACTGCAGCTAATTGTAGGTAACTGCTATGAGAGGTATAGGACTCTTCTTCCAATCAGCTAAAGCCACTGATTTTTGTCTTATAATTTGTTTAATTAGTTTTTAAGTTTGCATTTCATTTATCAGTCCTTTTTATATTAAGAATTTTTATTATCTTGAAATTGAAATGGTAGATAAGAATGTCCCCTCTATCAGTTAAGTGCAAACAATCTGATCTATGCTTTTGTCATACCACAACTTAATTGCTAGGCAAAGGTTTCCTCTAGCTGGCAGGTTTCATAGCATATGTCCTGCCAGCTCTCATTTGTCAGCATGCTGTGCCTGTTTTATTCAGCTCTGCAAAGCAAATTTTTAAAAAATTAGATTATGCTGCCTCAAAATAATGTTACAACTTCTTATTGTCTCTCATTGACTTCCTGATTTTCCAAAACAGAATTACTTTGTTGTAAAGTCTGATGCAACAACCTTTTTTTTTTTAATTAGAAAATGTACTGCACGAGTTAACACTAGAACAAAATACAGAATGGGATGAAGAGAAAGAGAGCTTTCAGTTACTTCTTTATACTTAGTTCTCATCAGTGATACCTACAGATGCAATGAAAACCATTTTTTTGTGAAATATGACCACTCTAAACATAAAAATTCTGTTTTCAGGCCACAAGGGAACACTGCCTGCCTCAGATGAGACCAAGATTAAAGTGCTGTGTATTACAGGTGGTCTGCCCTTTTGCTGTAGATGCAAGTTTCTCTGCATTACATAGCTACTTTAAAAGCTGGTTAGTAAAATTGAGAATTAATTATGACAGAGATTTAAATTTTATATTTATTTAGATATTATACTATTTAACTATTTACTTTTTCATAAGTTTTCTAATGTCATGAGTCTCAGATGTTTTCTGTCTGGTTCAGATCTCACTTCCTCTGTATCACTGTCTTAAGTTACAAATCGCCTGGGGCTGCCATGTTTCTCTACAATGGACATTACTGCCAGCTGAGATTACAGTTATACTTGCTACGTATTCTTTATTCTTTCATGTCAAAATGAGAACCTTTTCCCCATGGCCACTTTCATATCAGTTTTCATGAAGAGAAGTTATATTTAGTCTGAAGTTCTTTAAAAATAAGTGCATTGGAATTGCAGCTTATGAGCCATTCTTCAAATTTCAGTAAGTATATGAGATTAATAGGTCTTTCTGAGGCCCAACCTGTTTGTCACATCACTAGTTTAATACAAAAGTCTTTAGTCAGCTGGTTGATCACTGAGTCTGCAAGAGGAAGTGCTGATAGAAACAGCCTCTGGTATCAGAAGGAGAAGCTTAAACATGGTCATGAAACCAAGACATTTATATCATTATGCATGTCAGATACTGAGGGAGGGGAAAAAAGTTGCCATAATGTGCTTCTATAAATAGTGTGGTGACTGGAACTATAGACACTACACTCCAATGCCCTGCTGACAGAAATTATATAGGAATCTGGGACAGAGGGTAACTTTTATATAAGATAGATTAACCTAGGGAGATAAGAATGAATTTTCATAAAATTGACGTTTCTCCCAAGACATGAAAGAGAGCTGGAAAATAACCAGTCTGCAGAAAGGAGAAATGGTTGTCAGGAAGAGGTAATGAATGAAAGAAAATGTCACTTATATTTTGAAAAACAGAAATAAATGTGGTACTGAAATGTTCATAGTAGAGAAAGAGTAAAAAAGATGTTCTCTGATGAGATTTAAACTGAATAGGTCTCACATGGGTTGCATACATAATGCTATATAATGCCACATTTACAGGTTTTACTTTCTGAGGATTTTGGACAATAATGTCAGAAAGTGTTTGCTAGGTTTCATATTTAAATGTTACTCAAAATATATTAATTTTCCTACAATACTTAGGCTGTTAGATTTCCTCTTTTAATTTTGGCAGACAAGTAAAATATGATAGAATATTCTATGATAGCCACTGATAGTTTATAAAAATTGCCAATATGATGTTTTAAGTAAAATACATCCCTTCAGAGTATGGCAGAAATCTGCTGTGTCCTTTATACAGTTGCTTGCTGCATACAGAGATAATCTTTGCTTTGCTATCTTTGCACAAACAGTGACAAGTACTTTAGGAGCAAAAATAAAAAACAAAGAGTGGATTAGATGTTTCAGGGATAGTCATCAAGGATGTCAAATTCTGTTGCTCTTTCAGGCAAAATGCACGCCAGAATTTTTGTGCATTATACCGATGCATGATTAAAAATTAGTATGCAATTTTTTTCAAGGTAGAAATTAGTTTAAAATATATTCGTCAATTGATTTTTTTTTTTTTTAAATTAAGGTAAAGTGGGGAGTCTGCTTGAAAAGCTTGTTGCTCTAGTAAGAGCAAAACAAAGACTTCAGCACAAAAACAAAGATATAATAAATATTAAGAGAGGTCAGCTTGATGTTAGAAAAACCTGTTATACTCAAAAAAAATTGTTATAAGCAGGTATATAGTCGAAAGGACTAAGAGTGAGGAAAAAATTTGAAAAGCATAATCAAGCAAATCAGTGTACTTCCAATGCCAGCAAATTGGAAGTACATAGAAGTGACAGGATGGAAAATAATAGTTAATGTACACATTTAAGATGGCAAAGCAAATCAGCCTCACCTCTGTGCTGATAAGATCATGGAACAGATTGTCCTGAAAGACATGTCAAAACATGTGGAAGGTAGGGAGGTGCTAAGAGACAGCCAGTATGATTTCACTGAAGGTAAATTGTGCCTGACTAATCTAGTGTCCTACTACACAGTGACTGTCAGGGAACAATCTATGGATGTAATCTACCTAGGTTTCTGTAAGGCCTTTAATATGGTCCTTCTTAACATTCTTGCTGCTCAGTTGGAGAGATACAGATTCGATGGATGGTCTATTAGATGGAAAAGGAAATGGCTGATTGGAGCTGTGAAGAACTACAGTCAACAGCTCAAATGTCCAAGTGGAAGCCAATGACATATGGTGTCCCTCAAGGGTCCATACTTAAAATGCATCGTGACATAAAGAGTTGGACTGTCAGCATGTTTGGGGATGGCACCAAGCTGAGTGATACACTTGATGCATTAGAGTGAAGGGAGACCATCCAGATGGACTTTGACAGGCTTCAGGAGCGGGCCCATGCAAACCTCATGTAGTTCAGTAAGGCCAAATGCAAGAGCCTGCACCTGTGTCAGTGTGACCCGCAGTATCAATACAGCCTGGAGGATGGCGATTTATTGTCTGAAAAGGTGAAAAGTAGTCTTTAAAAAGGGGGAAACATCCTGAGGAAGTAAGAAACAGTAGCTTGTTGGCTGCTCTAACTGCAAGAACAGGAAGAATCTGAAAAAGTAAAAGATGGTCTAAGAGGATAGAAAATATCATTGCCTGTCAGATTTTCCAGGTGAAGAATAGAAATTAACATCTATTGGCTGCTTGAAGTGGTGGTGTTCTATGTCCTTTTATGCCTACAATATAAAGGAGACTTAATTTTTATCCAAATGAAGCTTCTCTCTCTCTGATGACTTCCCGTGTTGCCTGTGCTTCCCCCTTTCCTAAACAAATCATCATGAACATTCTACAAGATCTTGAACCCTCACTGAGGACATTGGTCTGACTCCAAACTCCATGATGCAGATCATCTTTGAAGTTATACTCTGCTATTTCATGGGTTGCCCTGTGTTCCCACTTCTGGAGTCAGTTTAGTTTGTCAGCCCCTCTGGGATGATTTGGCCCCCTTCTGGAAACATTAAAAATAAATAAATAAATAAAATCTATCATATCTGCTTCTAAAATATTGGTAAGTTTGCTTCATTAGTGAAAAGTCTGTAGTAACCTGTAAAATATATACGTATATATACTTGTTTACTGCTATTATTGTTGCTATAACTGATCCCTGCTATACTACTGATTGCTGCTATTAATTTGTAATAAATTATGACATATATATTTGCTTTATTAATCATAAGTGTACTTATCGGTGGTGATTTTTCTAGTATATGTGATAATCTCAAATAGAGAATGCAATAGAGAAACTAACAGGATGAAAGCTCCATGTCCTTTTGTACCACAGAATCCTACGAACCCATAGTTAGAATATTTATACACCCAAAGAGCAGGTCACTCTTTAGGTTGTGACAGCTGTCAAAGGTGTAGAAAATTGCCGATGGAGCCAATCAGAATGGTATTCAATGATGATGGGTTAGAATTTCAATAAGGTGGTTATATAAACAGTCTTCTCATTGAAAAATATGGTATCTGTCAACTACTTCTGCTTCCACTGGAAATGCCGGACTATTTTTGAGGTATAGTTCTACTTAATACTCTTCTTTTCCTCTTGTTCTTGTTGATCTTCTTTTCTTGTTGTTATTCTTCCTCTTCTTCTTCCTCTTCAGAAGGTACAATTAAATCTCCTGCTAGAAGTTCCTAAAATGTGACCTAACACAGGTTTCTCCATAAACGTACTAAGCAGACTAGACTAAAGTAATTTTCCATTATATTATATTGATGACAAAATGTTTATTTTTTTACTATTGGGATGTTTTGAACCTATTACACATAAATGCATTTATTCGAACCAGAACAAATTTTCAATACTATACTTGTAAAATTAACAGCTTCTCCTAGGAACTGGCTTTTACAGTAAGTTCTAATTTTGAATAAATAAAGCCATATGAATTAAGACTTTATAAAACACATCCCAAAAGCTATTTCTTGAGCCAAAATCTGTACTATTTTAATGTATTTTAATGACATCTAAAACGAATATTTTGCAAAGATTTCTGAAACTGAGGGAGTCATAACTAAAATCTGATTAAAACATAAAGGCATTTGAACAACAAAGAAAATCTCATACTCAATTATTTCAGCTAAAGGCAGCAAAATACTGAGAAGCTTTATGTTACTCCAGCAGGATATTTTTTTGAATTAAGGACTTTACAGAATGAATTTTACACTTAAAGTATCAAGCAACTATTCTCACAGGCAGGAACAAAACTTTAATTTCCATTACTCTGTTTAGCATTTTTATCTTTATAGCTTTTCCATATACATAAAAGAGATTTTTGCTGTAACACTGTCAGAATTTTGTACTGAAAACGTAAAGGAAACCAGGTTCTTTATTATTATTTATGCTTTTATAATAATCAATTCATAACATTCATAAATACCAGTTGTAATGGGTACCGATAACTTATTGTTTGGTGTCATGCCCATTACTGCTTTTAGATCCAGCAGTCTTGTACTGCTGGTTGTAAAGTGTCTCATCTTGAGCAGTAATACTGAAAGGTTTCCTAAAGGGCTACACAGTGGCAATATTCAATAAAAAAGTATGCCTCTTTCTGTTTGGATCATGAAAATTCACTCTGAAGTGTGACAAAAGTCTGGTAATGAAATTTACAGAACAGTCATGGGATTTAAAATCATAAGCAATATTGTGTTTTCATACCTGCCTTTTTAATCAAGAAGTCATGTTTTTATACCTGTATTTTCATACTAAGCTGGTAATTTACTTAAAAAGGAAATACAACCTAGTGTCATCACATAGGTTTAGGACTTGGACCTCTTAAAAAAAAGTGACTTAAAACATCTTTTGATTCATGTAAACATGAATATAAATACATTACAATTCTGAAAGTCCTTCTCCAGTTTAAATGTGAATGTGAAAATATATTTTCTACCTTGAGTTCCCAAACCACTATTAATGGATCCTACTAATTAGCTCTAAAATAAAACACATAAATCCTAAATCTATAGTTCGTATGGTACTCTGTCTGATGGTTTCTCTTCTTAGGCCTTTGCCTACACTGCAAGAATTGGAACAAAATCTGACTTGTTTTAGATAAAAGATGTTCCAGTTTTCATGAAGAGAATAGACCAAAAAAGAGCCAACCCTCTCAAACCTTAATGACAATGTATCTCTATTTCAAAGAATGCTGTGCTAACTTTGGGTTTTTCTGTAGATTTTCAGTCTTTGCTATCTAGTGCTTATCTGCAGACAAACTGTAAGAAACTTACTGTAAAATATAATAAATAGACTTTTAGCTAATCATATATGTATTTGTTTTGAAAATTGTTTCGTTAAAAATAATTGAAGGAATTAGAAAAGCACAGTTGTCACAATAAAAAGAATTAAATCTGTGCTGGAATGTCAAAATGTGGGAGTTTTGGTTTCTTGATAAATTCCATGCTAAGTTTCCTTTAGGGAAAAAAAACTGACATGTTAGAAAGATAGCAAAACATAATTCTAAATTTTGTTGTGGAGTACTATATTTTTTAATTACATGGGATGGTTTTACAAAATATCATAAAAATCATCTCTGACAATGAAAAAAGAACAACTATTTTGTAATTTATATTAAAAAGTGAGAACAATAACTCCTGTAACATTCAAAAGTTGTACATTTACTGAAGAATCACAAGCATGTTCAAACAAAATTGTTACTGCTTATTCAAACCCATGCTATTTATTTTGTTAGTTGTTTCATGAATCATAATTTATTGTATCCACGAGAATTATGCTGACAAAAAAGTTCTCTTATTGGCTGCTTTATATTGAAATTACTCTTCTGTCCACAAACAACAACCTACTTATTCACCTATCTCTTTTTAAAATGGAAACAGAGATTTATGACATTAAGCTTAGCTTTGGGGAAAGGCTGGTCACAGAAAAGTGAGGTATTCCAGGAAGAGCTTACGGGAGAAAAAATAGCCTTTATTTTGTGCAGTGAAGCCATGGCAACATAAAAGGTGAAGATATAAGGTAATTCAGTGCTGCTTACTTTTCTTTGATTAATTTTTCATAATAATGGGAGTAGCAAAATATTTAATTAAAACTAAAGCCGTTTGACAATATAATTCTAGCAGATACGGAAAAATAATTAAGCTTTACTATCTAGAAAACAGGCTTAAGAAGGCTTATGAAAGTCATAACTGGCATTTAAAATGGGTCTGTCTCCTGTGGTGATTTGGAAAACACATCTAGGTATCTCAGCTGTGATCTATCTATGATACAACTGATAAATGAGCAAGAGGTACACATATGATGTCAAATCTAATGTCCATTGTGGTTAGCTAATTCCCCAGAGTGATGTGACACCTGAGGGGAAGGCAAAAGCAGGCAGCTCATTGTCTTAAGTCTTGAAGGGATTTCTCCAGTGTAGATTAAGAGCTAATTACCACAGATATACCACTGTGTCATGAAGTAGAAACAGAAGCTCAGGATCCTTAGAATCATCTGAGCATGGGAGGAAAGAATCATGCATAACCACAGAATGTCAGAGAGAGAGAGACCCATCCTGGAAGAAGCAGCAAGGTAAAGGACAGTAATATGATAGCAACAAACAACAGCCAAACACATTTGTGCAAGTAGAAGTCTCTTCAAGTTGTTTTCTGTCATCACTAACGTTTTTCATTAATCCATTGTAGCAGAAGTGAAGGAGGGAAGAATCAGATGTGCCTTTAAGCTTATAGACATCCTCTTAAAAAGACACCACATTTCAGATTTTTCTCTACCTTTCAGTTACTGCTTATTTGATGGAAGCTAATTTAATTTAAATTGTTTTGACTGTCAGTGAAACAAATGACAGACTCTAATCTGGTCACTGAGTACACCTTTGTTGGACAGTCATTAGGTAGAGCTGAAGATATAGCCATTAGCCAATGTCATGGTTTAAACCCAGCCGGCAACAGAGAACCATCCAGCCTCTAGCTTACTCCTCCCACTTCCTCCCCTGACTCCCGGAAGGATGGGAGGGGGAGAACTGAAAGAATGTAACTCCCACGGGTTGAGATAGGAACAGTCCAGTAACTAAGGTATAACACAAACCACCACTGCTACCACTAGTAATAATAATGATAAGGGAAATAACAAGGGGAAAGAATACAGCTGCTCACCACCTGCCAACTGACACCCAGCCCAACCAGAGCAGCGAACTAGCCCTTCCAGGTGACTGCCCCCAGTTTATTTACTGGGCATGACGTGCTGTGGTATGGAATACCTCTTTGGCTAGTTTGGATCAGGTGTCCTGTCTCTGCTTCCTCTCAACTCCCCCTGTTCCCTGGCAGAGCATGAGACTCAGAAAGTTCTTGATCAGAGTAAACATTACTTTGCAACAACTAAAAACATCGGTGTTATCAGCGCTGTTCCGAGGCTGAGAGTCAAAACCACAGCACTGTACCAGCTACTAAGAAGGAGAAAAATGGCTGCTACTGCTGAACTCAAGGCAGCCAGACAGACCATTTTTACACAGTTTGGCCTGTAGTCTTGTGAGTATCTTTGTCCTCAGTTTTCTTAGTGTGACTGTATTTTTATTGCTTCCTGCCACTGGATCCCTTGTCATATTCCTTCTTTTTCCTCTGGTGTTATGCTCACCCTTAAAAAGTCCAAGTGTGTCCTATGGTCAATGTTTCAGTCTTTCTGAAGTAGCATTGGAGGGAACCTCTTTTTAGTCAATTTGGACATCTTTAGCCAAACACAAAGAGGTATGAGGAAGTTGTCATTTCAGGGTCAGGGCTGTTGCTGACTGCTGTCCTTAAAGCTGACCTGAGGCAGAGATAGCACAGGCAGAAATGTGACTCTTTGACGCTCAGTTACTCACCAAAGAGGTATGAACCCTCCAACTGTGCCCAGTATTTTTCTGGTGTAAAGAATATAGTCAAAGCAGTGAACCTCACCATATGTAGAGTGCCCTTAACAGCAGACAAAAATATGTTGAGGTAAATTCTCTTTTGCAGCTTTTCTGCTATCATGGCATGAATTGAAAACCAGCAGCTTTTGTCTTGGACTCCCTTGTGGTGCTGTCATTAGAAAACTCTATGAGGAAAGGAAAGTATGTGTTCAAGTCTACTTAGCCTGTCAAATCACCTGTGAAAATGCATGGAACAACTAGATAAAAAGGAGAACTTTTCTCTTCTTAGTTTTGTCAGGTAGTTAATTTTTGCTTTTTCATAGTGTATGTTCCTGAATCAGAATATTTTTTTCCTGAGATCCAATCAAATGTCTTATATCACACTAATATTTTAGGATGGCTGGCCTGGGCAGACAGAAAGTTTGTTTTCCAGCTTCTTTGTATAATACTAAAATAGAATCTTTATTAATAATTAATAAGTTTATTATTATTTTTCAAATAGGGTTTTTTTTCCAGATCAGTATCTCATTTTGGATGCTAAAATTCAGTCATTTCCATAGTGTTATACATGTTACAATTCTTGAGCATTTATGCCTGTCAAAAACCTCTTCTTGTTCACTGCTTCTGTAAGATGACTCAGCAGGAATTTCAATGTTCATATCCTTTCTAGAGGAGTGCAGGTGTATTTTCAAAACAGTATCTTATTAGTATAGAAGAGGAAACAAAAATTGAGGAGCTGTGCTTGAATATTACTTGCATAAAAACTTTAAATTCTGGGAATACTGGTGTATTAGCTTCATGCAAGATGCAAGATACAAGGTACGGATGTTTCACAATATCTAAAAATGATCCACAATGAACAAATTTAACTGAATCAACACACAAGGCTGTCTCAACCTCAATAGCACATTTCTTGATGTTAGTATTACTCTTTTTTTAGCTATTACAGCAACAAAAATAAAGAGCAATGAATTAAAGTCTTCTAGTAGGCGTGAACACCAGAATAAAGCAATAAAGAAATGTGAGTTACTGATACATGAATATATTAAATCTCAAAAGAATATATGACAAAATATGACCCTTTCTAGACATTCCAGTGCAAATTATATAAAATTCCAAACATAAGTAAACATAAGTTGTTTAGCTTCCACTCACAGATTATTTTCCCACTCACTACTACATGATTTATTATGAATTCTTTTGCCCATACTCATATAAATCTCCTATGCTCATAGAAATATATTAAAATAAATTAGAGCTAGAGAAATGCAAGAAGTAGATGACGCAGATAAAGTGACTGACTAGAACTTTGTAGCAGGGTTTTGAATGCGTATATATATATTCATCTGTATATGTATATACATGCAGAATAAGATTGCATTTTCAGTAGAAGAAGAGGAGATACTGTAGAAAGCAAGATGCTGGAAAACTGAATAGGAGTTCTGTCTTGGTGTCCCTAAGAGATATTTTCAAAAAGGAATGTAGAATACTTAAATGCAGCATTTGAATTCAGACTTTTTTTGGCTCACTTAAAAAAATGAAGTTCAACATATAATCATCAGCAACAATGAAAATTGTAGTGGGTTGTCCTGGGTTTACCAGTAGCCGTTTTTCTCCTTCTTAGTAGCTGGTGCAAGCTCTGTGTTTTGACTTCCAGCCTGGGCAGAGAGCTGATAACACCGATTGTTTTTAATTGTTGTTAAGTAATGTTTATTCTGGCCAAGGACTCTGTGAGTCTCATGCTCTGCTGGGGATGAGGGGAGGCCAGGAGGAAGCAGAGACAGGACACCTGACCCAAACTAGCCAAAGAGGTATTCCATACCACAGCACGTCATGCCCAGGGAGGTAACTGGGAGTTACCCAGAAGGGCATGCTCTCTCTTTGGGGGGGGTCGAACTCGTTCGGTGGTATTATCGTATTCTCTTCTCTTGTTATTTTCTCTTATCATTATTATCATTGGTGGTAGCAGCAGTGATTTGTGTTATACCTTAGTTACTGGGCTGTTCTTATCTCAACCCATGGGAGTTACATTCTCTCAATTCTCCTCCCCATCCCTCTGGGAGCGGGGAGGGTCGGGGGTGGCTGGGGGTGGGGGAAGGAAAGAAAGAGAGAAAAAAAAAGGGGGGGGAGGAGGGAGTGCGAGAACGAGCTTTGTGGTTGGGTTTAAACCACGACATGGGTGAAACATGATCACAAAAGATAACATGGACAGGACTTCGGGGGCAAAGCCTGAAAGTTCAGGTATGAATTTTTAATGTTAAACTAATTGATTTTTTTTAAAGAAAATATAAAGAAAAAGGCTGATACTTTACTTTAGACACAGGGTAAATATCTTCAGTAGAGAAGTAGCTCTGAAACTATCAAGGAACTGCTACATTCATGTATGAGACCTTACAGTAGAGAAGGAAATGATAAAACAAAGACTGAGATCAGGGTAAAGATGTGTGATAGAATATGAAGCATGAAGTATGGACTAGATTACTGCATTATTGGAACAGAATTCCCTGCAAAATAAAAAGTAATGGCAGAAAAATTGTTTCAAAATGTATTTAAATTTCACACAATTTATAAGATTTGGAAGTAATCCGTTTTGGTTTTGACCCATATATTCATTTCCCTACAAAACGTTGTTTATGGTTACTCTTTTTTTTAATCTGTAGAAGTAGCTTCTTTTACACAGAGTCATTATGATTATTTCCAGAGAAAAATATGTTGGTTTTTTATAGTATAACTTAATTTAATAGTATAACTTAGTAGTATAACTATTAATAGTATAACTTAATTTATTTTAATAGTATAACTTAATTTATTTTGATGGTATTTACATGGATTTACATCAGTGTAACTAAAAGGACAATCTCATATGAAAACTGTTCCTGTTTGATCCCGAACAACTACAGAAAACTGTCATCTAAAGCTTGTGTGCCATTTCTATCTTCATGATAGATACATGCTGGCTGTCCTGAGTTCAGCAGTAGCAGTCATTTTTCTCCTTCTTAGTAGCTAGTGCAGTGCTGTGTTTTGATCTTTTGGCCTGGGAACAGTGCTGATAACGCCGATGTTTTCAGTTGCTGCTTGAATGTTTGGTCTGGCCAAGGACTTTCTGAGCCTCATGCTCTGCCAGGGAGGAGGGGAGGCCGGGAGGAAGCAGAGACAGGACACCTGACCCAAACTAGCCAAAGAGGTATTCCATACCACAGCACATCATGCCCAGGGAGGTAACTGGGAGTTACCCAGAAGGGCTGGGGGACTGCAGGGTTGGATGAGGTATCGGTTGGTGCTCAGCTGGGGGGAGTGGGGTGAGTTATTGGTCGGCTGGTGTTGAGGTGTTGTATTCTTTCCTCTTGTTATTTCTTTTATCATAACTATTATTGGTGGTAGCAGCAGTGATTTGTGTGATACCTTAGTTACTAAAGTGTTCTTATCTCAACCTGTGGGAGTTGCATTCTTTTTGATTCTCCTCTCCGTCCCTCCAGGAGCAAGGGGATGGCAAGAAGGGGGGGAGGGAGTGAACGAGCTTTTGTGGTTGGGTTTAAACCACGACACTGGCTCATTTCCATGGCAACTTCCAAGTCAACAGTGACCAGTCCTGTATTTTTATTTTCTTCTCTTGTCTTTTTCAATAAATTTGAGACCTGCCAAATGTGTTTCAGGGTATAAAGGTCTTACCTCAAAGTTCCATTGATATGAAACTCCTGCTCTGATATTTATGTGCATGAAAGATTGTTTCAACACAGCTGATGTAGTTCCATGTCTCTTCACTGAACTAAGTTCTTTTTCACACTTCAAAGAGTTCTTAAGTAACTTCTTAATTCCATTCTTCTTTTTCCCTAAGATTAGTTTAAGTAACCTCAACTTATTTTGCATTTTGGAAGCTTCTAAGTTCTTAGATATAATTTTTTTACAAATTTTTGTAGTTTTTCTAAGAGTAGAGCTACAGGAATAGGTTATTGCTGTGAAAATCAGGATTGCGTGTTTTATCTGTTTGCATCTTAGTTGACAGAACCTGGTGTAGCTCTGTCTACAGGTTGAAACCCTTATCTCATAAGAAATCAGTTGCAAAAATGTCACGAGCTCAACATCAGGATTCTACCCTCAAATGTCACAGTAATTTACAGAGAACTATATATTCCTGTTTCAGAGGTTCCTTTTTCAGGCATGGCTTTAATGACATAACCAATGGACAATATTCAAAATTGTGTAAAATTTGATTTATTCCATCATTGTTCATTCTTTTCAATATGTACAAGAAAAATCAAGTCGATTCTATATAGTGTATAATGCTCTGACACACATATATCTCAGCTAGTTGTCTGCAATGTAGACAACTGTATCTAAAACAGCCATGCTTAACTCTTTTCATATTGTTTCAAAGAAATAGGCATTTGTAGAACACAGATTGTCTGACTCATTTAAACGTTTACATTGGAGGGCAAAGGGGTTTACTGTGCTTTGTAAGAGGTTATGTCTCCATTACTCAGAAAAAAACAGACTTGGTTCTCTCTCTGCAAAGTGAGACCAATAAATAATTTATTCAAATTCACCAAAAATCCTGGCAAGACAAAAACATTATTACTCAGCTTGAGTCAAACAAATCAGGGAAGGGACCCAGTAATTAGTATTCCTGTCTGGCTTACATCTTACTTTAAAAAAAGAAAGCCTTTGAAATGGTTTGGCATGAACAGGAGTAGTCAAGCTACCTTCCTTTTTCCTGCTCATTCATTTATTATGGTATGCTTAAAAAGATTCTTTAAGGGGAACAAACAGTTTGTGCTTACTTGTGAGTTATGGGCAATAATGAGAGGAAGATAACAGGAAGCTGCTGAGAAAAGGGAAATGAACCTTGATTAGAGGTTCTTGTGTGGCTCAGTTGCAAATGATAAGTCCCCTGTGAGATTAGTGTTGCGGCAGCTGTATTTTGGTGAAATGACATCAAGGCTCTCCCTTCTGCAAGTCACTGACTCATCATAACAGCTTCCTTGCTAAGCTGCTGTCAAGAATCAGACTGTGGGAGGTTACTGGTAGAGCATTTATAACTCATTTGGAAAAGTTCCAAACACATACGTTTTCATTACATTACTGGGTAAAGTATCTCTTATTTCCTTGGTGTCAAAGCATAGGGAGACTTGCTGGGTCAGACTTCATTTTTGTGGGACTGATGTAAAAAATCATCTACCTATTGCTGACCACTTGTTTGGTTTGTTGGGGTTTCTATCCCTCCAAATGAGAAAGAAATATGAAAATGTATGTTATCGTCAGAGTAAAGACCTACATGTAATAGCATAAGAACAGTGGGTCTAACAGGATTGATGTGATCTTAACAGCTATGCTGTTGAAGTAGTCCAAGAAATGTTTGACTAATCCAAATTGAGACAGTCAATGAGAAAAAATAACTGGTGTTGGTGAAAAAACAGGAACAGAAATTTTAAAAAGAAAATTGGATATCAAAGTATATTACTTTCTTCTTAACTTAAAAAATAAAAGAAAGTAGATTACTCCTATCATCTGCGCCACCGTGTCCTCCCACTATGTAGATTGCTTTACTGATATTGAGAGTTAACTTTCAACTCATACTCAGTATGCTGTCTAATGTACAACTCCAGGTCCTTTTCAGCAAGGCTGCTGCTCAGCCAGTTAGTATTCTTTCTCTTCCTGTATCATATACTCTTGTTTTCTTGATGCTTATGATATCATAGAAGCTTCTAAAATACATTTCTTCCCCATAATATCAGTCATCTGTCTTTGTCCTCTAGCTACGTCTTTGTACTCTTTCCTCCTTAATCTCATTTTTTATCTTCCTAAAATAAAAATGAATGGCAGAATGACCTCAGTAGAATGACCTCAGTTATAGTAATTATTTTGATCTCTGTCTATACTTTGCTACTGGTATCACAAAGGATTCTTCTTCTATTCGTATTAAATATGATTAATTTAACCTCAGTGAACTAGATGAGGTAAATACCAAAGGTGATGCAATTTTGATCAGATTCTCAGTTCTTGCTTCACCAAAAAAATTGGCTGCAGGTGAAATATTTTGTTTTCATCCTTCTGTTGTCTTGCGCTGCTTATTATACTGAATGTCTCCATTCAACTAAGAGAAAATATTTTAAATGTCCCCACATGTTATTTTAAAACTTTCCTTGGGTTAAAATCAAATTCCCCTAGGCTTAATGAGCAAGATTCCAACTCTTCTATTTTTCCATTTATAAGACTTCAAAAATGTTTCGGTTTTCAGTAGTGTGAAAGAATAGCAGAAGTATTCTATGCCTGTTTTCTCTAAGGTTAATATAAATGAGGTGATGCCTTATTAGCAGAAATTATCTCATGCTGGTAGTTTACTTTTTTCAATTAAACAAGAGTTGCAACCTGTAATAACAACTGAGCAATATTATTATCATAAATTAAGTAAGCTTAGACTAGCCATAAACTGTATGGACATGAAGCCTCTGGGGGTTAGCACTGTTTTCACTACTTTCCAGTAGGGACATGGATGCTGAAACCAGCCTCTCAGTTACAGACAAATGCAAATGGGTCATATACAGGAAGAAGTCTACAGAATAGCTGTTGCACAGGATCCTACTTAATACTAGTTGCAGAATGCTTCCAACAGCCGTAACACCTTTGAAGTCTGAATTATAACATATAAAACCATGCGCTTAGTATTCTCTACAGAATAGATGAGACCAGAATGAGGTTTGAAGTTTGCCAAAGTGGAGAGTTTGTGGTCTGACATGATGATTCCTCAGAGACAACTATGCATCACAAAAGAGAAGAAAACAAAAATGTCCAGGAGTCTTTGCAAATATGAATATTCCATCTTGATCCCAAATTCAATTTTACAGCTCAGCTGGACTTCAGGAGAAATTTAGTAGGCACCTGGAGGAGTTTTGTGCTTCTAGGATTATGAGGGTACTTTATTGTCTTCATATCTATCTTATTTCCAGCTACAGTCTACAGTATTTCAGAGAATGATAAAAAAAACACAGTCCACTTTATCTCTTGGGGAGGAGGAATACCTTCTGTGCCCTTTTCTGTTTGAAAGCTAAATTCTAATTGCTAGTAACTTACTATATTCATATTGATTTTCAGAGACAAAAGTATCATAAATGTGGTCTCCTTATGCAAAATGTGTTGGTTTGGGTTTTTTTTCACAGTAAAATATTAATAAACAAAATGTAAGAATTTTCACTTTTTTTCCTAAGACTATGTGGACTTGATATCTGCAGTGTGTCTCTGGGAGGCATAAGAACATTATTTGGAGTTCTAAAGGTTTTAATTGCTTTTCACACTAAGAGGTGTGTATTAGACTAATACACTGAAAAGGATTATTAAATACTGCAGAAAAAATGATTTATTTCTTCTATGGGTAGGGGAGACATTCTTTAGATAAGAGTAAAAAAAATGTCAAATCTGATACAAGTAATTCTTGACTAAGAAAAGAATATCCATCAATATAAACAGGACAATAATGAACATCATGAAAAATCTTTCATTTTTCCCACATGACTACATACGGGATTAGAGGTTGGGTTTCCAAATTGAGTTCCTTTTATGTCCCACCCTTCCACTAAATGATTATTTTCAGTTTATCCCAGAGTTTGCTTGGTTTTCTGTAGGCTATGAACAGGTTTTGTTGATTTTTTTTTCGAAAGACACAGTTAATAAAACATAACTTTTAGTTGTATTCAAAATTCTTTACTCGTGATTGTATTGATTTTTTTGCATAATGAAAACATTCTGAAGCAAACAAAATCACAAGACTGATTTTGTGATTTTATGGTTTTGATTTATTGCATATCTTATAAATGTCTTTTAAAAAGAAAAAAGAGGTTCAAGCATATTGTTAGATATGATTTGTAAAACAGAAATATAGTTAATAAGTTTTATAACTTTTGAATTTTAAATACCCTCCGATTATATACAAATAGAAATTATCTGAAAAAAAGTGAAACTTCAGAATTGTATGTCAGAGACCATCATCAGAGATTGCCTTTTTTCTGTCCTACAGTGAATTTATTCACTTTATTAATTCCTTAGGTGATATGCAAAACCTCATAAATGGATTCTTGTATTTTTGTTACTTCTAAAAATGTAAATGGACCTGCTAAGGTGACAACATCATATGTCCGTTCTTGCAGCTTGTATTGGGTACAGGCTACTGGGAGCTGGATGTAGGGGGGCTGCAGGGTAGCCTCTGTGGAAAGAAGCTGGGGCTGCCCCATGCCAGAAACAGATGGTTCCAGTCAGCTGCAGGATGCAGCTGAGCACATCAGCCAAGATGATGGCGCACCTGAAATAACCAGGGCAAAACATATGTTTCAGGAGTGAGTGTGAGAGGAGTAGACTTGTGGATGAGATTTTCCATGTTCTGGAGCAGAGATTTCTCTGAGTGCAGTGGAGAAGACCATGATGAAGCAGGTTGTCTTCCTGCAGTCCATGGAAGACTATGGCAAAGCAAATATCCACACAGCAGCCTGTGAAGGACTCTGCAGCACTGGATGTGGCAGTGCACTGAAAGAAGCTGCAGCCTGTGGAAACCGCATATTGGGTCAGCTTGTGAGCGACTGTACCCTGTGGGAAGTCCCCATGCTGGATCACGGGAAAAGTGTGAGGAGGAAGGGGTGGCAGAGATGAAATGTTATGGAGTGACCACAACCTCCATTTCCCTGTTTCTCCAGTGGCATGTGGGGAAGGGAGGTAGAGGAGCTGAGAATGAAGGAATGAAGCCATGTCTGGGGAAAAGGTGTGTGAGCAGGGTAATTAATTTAAATTATTAATGTAATTAATTAGCTTGAACTTAATTAAACTTGGCACTGCAAGTCAAGTCCATTTTGCCCAGATGGTAGTTAATGACCAATCCTTCTGTCTTCATCTCCACCACAAGCTTTTCATCTATTTGCACCTCCTGTCCTGCAAGAAGTAAAAAAAGAAAAAGAATGATAGACTGGATTTTAAATATCCTTCACAGCAGCCTGCAGCTCAGAACTATTACTTTCAATGACCACTGTTGTTCATAAAAGATGTATGTTAGCAATTACTTTAACCTGTAGTATATTGCTTCCTTATCCTGTTACCAGGAAAACACTATTATTTCTTTGCTTTAATGTTGTGGTTCAGACTTTACTCATGAATATGTGTCTTTATTCAGGGGACCACCAACATATCTTATTATAAATCGCAACCGTTAAACTGCTCTCTGAGAGAAGACAATAGTTTTAGCCTACTGTTAAAAGAGACTTGCTGTTTGTCAATGGTTAACATTGCATTTAACACCATAAGTCAAGGATGCCTCTTCTGATATTTTTCTATGTCCTTCTGAACATTTAGATTTGTTAAGTTTTATTCTATCAGCAATAATAATTGTTGGATTTGTTTTGGTTTGGTTTTGTTAGGTTGTTTTTTTTCTATTATTTGTTTAGGCTTTTTTGCTAAACCTATGAGAATTATTTCAGAACCTGAAAATGAGTAGTTCACACTGTCAAAAAATTAGCATCTTAGAACAAAAGGTGATTCCACTTACAATAAAATTCATAAGAGAAAAATTACTGTGAGCACCAGTGTTTAAACTTACCATGCCTTTATAGAACAGGTCAATCACAGTGGTAATTTCGCATTATGTGGGAGGTTTTTAACACTCAGAAGAAATTGGCCAAGGAAAGGAAAAATGTAGGGAACCATTCAAGTGTATTGCTTAGAGAAAGGCTAAGCCCTCCAATTGCAGGATAAAGGCATTAAAAAAAAGGACGTCTGCTAGAAGCAGCAGGTGGAGACAGAAGTTGTTATGAAATAAATGTTTTTGCAAAAAAATGTAATTAACTTTTTTTTCTTAAAAACTGTGAATGATCTATAGGCATTTGTAGATACACACTTCTACAGTATCTTATGGTTGTTCATAGTCGATTAAAAAGATTCAGGCATTTCTTCTGTATAATTTGTTTCATAGTATGTAAAAATAAAACCAGGTCAGATAACTACACCCTGAGCATGAAATATTACCTACACTGTAGACACTCCAAAAGCTTCAACTTGGAGTGTTAAACTAACTGAAAAGAGCCTAATATGACTATGAAAACATTGTATAAGTTTGGTTTTAAAATGTGAAATGTTTCAAAGAAAATTTACTGATTTCAAACAAATATTTTCTATGTCTTGCTCTGTAATATTGAGCTTTTGGGGTTTGTTTTTGTTTTTCAGGAAAAAAAGGTCTATAACTAACAGCTAATTTAGAACATGTTTTTAAAACTGAAGATCTGATTTTCCATTGAGAGGGCTGTTTTCATTTTTTCTGTGCTATGAGTTGATCCTGGTAAGCAGTTAAGTCCACACTCAGTTGCTCACTCACACAGCAGTGGGTCTGGGGAGAGAATTGGAAGGGCAAAAGTGGAAAAAAAAACCTCTTGGGTTGAGATAAAGGCAGTTTAAAAGATAAAGTAAAATAAGTAAGTCACTACATCCCATCAGCAGTCAGCTGTTTAACTATTTCAGATTTCATTTAACAGATTCATAAATCTGAATTCACTTTTGTGATGAAATGCATATTCCTAAAAATGTAATTTAGGATGCAATCCAAATTATATCCCAAAAGACATATGGGTATTGTGCTGTTTCTGATACATTTTAGGTAGCTTAGATGCATTTTCAATGTTTAGCTACATGAGGTGAGAAATTAAGAGAATTTGTAGTGTATGGGTAGTGACTGTGCTTTGGTATAAGCCAGTTTTCATTTTGGTGTGAAATACTGTAAGTTAAGCATTTCCCTAAATGGAAATTCAGAAATTGATGAACTTGGTTATTGCAAATGTAATTGTATGTAGTTTAGAGGCCTTTAAGGTTAAATCTGCTGAGGAACAGGGAATTTCAGGTACAAGTTTTGAACTAAAGAGCCCCTTTCAAATTTAGGCACTCAAATCATACAGTGAGAGTCTGAGCTATGTCTTGTATAGTAGAAGCACTACAACAGTAAATGAAACCATATTAACCTAATCCAAATTATTTTTTAAATAATTAATTAGTGAATCAGTGATTGCAAAGTGTTCTTATGTTTCTGCAAAACATAAGTATTGTGTATTTGTGCCCCTGCTCACAGCAGGGGGTTGGAACTAGATGATCTTTAAGGTCCCTTCCAACCCAAACCAAGCTGTGACTTTAAATAAAAAAAATAAATAAATATATTATGGAGAGAAGAAAAAGAGGAAAATACAGTTAATAAGACAACATAGAATTGTTGTCAAGGAAACAACATCATGTTGTTGCTATAGTGATACTATTTGAGACACATGTTAACATGAATAACGTAAACCGTAAGATTTCTTTACAAACAAACCCAGTGTCCTGAATGCCCAATACCCTTCTTGGGAAGAGACCTGTTGAGTAAAGTGGATGCTCTAATTAATTTAAAGGGGGAGAAGTATATGCCGTAATAAATAATGCCTACTGCTTAATGCTACACTGGTGTTAAAGAGTTTTGTTCTCCCAACATAATGTGAAATCCTCTCCCCACCCCCAACAAATCTGGTTTAAAGCTGCCTAGACCAGCCTAAATTCAACGCTATGAAAGAGCTCATTACCTAGAGTGAGATCTCCTAAATTATTCTATATAAAGAATATCTTGGCAACACTTCATAAGAAATAGCAGATGTGAGCTGGGTATGGAAAGAGGAATATAGGTATACGAATATAGTTATGCACTACTGCACAACAGTTTTAGGCATATTCAGGTTAGGATAGCTATAACATTATTTACCTTCTAGTTCACGTTCTTTGATTCAAGGACCCAAATTTTATTCAGCATCCAGACTTTGTAGACAGATTCTTTTGCCTCAAGCAACTTCTGGCTTAATTCCTTATTAGATTGATTTATTTATCTTATTGATTTATCTGCAAAATCTTTGACTGGTTTAGTATCTTTGCAATTGATTAAAACCAAACTAGTAAATTTAATACCTCTAAACTTTGTAAAAGATCCTCTGAATCCTACTTTTATACTGGATTTTAGTTTTGTGGAATTGTCAGGAATCGCAAGCTAGGATATTTCAGCAAGTCATAAAAATTAACACTTTAATAATTTTTTTGTGAGTAGAAAAAACATTTCCACAACTGCTCAAAAAAATTACAGACTAAAGGGATTCACTGTTATAGGTATAAAACAAATGTTCAGGTTTTCTTGAAGTAAAATAAGAAGCGAGAAAATGATAACTTATAGATAATTTCATAGTCTGGCCACAGAGACATAAGCATGTGGGAAGTTTCAGCAGGATCACTCTGAAAACCGAAGCAAAACTATTGCTGCTATGTCTTTTCTGAAATTTATAAGTTTCTCAGGATTTCAGTATTTCAGGTAATTTAGATGATTTTATATACACCTACAGATGGCATACACACAACTCAGCAGAAGTATATGCAATTGTCATAAATAGCACCTGTAGAATGCACAGCTTTTAAGGCCTTTAAGGAGAGAAAGGTTTTCATGTCATTAATATAGCTACAGTGACTACAGGAAATTCAGAATAATCAATCAGTTTGCCTTATGTCTATTTAAACCATGTAACCTGGTATATAGGATTTTTGTTACCCTTTTCTGTTACAGAACATGTAGAAAGAATTCTCACAATTTGATACTGTGACTCTACCACTCAAGAGCAGCCAGAAAAGGTGAGACAATTCAGTTTCTATTTTAATACCTTTACTGGCAAGATAAGACATATGAATGGTGCTAACAGTAGTGTATAAAAAACCTGTTATTTAAATCGGTCTTCTACAGCAGTCTCAGTGATAACGGGGTCCTCTAGATGGATCTCCTAAGGCTTTCTCCTATCTGACTTCACAATGGTTAACATAATTAATTTGAAGTCCTTACTAAAAGAATACTCACCTCAGATTTTTTTATCAAGTAGTCCTATCACTAGCAGATAAATATCAGATAAATAGAAATGGTTATGTCAAAGCCATGGGGAAAATGAGTCAGAGGGGCTTTGTATCAAACAAATTTTATAAGCAGCTGGGTATAATTTCCCTTATCATTGTACCTTTAAGCACTGAAACAGAAAATTTTTAACAAATATTAATAAATTAATAGCAATTAAATTACAGATATAACCTCCCATATTTCATTCACATAAATTCAGGAGTTTTAATGAGATATTAATAAGGCAACTATTGCTCAGGGTTCTCATTATGCTCAATAAAAAGAGATAATTCCCAAATCATCTTGTCATGGTGTATGTTTCCTTTGATTTTAATAACAACTAATGGAAGGCTACAAAATACAATTAAGTTTGCAAAACTCATTGGAATGGACCCTGATTTTAGTCTTGATTTTCAAAAACTGGTTTATTCTCTTTCTGCTAGTATGATTATTGACACATTTTCCAGTTGAATGGTATAGAGGAAAAATGTATCTGTTGGTTTTTTTTTTCATTTTTCTCATCAAGGCAAAATGTTACACTAGACTTCTAAATTTCCCAGATACCCACATACCAAACTGCATAGATAGGGGAAATGGAATTCCAATATGTAATTTACTTCCTAGTAAGCAGAATTTTTGCCATCAGCACAGGCAATTATGTAAAAATGTTTCTGTCAAGCATCTTGTGCTATCATAAAAGTATGAAACCAAGGCTGTTACAAGGCTGTTAACAAGTAAATCTGATAATAAAACAGAATTTAAATTCTAGTTTACTTTTTGAGCTACTTTAGCACATTACCTACTACTTTGTGGGGTTTTTTTAGTTTATTTATAAATGAAGGTTGTATTAATAAAGTGTCATTTACAGCTAAGAAAAACTCTATGAGCTAAGTGAGCCTGTAAGCAACACTAAGGAAAACATAGTCTGTCATCTCAAGCTGTTACAGAAGAGAAGTTCAATAGGCTGTACCAACCCTAAAAGGACTCCATCTTTTTATCCATAGTTCATGGAGAACAGTTGTAATTGAAATTTTTGACAAATATTTAATCATTTAACATTTTGGATCAGAAATAGAGTAAAAATTATGGTTTATGCCCACTGTTTGAAGAGCAGTAGGAATATGTATTATTATCTTCTTGTCTGCTGCTATTTGATTTCTAAATTAATCCTTTTTAAAAAAAAAAAATAAAATCAAGATGTTACTTCTATATGCTTTAATATTTTTTCTGTTAATAGAAGTTTTTTCCCCTTTAGATTTGCTGAAAGTAATGGTTTCATTGCTATTGCCAACAGAGAATTTTATCAGCATGGTAAAAATAACACATCCACAGAAGTTATGCGTTAGAGTCTTTTTTTTTCCTTCTTCTTTTGTTTTTATTTTTAACGGCTTTGTACCAATGGCAGAGAAATGGCAGACTTCTCTTGAATTTTAAATGTTCAGAGATCTTCAAATGCAGAATCTTGGCAGAAGCACATGCTGTGGTAGTTTAAGTCATATTTTTTGCCTTGCTTTTGTCAGAAAGATATTTGGGTTTATTTCAGCTATGCTCTGTATGTCTTTTTAGAATAAGTATGCTATATTACAATAGGAAGTGGGAAATTTTGTAGAAGGATCTAAGGATTTGTCTGGATTTCGTTTCTAATATGGCTCCCTCTAAGTCTGACAGAGGTCCCTTTTCAATAGAAGTCAAATATGTCAGCTTTTAAAAGAAAATCTAAAAAGGAAATTACACTTAACAAAATAGTTAATGGTTCACTGAGTAACAACTGGTGTCTTTTTACTAGGAATGACTAGGAGTGTAAATAAGAGAGGTAAATTAAATGCAGGCAAAGTTTGCACATAGTGTGAAATATTGCAATTGTCCTTCCGTTTGAACTGAGTCCTCCTGATAACAATTCATGAACTTCTACAAAACTCAATCCCTCTGTCCATGTCTCCAGCAAAGATGTTAGTCCTAGTCCCAGTGTCAACCCCTGAAGACCACTGGTCTCCACTTGGAACTTGAGACATTGACCACTCTCTGAGTGCAGTCATAGAATCATAGAATCATAGAATAGTTAGGGTTGGAAAGGACCTCAAGATCATCTAGTTCCAATCCCCCTGCCATGGACAGGGACACCTCACACTAAACCATCCCACACAAGGCTTCATCCAACCTGGCCTTGAACACCGCCAGGGATGGAGTACTCACAACCTCCCTGGGCAACCCATTCCAGTGTCTCACCACCCTAACAGGAAAGAATTTCCTCCTTATATCCAATTTAAACTTCCCCTGTTTAAGTTTTAACCCGTTACCCCTTGTCCTGTCACTACAGTCCCTGACGAAGAGTCCCTCCCCAGCATCCCTATAGGCCCCCTTCAGATACTGGAAGGCTGCTATTAGGTCCCCACACAGCCTTCTCTTCTCCAGGCTGAACAGCCCCAACTTCCTCAGCCTGTCTTCATATGGGAGGTGCTCCAGTCCCCTGATCATCCTCGTGGCCCTCTGCACTTGTTCCAGCAGTTCCATGTCCTTTTTATGTTGAGGACACCAGAACTGCACACAATACTCCAGGTGCGGTCTCACAAGAGCAGAGTGGAGGGGCAGGATCACCTCCTTCGACCTGCTGGTCACGCTCCTTTTGATGCAGCCCAGGATACGGTTGGCTTTCTGGGCTGCGAGCGAACACTGCCGGCTCATGTTCATTTTCTCATCGACCAGCACCCCCAAGTCCTTCTCCGCAGGGCCGCTCTGAATCTCTTCTTTGCCCAACCTGTAGCTGTGCCTGGGATTGCTCCGACCCAGGTGTAGGACCTTGCACTTGTCGTGGTTGAACTTCATAAGGTTGGCATCAGCCCACCTCACAAGCGTGTCAAGGTCCCTCTGGGTGGCATCCCTTCCCTCCAGCATATCAACCGGACCACACAGCTTGGTGTCATCGGCAAACTTGCTGAGGGCACGCTCAATCCCACTGTCCATGTCAGTGACGAAGATGTTAAACAAGACCGGTCCCAACACCGATCCCTGAGGGACACCACTCGTTACTGGTTTCCAGGCGGGCATCGAGCCATTGACCACAACTCTTTGTGTGCGGCCATCCAGCCAGTTCTTTATCCACCGAGTGGTCCATCCATCAAATTGATATCTCTCCAATTTAGAGAGAAGGATGTTGTGTGGGACAGTGTCAAACGCTTGCACAAGTCCAGGTAGATGACATCAACTGCTTTACCCTTATCCATCAATTCTGTAGCCCCATCATAGAAGGCCACCACATTGGTCAGGCAGGATTTCCCCTTAGTGAAGCCATGCTGGCTGTCACCAAGCACCTTGGTGTTTTTCATGTGCCTTAGCATGCCTTCCAGGAGAATGTGCTCCAACATTTTACCAAGCACAGAGGTGAGACTGAGTGGTCTGTAATTCCCCTGGTCTTCCATTTTCCCCTTTTTGAAAATGGGGGCTATATTTCCCTTTTTCCAGTCGTCGGGAACTTCACCTGACTGCCATGATTTTTCAAATACGATGGCCAGTGGCTTAGCAACTTCATTTGCCAGCTCCTTCAGGACTCTTGGATGGATTTCACCAGGTCCCATGGACTTGTGTGCGTTCAGATTTTTAAGATGGTCTCTAACCAGATCCTCTCCTACAGTGGGCCCAAGGTCTTCATTCTCACAATCCCTGCGTCTACCTTCTAAGAACTAGGTGGTGCAGTCAGAGCCTTTGCCAGTGAAGACCGAGGTGAAGAAGTCATTCAGAACCTCAGCCTTCTCCAAATCCTGTGTAGCCAGTTCTCCCGAGAGCTTCCTCAGGGGGCCTATTTTGTCCCTAGTCTGTTTTTTGTTTGCTACGTACCTGTAGAATCCCTTCCTATTATCCTTAACATCCCTGGCTATGTTTAATTCTAACTGGGCCTTAGCCTTCCTAACCATAGAGGTAGTTCCTTATCCACTGTGTCGTCCACCCATCAAATCCATGTCTCTTCAGGTTAGAGACAAGGTTGTCACATGGGACAGTGTCAAATACTTTGCACAAGTCTTGGTAGATGACATCAGTCATTCTTGCCTTACCCACCAATGCTATGGCCCCATCATAGGAGGCCACCAAATTTTTCAGGCACAATTTGACCTTAGTTGGCATCAGTTGGCAACATGGTGCCATGTTAGCATCAGCAGTAACCTCCAGTTTTTATTTTTTTTTTTTTGCCTTAGCATAGTTTCCAGGAGGATCTGCTCAATGATGTTGCTGAGCACTGAGGTGAGACTGACTGGCCTGTAGTTCCCCAGGTCTTACTCTATTCACTTTTAAAAAATGGGACATATATCCCCCCTTTTCCAGTCAGTGTGAACAGCACCAGACTGCCATGACTTCTCATATATGATGGATAATGGCTTGGAATTAGTCCACCAGTTCTTCAGGATCCTCAGATGCATGTCGTTAGGTCTCACGGGCTTCTGCACTTTCAGGTTCCTTACATGGTCTTGTTCCTGGTTTCTTTTACAGCAGGCAGTTCTTCATTCTCCCAGTCCTTGCCCTTGCCCTCTGTGACTTGGGAAGTGCTGCTGGAGCACTTGCAGTGAAGACCAAGGCAGAAAAGTCATTGAGTACCTTACCCTTCCCTTCTCCATGTTTTGGGTTACCAACCTCCCATTTCCTGTCCTGATTTTGGCTGGGATAGAGTTAATTTTCTTCCTGTATCTGGTACATTGCTGTGTTTTGTTTTCAATCTGATAATAATGGTGACAACACACCTATGTTTTAGTTGTTGCTATGTAACACTTACCCTGATCAAGGACTTTTCAGTCCCATGCTCTGCCAGTGAGGAGGGGCAGAGACAGTAGATCTGATCTAAACTAGCCAAAGGGACATTCCATACCACAGCACATCATGCCAGTATATAAACTGGGAGGAGTTACCTGGAAGGGACCAATCACTGCTCAGGCTGGGCTTTATCTTTCCTAACCTGATCCCTCGCAGCTCTATTTCTCTATATTTCTCCCAGGCTACCTGTCCTTGCTTCCACACTCTGTAGGCCTCCTTTTTGTGCTGGGGTTAATACAAGAGCTCCTTGTTCATCCACACAGGCTTCCTGGAATTCCTGCCCAACCTCCTCTTTGACAAGATGCATCACTTCTGAGCTTGGAGGAGGTTATCCTTCAATCATAAGAGGCATCCCACTAAGTCTCTGTGATGCCAATTAGGTCATAGCCCTTCAGACAGTTGCATACCTCTAGCTCCTCTTGCTTGT
Source organism: Lathamus discolor (assembly GCF_037157495.1). Classification (NCBI taxonomy): domain Eukaryota; kingdom Metazoa; phylum Chordata; class Aves; order Psittaciformes; family Psittacidae; genus Lathamus; species Lathamus discolor. The sequence goes on along the minus strand of NC_088887.1, from coordinate 77,015,761 downwards.
TTCCCATGCTGTGTGCATTGGCATTTATACCATGGTTTGATGACCTTAAGCAGAAAGGATTTCACATATTACTAGTTTTGGATTCCTTTTCTGTAAGAGCTAAAAATGCTCAGTTTTATTTGGATACTGCAGAATTAGGCATCACAACTTCTAAGTCTTCTTCCCTGATAATCCTTTTTAATTTGGATCAAATTGTCTTGTCTATAAAAAATCTGACCTCTTACAATTTTTAGCAAGAAGGATTAGCATTCTCAAAATGTTTTTTCTCAGTAGGTACCAGCTGTCACAATGGATCATCTTCAGTTCTTGGAAGTATCTCAATGTTGGTTCCAAGCCTAAGAGCAAGTAGTTCTGAAACCGCTTTGCATAGTGTTACAAGTTTCAAATGGCACAGTCATTTTCTAGGGAAGAATACTTTTTGATAGGTATTTCACTAAATCAGTTTTCTCTTTACACCTTATCGTTTTGCCTGCTTTATGAATAACTTCGTTAATTTGTTAGAAATACAATCTTCAGGCTGTTTTCTCATATTTTTTATATTATGTCAAGATTTTCTTAGAACTATTCTCTCTTTATAAGTTCACTTATATACTCAACTCTTTTTCTAGGGAAAATTCTGATAATAAGCAGCCTAAATCAAGATTACCTGTAAACTATTGCCTACAGTTTACCTAATGGTTTTTACACTGGTCAAAATTAATAACTCAATGACATAATTGAAGAATGGCCAAAGAACATTATAGCTGTTACTGTTGCTACCTTGCATTAACTTCTCTGCTGTTCTTTTCAAGAGACAATATGCATATTTTTTACATACAAAAAGGATCATTACAAGTTGTACAGGAGGAAGGAAAAGAAAATATGGGAATACCACTGATGTGGACAAATTCACAGTGTTAGAATGTGAAGCTGCTTTAGCTTGCAGTGAAAGCAAAAGAAGAAGAAATTAAGTTGTCATAGTAGTAGCAGCAGCAGCAGTAGTGGTAGTAACAGTAGTAGTAACAGCAGTAGTAGTAACAGCAGTAGTAGTAAAGATCAACTGTGAAACAGGCTACTTCAATTTAAAATAAGTTAAGCAGTTCTGCATACCTGAGTTCTGCAAAAGCTGGTTGGCTTTAGTCTGGAGAACAGGTTTTGGGATAATATCATGTTTTATGTATCTCCCCATAGCTATATTTTTGCACCTTCAGGAGCAAATAGTGCAATACTTCAGCTTTGGAGTTTTTCATTTAAAAAAATGGGGACATGCAGACAGCTGGATTTAATTAATGTCACTGAATTAAATGCTGAAGTATTTTGTACTGTGTGATTATATTGTGTGATTAAGTATTGAAATACTAATTACTTTTCTGGTTTTTGTTGTAGAGAAGGCAGATTTATCTTTACACTCTGCATTATTTACATTGATGAACATTGCTCTTATTGTCTTTATTTTTCATAGGAAATAAGAGGAGAAATAAAGATGTAAACATGATAATTTACAATTAATTTCTCATTATTATATTGACACTAAATTATATCTTATTACCTATGTAAAATTCTACTGTTCTGCTCAGAAACATTTTACACAGGAAGATGCAAACTCATTACCCAAGCAGTTCTGAATAGAAGCTGTTCAGGAATAGGCAAATTTATTTCTTTAAATTGCTGAAAATGTGATAAAGATTGGACAGCATTGCAACATATATGCAAAAGGATAGCTACTACTACTACTAAATATATATATATATCCAAACAAACCTTTAAATTGCAATTTAAGCCTGCTGATGTTTTTGTTGTTTTACGGAATGACAATTTTCACTGCTGCTTTGCAGCAAACAGTTGCACTTTTAAAGTTTATTGCTCTTTTCCTTCTCTAAACAAATCAGTCTCTACCCATCTTTCATTATTAGCCATGTTTACTTTCTTCAGTTCTTCCAGTTAACCCATCGCAGCTAAACTTTAAACATCCGAGCAGGCCAGTTCCTCTATCCACTTTAAGTTTCCATGCCACCTCAGCTAGATGCAATCCAAAGAAGTAGAATTTAGACAATTTACATGAGTAGGAGCAGCTCTCTTTCTGGGATAAACAAGTCATATTAATGTGTTGAATGACTATCTAACAAGGAGTAAAATAGTACTGAGCTGATTCTTGCTTTAATTCTGAGAATTAATCTTGTTTTTGATGGAGTATCAACAAGGACATTAGTATATTCTGGAAAACAAAAATATCCTGGTAAGTCAAACTGGAAATGGAAGAAGTTGCCTGTAGTTTCTTTAAAACATTTTAAAAGAGGGTAGTGCATAAAAGATGTCAATAAAATTGTGAAGATTAACTTTTTGAATGAATCTGTACTATAAAAGACAATAGAGAATTCCTACTACAAGGGTAGTTCTGATGGTAAGTGAGGGGGGAACAGACATACCATTGAAGAAGCAGTAAATCGTCAGGACCAAGTAACACTTACTGAAGGTAAGAAGGAAACATAATTGAAAGCAAAGCAAACCAAACCATATATTAGTGAAAATTTAATTGCTTCTGCAAGATATAGGTTCTGGCACTGTGCTTTATTACTTACATGATTTTTTTGAAGTCAGTTCAGATTTTGTTTATTGTTGTCTTAAAACATCATTAGGCGTCATATAAACTTCTTATATATCTAATAAGACATATCTACACACACCCTTCATTTTATCTCTGCTGTTTTAAACAAAAATCATAAATCCTTGCCTAATTTTCATCCCAGCTATTTAAGTTCTTAGAACTTTTCCCACAAATACTCTTTATCTGTACCCCTAAATTGCTGTTCTCTTTAATCTGTGTTTTTAAAGAGCAGTCTTTCTCTTTTTGGATTGACATTGACAGATAAACATAAGTTATATTGTCAACCTAAAATCTTACATGAGTAAGATAATATTGGAAAAGTTATATTGCTTTCCTTTTGCTGGGATTTTTATAGGACTGTAATATAACATTCTTCCCTTTGAAGACAACTAAGAATGAAGGCAGATTCTGGATCATAAGATATACCTATGATGTATATATCTAAGGAATGGATATACAGTTCAGGATTTCAAAACTAAGAGACAACAAAACATGCTTTAACTACCATATATCACTTAATTAGGTACAATGTGCTACCTAATATGGATTTACTGCCTGAATCAGAAGATGAAGTAATGTGTACACTACTGTTACAAGATATCTGCATGTTCTCTGGTTTTTCTTTTAAAATAATGACCTTGAATAGTGTGTTTCTGAAGATAATGACAGACAAGTGGGTTTTTTGCATTGTCATGCCTTTTATTCTGTTAAACAGATAAAATGCTAACTTAGTGAGTGTTAAAGATAACACGACAAAGTACTTCTAGACTTTTTTACGGATTAAGAACAGTAATTAACATTGGAGTGTATCACCAAAGATCTGATAAACTGAGAGGGGTGTTTCAATATCTACATTTTTTTTCTTTTTTTTTTTTTTTTTCAGTCAGTGTGCTTACAGGAATTTGCTTTGGGCTGCAACATTTTTCTTCTCTTAAATTTCTGAAGTGAGCTAGTTCTATTTTAAATCTGTAAGAAATATGCTGATTTTTAACACTTCTACTGCTTAACACTAAGTGGTTTTGATTTTTTTAAAAGTGAAGTTTGGCAAGTAATTCATACACATATATCCTGACTCCTTGTAATCTGAGTTTAAAGAAAGTATGTTATGCCTTCAGGGAAAGTAAAAAGTTCCTGAGAATGTTTTGAGGATTTTTTTTTTTTTCCCAGAAAGATCTGTGAGTATTGCCTTGATTTTTTTTTTTTTTTTTACTTTTTTATTTCTTTTAATCAGGAAAAATCGTGATTTGTGTACCTCTGTACACTATCTGATAATTCCAACAGGTAATGAGGACCTCCTGACGCCATATAAGTCCTTACTCTTCCAGCAACATCAGTGCTGCCATTTTCAGTGTTGACTTAAATGTACAGATATATACATATTTTGTTACAGAAACAGACAATTATTCCTAAATACTGTACAACAGAAAGTATACATTCCTTGATTTCTGGAAGATCTATCATTATAAACCAGAACAGTTCACTTGTAAAGTCTGCTTCTATTAAAAATATTTAACATGTCTTTAAATAGTTTTGCATCCACATTTTTATGGCAATCTGATTCCAATATGCATTTTATATTAAAGACTGTACATAGTTCCAAGAGAAGTCTTTTGAAAATGAAATATTTTGCATGGAGAGCACAGAAAATAATGAAGGTGAGTGTGACAATCACAAAGAGAAAGGCCATTCTCATGACTAAAATATGGAGTGGTACCTGCTGAGAATTTGATTCTATCCCTTTCTTTGCAGGGATCCTATATAATGTTGAAAAAGTCCATGGAACTAAATCTTTTCCTCTAGTCACCCATGAGAAGGCCTACCTGAGTCTGTTGTAATTTGCAGTTAAGAACTCTGACAGAACTCTAGGAGATATTCATTTTGAACAATAAATTGACTACCAATTAATCTGAAAAAATTAGATCCACATCTTGAAAAGCTGAATGCTGAGATTAGTGGAAATTAAACCTATTTATCAGACAGTCTGTTCATTAAAATTCAAATGGAATATCTTCAGGGAGGCAACCCAGGCTTAATTAGATTTCCCTGATAAGTAGTGAGAGTCCAGCAGAACCATTCCTGATTAGTAACAATAGATTTCTCTTTGGTAGGCCATCTCTTAGATTCACAGGAGCCCTGACTACAGTGTTCATAGCTTCTCATTAGTATGTGTTCTAAAGAGTTAGAATCACAGAATCATAGAATAGAGTTGTAGGAACACTGTTTCTTTGGTGGAACTGGGGAGAAGCATATATGTTTTCCCATAGGGCAGTCAATTATTTATGGTTTTGATTTAGAAGACAAATGAAATTGAAGAGAGGCAAGTTTAGGGAGAAGTCAGATGTCAAAATCCTTCATGAAACAACATTACTGACTTTTTGTCATTTGTCCTGTGAGAACATGATTAATTGGCTGTTCAGAACAGAGCTAGAATAATACGGGCTAGAAAGAAGACAGAACAGAGCTAGAATAATATGGGGTAGAAAGAAGACAAACATAAATATTGAATAGCTGCTTATGAAGGAAAATCCAACATCTTTTGTATGGACTAAGGAAAAGGTCTACTTGGGAAAAACACTGATAACCTAAACTAGTCTTTTAGACTAGTCTATTATAAACTAGTCTTTTAGACTAGTTTATAATGTGCCTATACAGATGGTCAAATGGACACCTAAAATGAGCTTGTGTGATCCCATGTGTGCTGTCACAAAGCGACAATATAGCACTAGCTTCTCCAAATGATTTTAACTGAAACTGAAACCTTGAAAATAGAATCTCAAACTTCTCTTTTGATTTTCTGTGGCTGGTAGCTACACATATTTTGCAACTGATTCATTGCAATAACAAAATTTATACTGCCAATTAAGAAAAGTCACCTGAATAACATATTTCAGGAATCTACTGAAAAATACTAAGATAATAAAACATTTTTCATAAAAGTGTTTATTCAGGACAAGCATTTATATTTGCAACATAATTAAAAGTATACAATAAAAGTTCATTAAGTCTATCTTTGTATAGACTAATCAGGGTCTAGATAACCAGACCAGCTATTCTGTTGGTCAAGAATCAAAAAATATCCACCCCCAAAGTCTCAAAACCTTACTGCCCAGGAGATAAAAGTCCTCATTCAGCCCATTAAATTTCCTAATGTATTTTTCTTACCTGTACCACTAAAAAACACCCTTCTCTTTATTTTCCACATGAAAAAAGGAAACAACACAAATAAAGGCTTTTCAGTCACCAAAATAATTTTTTCATGCCTTGTCCTTGTTGGCTATGCTGAACTTTAGTCTGACAAGAATTTCCAATACCAACCCACACAATTCAAGAAGAGAATATAGTTCCTCTCAAACAATATTAACAAACCCAGTACAAAGGTAACCTAGACCAGCAAATAATGTAAAATCTATGGACAGGAAGAATGCAAAATTGGTTATTTAAAGAAGAGCAGAAGAAAAACGATAATGAAATCATCAAACTATAAAAAAGTAAACCCCTCAACTCCTCCTGATTTTCCTGCTGTAGGGACTTTCATAGACATAGAGCCTGAACTACATCTTGTCAAGAAAGGGCTGTATGGCATGAATATTTAAGGACCACATATCAATTGCACAAAATTATCCCCATGTTGCCTTCAAATGGCTACTTGTATCACTTGTCACTAGAAAGGATGTGAAAAGCAATACTGTGAACATACTTCATAGATGAATCTATCCTTATGTGCTGTGATTTAACTGTTGCAATTTCCACATGGAAATAGGATAACTGCAAACAAGTGCATGTAGATGTTTCTATTTTCTCCAAGCAGTCAGCGTCCTCTTAATTGCCACTCAGGATGCTATTTTGCATAATTTATTTTCTGAATAGTCCAGGAACAGAAGCCAAAATTGACAAAGAGGGGAACTTCTGTTATCGTGCTGAATGGCAATGCTATACAGATTCCATACACAAAATAAAATAACAATAGAGTAAGGTCTGCATCTTTCTTCAGAGGCATCCAGGAGAGAGTGGGATATTGTGTTCACACTTATTTTAAGCAAGCAGTTTAATTTGTATTTTACAGTCTTGTTGAATATATGGACACTTTTACAAACTCCATGAAAAGACAGATGACATTTTTAAAGGTTTTTTTTGTAGTTCATTTAATTATAAGGAGCTGCAGAATCTTGATACTTCATATACACTGAAAAGAGATGTTACATATAGAGGGGGGAGGAAAAAACCCAAAACCAAAAAAGTTACTTATGTATGTAAAAAGAATATTAATGAGGACAGAAATAGATACTGAAACTTCTGCTTAATTATCTCTGTTTCAATTATATGCTGCTCTGTGTGCTTCTTATGATAGTAACTGGAGGTCTTATATTAATCAATCTTTTCCCAGGACCTCCTTTGGAGGAAGGTCTAAAGCAAAAAATGTATTATTTCAAATCAAAATATACTGGGTTGTGTTTGCTTGTTTGTTTGTTGAGTTTTTTATCAGAAATAGCTTAAGAAAGGTAGATTAACTTCATGCAGACAGAGCAGGAGCCAGAGATATACATAAGGTGATTGAAGAAGGCAGTTTTATTTATTGCATAGCTTGAGAAGAACCAGGCAAGAAAAAAGGAGTCGTAGGATGGAGAGCTATCCAGAGAAGATCCCCAAACTAAGCTATTTGCAACACAAATTAAGCAGCCTTGGTGACATTGTAGGAAAATATTATACAATGGTAAATTTTATACTGCTGGAGGAATTTAGAATTTTATAAGTTACCCACACATTTTATGAGACCTTCTCACAAATATCCAGCAGTTAGAAGCATTGGGACTTGATAGATCTGCATAGTGGAAATATCTTGTCATCCCTTCAGCATAATTCAAGTTTATTCAGAACTGTAAAAATGTAGCTGATTTTTGAATACAAATTACCCAAAATAAATCCAACTGTTATTTTAAATGTTAATTAATCTTACTTTACAAATTAAATTAATCTTATTTTTTATACTCTTGATATCTGAGAAGATGTCTCAGCATGCTTTTTACTAAATGACTCAAGAAGGTCCATAAACAAGATAAATCTCTATATTTATCAAATAGAGTAGTTCAGTTGGAAAAGAGAGCACTTTAAAGCTCATGCAGGTTACTCTTCTTCTGTTCTTGTTTCATGCATTTAAGGGTCAATGAGGGTCTGTCCTCAATGTCAGAAAACCCTATATTCCTTTACAACAACGAAACTGCAATTCAAGCAAATCATCTTCAAGTCCTGTAAATTTTTTTCTTTCTCCCATATGAAATTTGAAAGAAAAAGTGTTGAACAGCCATCTGGCATGGTGTCCATAAGGATATGTAAATCTAATTGGAAAAAATATTTGTTATTAACATACTAGGATTTAAAGAAAAACTTTTTCTAAATATTCTAATTTTTTTTTTGTTTTGACTTTTGATTTAGTGTTTTGTTTTTTTTTTTTCTTTTCCCTTACATTTTGACATGCATGTTGGCCATAAACATTATTACATCAGTAACAATTTTTGCCACGCATTTTCTAGAAAACTGATTGATCTGTCTTGGCTTGCAAATTCATTGTTTATAGAAATTTAAGTCTATCAGATTTTGTAAACTGGAAGGCACAAGTAACTCCTGAAATGAAACCTATCCATGCTGTCATATGTATCTTTCAAAAACTTAAAAAAGACAGGTAAATAGAACAAATTCAAATCTCAGTGAAATTCAGCTGAAATCTCTCAAAATGGAGGCTCAGAGAGATTATGTGTTTTAATTTGGCATGTTTCTTGAGAAAAGAATCTACAATTTTACTGAAGACCATGAAGACAGAAATTATATAAGCATATATGACCAAACCTGCAGGAACAATATCAGAACCAGCCACCTAGAGCTTCTATTATGTGGTTGGGAATTGTATAACTTTTTTTTCTTTTATACATGGACTATTACAAAAAACAAAATAGGGTGACTTAGAGTGCATGGCAATGTTCATCTAACTTGGAGTTTAAACAGTCTTCTATGAACTGGGAGTCATTCCATAGAGGATGAAAATAACTATTTTTATCCCATTTTCCTAAAGAGATGAAGCTGATACCATCATCCTGCATACAATCTGCCTGCATTAACTGTAGTATCCATTAACAAGCTTGGCTAAAAGAAGACTTTGCAGTTACATTCTTTGTAAAAATGAGAAAGGAGTTAAAAATAACAAGAAAGATCTGTGACTCATAGAACTTCACTTGATCATAAAACAACTGATCAAGTGAAAAGCTTCAGAATGAGGTCATGTGTTCTTAGAAATCAGAGAATTCAAAGTGAAAAGACTTTACAAATACGGTAAAAGTTCAGCAGACTGGTGCAGAGTCTTAAATAATAAAACCAATCTATGACAGAGTCATAATTAGTCCTTATTGGCTTGAAAGCTTCTTGGTTGATTATAAATACAAGTATTGATTGTCAATGTTAAGTTCTTATTGATTACAGTGGCAAAGAACTAAGTCCATGATGCCCTCAAAAAAGATTCTGTTGTTGATAACACAATTCCTTTATTAACAACTGTTTAAGGTATTTGTATTATTAGCACTGTTTAACAGAAAATGAGCTGCAGTTTAGAATGTTCAGAATTAAAATAAATGGAATAAGGATTTTTATGTTTTTGGTTTTTTTTCCCTGATTTTGGACTTTGATCAGTGATGGAGTTATTCTGAAATTTCTCTTGAAATTGTAATCAAATTACCTTTTTTTCTTCCTTTTATAATCATTATACTCATCAGGAAAAATAATGTGAGATCAGTATTTTCCTCATTCTGGAAAGTGATCACCACATGTACAGTACAGGTTTTGATGACTTTAAAAATATATCTGTTTTGAAAACCCTGCAACCTGAGGTAGGACTAAAAACTCTGTTACAGGCCATCAAAGAGACAATTATGGTTAAGAAATTTAGACAACCATATTAGTCAGGCATGTTATTAGTCCTGAGGTATTTAAAGACAGCTACTTATTTTCACTGATGCTGCAAAAGAATTAAACATTTCCCATTCCAGTTTGTTTTGGATCTGGGTTAGGTGATAGCATATATGCTGTTCATGCTTAGTGCAAGAGGAAAACAAGACACAGAAAAATGCTTGGGGTCATATTGCTTTAATCAAAGGATATTAAATTCTGCTGAGAATAGATCTCACTATTCCCATGGTAAGAGCTGCCCCTGGATATAATTAATTCATAGGTCTAGTTTAAAGATGTTGGAGAAGGCAACCTGATTTTACTCTTTCTGATTTAAACAGCTAGGTCTTCCTTATAAATGAGATATGACCCAACTAATTCCTCTTTTGTGACAAATAAAAAATAAGAAATGCACAAACTAATCTCCATAGTGATATTTACCTGATAAAATAAGGTTATGCTTAAGTCATTCATCTCTCTAGGCAATCCAGGTTTGGCATTTTATGATTTATGTTGTTTTCTTCTGCCTCATTTTGCCCCAATTAAAATAAGATTGTTAAATTTTATCAGTTTTTTCAAGTAATAGGGTTTTTATGTCTTTTCCATCTTTCTTAAATATTCTTTTCTTCATTAATGACTCATTCTTATCCTGTAAGTTTTTTTTTTTGGCTAGGCAAAACACCTCGCTATGTTTCTGAAGGAAGATATTCAAAAGTTCATCATTCAATTAAACCAATACTAAAAGCTATCAATTTTTTGTTGTATTGCTGATAGTATAAAACTCATGATTTATATTTTTATCATCCTGTTTGTTTCCTGGCACAAAATTAAAATAACTGTATGGTGAAAAAAAAAAAAAAAAAGGAAAAAAAGAAAGAGAAATTCCTAAATTGCCTCATGCCTACCAGAACAAAATGATAAGTATTTAGTAGTTACAGAATAGACAAAGAAAAATCATAAAACAAAGCTACCTTATTGGCTCATCTACAGTCTATCCGATTATATGTACAATAGTATACTGCACCCTAACTTAGATGCACATACCATGTTCAGTGCTTACTTTTCCTTGAAAGGATGTCATGAGATTTCAGAAAGTTACAGTTTGTGGTTTCTAGCAGAGCAGGAGGCTGAATATGGTGACTTTATCACTTCGACATTATACAGGAATCATAATTAAGAAAATTATACAAGCAGAGGTAAACAAACTTGATTTGGGGGTTTGAAAACAAATATTTTACTTCACAGTCTACATATATTTTAGGAAAACTGCTGAAAGCTTAGTATTAGTATGCAAAGGCTTAGGTTAATCAATCCTGACTTAAGACCATTAGAAATAAAATTATTGCATTAAAGTTTGTGTACTAAACACTGAATAGTCACTTTTTAAATCTTCTATAGGTACATCAGGGATAAAAAGACAAAGGAAAATGTGAGCCCCCTCCAGAAGGAAATGGAAGTCCTGGTAACCCAAAATAAGGAGCAGGGCAAGGTACTCATGATTTTCTGGTTTGGTCTTTCACCAGCAAGTGCTCCAGCCACATTGCCCAAGTCACAGGGGTCAAGGGCAGAGAATGGGAGAATGAAGAACTGCCTTCTGCAGAAGGAACCAGGATCAAGACTGTCTGAAGAACCTGAAGGTGCAGAAGCCCATGAGACCTGTTGACATGCATCTGTGGGTCCTGAGCAACTGGTAGATGAAGTTGACAAGCCATTATCCAACATATCTGAGAAAATGTGGCAGTTTGGTGAAGTTCCTGTTTGCTAATAAAGGGAAAAAAATAACCCTCGTTATTAAATAAGATAAAAAAGGAAGACCCAGGGAACTACAGGCCAGTCAGTCTTGTCTTGGTGCCCAGCCAGATTGTGGAGCAAATCCTGCTGAAAACTATGGTAAGGCAAACAGAAAATAAAGAAGTGATTGGTGACAATCAGTATGGCTTCACTAAGGGCAAATGGTGCCTGACAAATCTGATGGCCTCCTACGATGGGGCTGCAGCATTGGTGGATAAAGGAAGAATGACTGATGTCATATACCTGGACTTGTGCAAGTCATTTAACACTGTGATGCATAACTATCTTGTCTCTAAATTGGAGAGGCACAGATTTGATGGATAGACCACTCACAGATAAGAAACTGGGTGGATGGTCACACTCAGAAATTTGTGGTCTGTGTCCAAGTGGAGACTAGGAATGAGTGGTGTCTCTCAGGGGCCGGTACTGGGACCAGAGCTGTTCAACATCTTTGTCAGCAACATGGACAGTCAGATTGAGCGCACCCTCAGTAGGCTTTCTGACAACACCAAACTGTGGTGCAGTTGACACACTGGAGGGAACAGATGCCATCCAGAGGGACCTTGACATGCTTGAGAGGTGGATCAGCATAAAATTTAAGAAGTTCAACAAGGCCAAGTGCAAGGTCGTGCACCTGGATTGGTGCAATCCCAAACAAAACTACAGCCTGAGAAGAGATTGGATGGAGAGCAGCCCTGAGGAGAAGGACTTGGGAGTGTTGGTTGATAGTAAGCTCAACATTAGCTTGCAATGTGTGCTTGCAGCCAAGAAAGCCAACTATATGCTAGACTGCATCAAAAGAAGTGTGACAAGCAGGTCAAGGGAGGTGATTCTGCCCCTGTGCTCTGCTCTTATGAAAGCCCAGCTGCAATACTGCATTCATCTCTGGGGCCTCCAACATAAGAATGTGGATCTGCTTGACAGAGTCCAGAGGAGGGCCACAGAGATGACAGAGGACTGGAGCACCCCTCCTACAAAGGCAGACTGAGAGAGTTTGGCTTGTTCAGCCTGAAGAAGGCTTCAGGGAGACCTTCTAGCTACCTTCCATTATCTTAGGGGGACTACAAGAAATCTGGAGAGGATTTTTATAAGAGCACGTTGTGATAGGACAAGGGGCAATGTGTTTATATTGACAGAGTTTAGATTTAGCTTAAGGTATTTGAAGTTTTTTACTGTGGAAGTGGTGAGACTCTGAAACAAGTTGCCCTGAGAAGCTGTGGATGCCCCATCCCTGGAAGTTTTCTAGGTCAAGTTGGATGCGGCTTTGAGCAGCCCAGTCTAGTGGAAAGTGTCTCTGCCCATGAAACTAGGTGATGTAGATCACCTTGAAGGTCCCTTCTAATCCAACCCATTCTATGACGCTATGATGATGATTCTATGAATTGAAAAATGTAATCATAGGATAATTTTTTTCAGTCTAAAATAGGCAGCTGAAGTTAGATAAATCACAATTTGGAAATGCTCTTATATTAAGACCATCTGAGGTTACCATTTCAAATTTGACATGCAACCTAATATTAAACCTGATTATTCACTACAAGGACGGAACTAAAAATGCCGGAAAGTAAATGTAATGTAGTGTAGTGTAGTGTATAGTGTAGTGTAGTGTAATGTAGTGCAGTACAGTATAATATAGTATAGTATAGTACAGTATAGTATAGTATAGGAATAGTATAGTACAATACAGTGTAGTATTCTATAACTCAGTGATAAGTAATCTTGGTATACACTGAACTTGAGAAAAATGTATAGCAAGCGGTATGATTTATTCAGTATACATGTAATTACTGTGATCTTCTGTTACAATGGAGACAGAAAAATTGAACTATTTATAGGTGGTGTGATTCTAGCAGCTAGGGATTTAGTTTTTCCCCAGTTGCTAGACAAAAACTATAGATAGCAGGATGTCATTCACTTCACATATCCTCAGAGTATTTCTTGCTAAAACTGAAAAATGCTGCAAACACGATTGTATTCCGTTGCTCCTGAAATAATAAATATTCTTCTCTCTCATACACAAGTTAAATAATAAAACTATAAATAATAATGAACTGGAATATGGTTAATTGGTATTATAGGGCTGTAATCTATATCTCCTTTCTATTTTAAATTTTGAGGTATTTAATTAGTTGCAAATGAAGATAAATTGCATAATTACAATAATATAATTGTAATAATAATTATAAATCTTGATTTGACATTTCTGGTTTTTTGGGTTTTTTTTTCCCCTAGAAAATTTAGTACTGCAATATTCTTAAATTTCCTTTGTGTGGGTTATTCACTTCAGTGTCTTGAGACTTATATCTTAGAAGAAACCAAATTGAACTGTGAAAATCCTTATTTCCACCAGGAATTTTATTTTTAGATAGTTTTGCTCTCCTTCCATCTGCCTTTGAGCAACTTTCTGTGCTTCAAGCTTGAACAAGAAGTATTAATCCAATTTCTAGTCTCTGTGAGGCACATTGGGTTAGATCAAATGCACCTCAACCGACCTCTTTAGGGACTATGTATTTATTTAACTGTTTCATTGTCTTAACTCCCATTAAATCTGCAGAAAACCCAGACCTATATACTGTGGAAAATACAGATTTTTCTGAAGTGGATGAAAAGGAAAAGTGAATAGTAGGCACCTTATTGCTTTTTGCCAAAGGAAAGATTCTACTCTGATTCCCAAACTAACAATCACTCAAACCCAATGCATTTTAGACTGTAATTCACTCGATATTCAGTTTACTCACAAGGTAAGGTACAACAGCAGTACAGATAGTAACTGTTCTTAAAAAACACTTCAAAGAATATGAAGCAAAAAAGGCAAAAATGAGTTTTTCCTTTCCCTTCCTTGCTTTCAGGCAGTTACAGCAGTAAGAAATAGGAGTGTTCCCCGTTCACGGGGCAAGGTATTATCTTCTGCGCTTAGGAGAACCACAGTTGACCAAAACATTTCTCACTTTACCGTGCTTCTCTTAACTAAGATTCATAGTCCTTCTCTGTTATAACATTGCTTCTTAGATGATTTCTTTTTTTTTTTTTTACTTACAAGTAATAAAGATTATGAAGAAATAACTTCGGATACCACTTAAATGACCCTACAACACCCGAATTTTCATAGCTGTTACTAATTAGTGTTTCAATTAGTCTTTCTTCAACATTACATTTACACAATATCCAGCAGAATAAAATGGTATGCTAAGGTGTTATTTCCAGCTATATATGTTGGTCTTATACTACTACTGATATCGCTATGATTCTTACTAAGTCATTAAATGTTATATGTTGTAGATGTCTGAAAACAATCCCCTAATGGCTGCTGGGGAGGCCCAAGCCAAGCCAAACTAAGCTAAGCAAAGCTAAACTGAGATAAACTAAACTGTAACCGGCATACAGATTAAGCATTTATGTGACTGACCAATAAATTCCCCAAGTGTAAGAAAGCTCAGAGGAGGTGGGCAAGAACAATGTGCCCATGAAGAAGGAATGATGTAGCTTGTGACTGACCACAGCTGTTGCAAAGAAACTGACTTTATCTCAACACAAATGGGTCCAGAGAGTGGCCTTTCTTTGAGATAAACGTTATGCCAGTTGAGTGGATCAGCTGACTACATTACAGCTGAGTGGGTCAATTGTTGGTGTAAATGTGTCTCCCTGAGTTTATTAAAAGATTGTAAATATCCACTTGAGTTAGACAGAGCAGCATGGAGGGGAGTGAATACATGATTCAGCCCAACACAGAAAATAAAAACTGAACAACTAACAAAATAATTTTAAAGGGAACAATGGTCTTGAGCTAGCTTCAACATGCCTATTTTTGCTTAGCAAGTGGGGATGCTGTTGTGTCATGTCCGTGAATGTATAAAGACCAGTAATGGGGATCACATTGGGATTGTGACTGAACTGTAGAATGCAATTAATCTGTTTTACAACTTACACATGTATCGTGATGTCAGTGCACTTTGTATCACTCAGCTAAACCAAAAATCTGAATATTTCAAAGAAGTAAATTTGGTATTAAATATTATACCCTACATATGTAGTCTATCTAGTAGAATATACAGAGTATTAGACTAAAATTTCTATGAGGGTAAATCCCTGGAAAACTGTCTTTATTGGGTTTTTTTACAATGCTTTTTAACCTCTGCAGCTTGGAAATCATAGAATCATAGAATGGTTTGGGTTAGAAAGGACATTAAAGATCATCTAGTTCCAACTCCACGGCCATGGCCGGGGACACTTTCCACTAGACTAGAGTGATGAAAGCCAAATCCAGCCTGGCCTTGAACACTTTCAGAGATGGGTCATCCACAACTTCCCAGGGCAACCTGTTCCAGTGCCTCACCACCCTTACAGTGAAGATTTTTTTCTTAATATCTAATCTAAATCTACCTTCATTCAGCTTGAAGCCAATACCCCTTGTCCTGTTGCTACATGTCTTTGTAAAAGGTACCTCTCCAGATTTCTTGTAGGTCCCTTTTAGGTCGTGGAAGACGGCTAGAAGGTCTCCCCAAAGCCTTCTTTCCTCCAGGCTGTACAAGCCCAACTCTCTCAGCCTGTCTTCATAGGAGAGGTGCTCCAGCCCTCTGATTATCTTCATGGCCCTCCTATGGACTCACTTTAACAGCTCCATGGTCTACATATAGAGGCTTTGTAAAAGTATTTGAAGGTTGACCACTTAAGTCATACTTACCTCTTGATAAATACCTCTTGATACCTCTTCATAAATAGTTTGATAGTTAAAGAGTATTTTACAGCTACATTGCTTAAGAGGAATGTATGAATTTCTTTAGTTCTTTAGTATTTTTTTGTTGTTTGCATTTTGGGTTTTCTTAGGCTAGCTGGGTTGTTTTTTTTCAAACTGAAACGGGATATAGACACTTCATGTGATTGTTCACTAAGACACACTACATGAATAAGAATAGGGATATTTTTTTCTCCTTATGATTCATATTTATTAATTTAGAAATGCATTTATTAGGTTATTTCCTATTTGCCATTTAAAAATATATATAACGTATTTATATATGAAAATTGGAGTTATGTAATTTGTGCATTATATAAAATAAAGTGTATACATATAGATATTCACAATTTTAAAGTTATTAATTCTAACCATGAAGGACTAATTTATACATTAGCGTAAGAGAGCAGTTGTTGTTTGTACTGTTGCTTGACACATTTGTTACAGTTTTTTTTCTGTTAAGCTGGAGAACCTTTCATATGATCTCATTCTTTAATTTACAGGTGTGTTATTAGGTTTCACACATACTTGGAAAAATCCCCAAACCAGTATGTATTTGGGGAAAGCATCAAATCCAATATTGGTTTGTGTTACCTGGACATAGCCTTCAGTGTGGGAAGATTCTGTTTTTCCCTTCCCTCCTTCAAGAGAAGGTCCTCCTACAGAGGTCGTGGTGACCTAATATGTAGAAGGCCACTCTTACAAAGTGGGTGGTTGTTGTTTTGTTTTTGTTTGTTTTCTTTTTTAACTTATCATTTCCTCTAAGGAAACCTCAATTACAATTTTGTCTTTCTGGCCCTATCCTATGACTCTCCTAGAGGAAAATTCCAATAGTACAAGGTAGATGACAGTCCTTATCAAAGGATCGAAGAGCTTTTCTGGTGATAATCCTTCACTAAGACACCAAATATTTTTATTGGTGAATTATCAAAAATGTAATATGATATTTAACCCTCAGAAGAGGTCACTTGTGTTGCACATACAAAATGGAGCTTCTCGTGTACCAGAAATAGTGTGGCCAGCAGGACTGGGGAAGCGATCATCCCCCTGTACTCAGCACTGGTGAGGCTGCACCATGAATACTGTGGGGGTTTTTTTGACCCTCTCTCCAGGAAAAACATTGTCATGCTGGAGCATGGCCAGAGAGCAATGAAGCTGGTGAAAAGTCTAGAGAACAAGTCTTATGAAAGGCAGCTGAGGAAACCAGCACTGTTTAGCTGAAGAAAAGGAGGCTTTAAGGAGACGTTATCACTCTCTACAACTACCTGAAAGGAAGATGGAACAACGGGGGGTGGTAGTCTCTTCTCCCAAGCAACAAGTGATAGGATAAGAGGTAACATCCTCAAGCTGCGGCAGGGGAGGTTTAGATTGAATATTAGGAAAAAAATATTCACCAAAAGGGTCATCAAGCACTGGAACAGGCTGCCCAGGGAAGTGGGTGAGTCACCATCCCTGGAGGTATTTAAATGACATGTAGATGTGATGCTTAAAAGCATGGTTTAGAGGTGCACTTGGTAGTGGTAGGTTTGTTATTGGACTCAACAATTTTGAGGGTCATTTCAAATGTAAATGATTGCATGATTATATGCTAGGTAGGGTTTTTAATGTAGAATTGATATAATTTTCTTTGGTGCTAATACAAATAGAAGTAGTGAATGATAACAGAGATACAGTGGAATGTCCTAAAAGTTTTTCCTAATCTCATTGTGCATTTCTTAGAATCTCTGCTGATGCCAAATCTCTGCACTTTAAATACTAGAGAAAAAGGCAGAAAATGTTAAATTTGAGTACAGTAGAAGCCTTTAAAAAATTGCAGTAAAGGAACTCACAGGCAAGAAAATTATTCAAGAGGTGTATTTTGTCTTTTACAGGGACCTAAACTTATTTCTAAAATCAAAATGCAAAATTATTATCAATGAAGCTAGGCATATTTTTACTTGGAGTTTTTAGTAAATTGATGGTATAATCATTAGAAAAGACATTTTCCTCACACATTTTACAAATATTATTTTCTGCATTCTAACAGGTGCAATACTGTTTCAAAATACAAAAATATGCAAGAAAATAGTCAAGACAAACAGTGTGCTTCTGGAAATCAGATCTTATACTCTGTAATTCACATATGTATCTCAACTGCAAACAAGCAAAAAGAAGGCACACTCTACTAATAAATTTGTTCATTAGGTGGAAGGAGGCAGAAACTAAACCTGTCCTGTTTCTTTCCACTTCATACTTCCCATGAACTAAGAGACAAAATTGTAACTTAACATAATATATGATTGGAGGAAAATCTGTTTATTGAAAGCTGATTGTCTAACTGCATACACATATGTATACAAAACCCCCAACACTCTGGTTTTGTAACTTAAAATATTGAAGACATTGATTTATAAACCTCAGAAGAAGAAACTGCTATTTTATTTTTCTCTTTTATGAATGATTGAAATAGCAAGGTCCTCTTAATTTGCCTTTTTAATTTTTGTTTTGTCTAAAAGGCCAATAATAATGTTTTTTTAGACTAGTTCAGGAGTTGCATATGCCAGCCCCTCAGACACAAATATCAAACAACATTTGCTAGAAATGCTCTAGAGGCAGGATGAACGCTGGAAGAACACATGAAATGTTTTAATCTGATTTTTTATGCTTCTGCCATCCTGGAAAGCTGATGACCTTGTCACTAAAAGCAGGTGTAAAGGTCAGTAGCTAAGAACTGAAAGCAGTGAAGTGAGACATTACTGAAAGGTAATAAAAATCTGGATGAGCTTCTGGAAGGAATAATGTTAGTTGTTATCACTACAACTCTAGTATTGGTATAGCTTTAGAAACAAACCTGTTGCACACAACAAACTTGCAAGCAAGTACATCCCTCAGATCCTTTGAATGGCTCTAATGGAGTGAGTAGAATCATTTACAAAGGCAGCTTCAGGACTGCAACAGAATATCATCTCAATTTTGCTTTTTGGATCCAGTCTCAGTGCAATTTATTTTTATGAATTTGGTCAGCTTTCACTACTAGAATACTATGTTATAAGGAACTAACTCTCCCAACATTCATGCGTAGAAAATAAATATTACTTATCCATAATCCACTTAGATGTTTTGACTATATCCTCTGGCTGTAAAAGGAAAGACTATGTTTACATTATCAAATAGTGTTGCTCAGTAGAAGAT
Organism: Lathamus discolor; assembly: GCF_037157495.1. Classification (NCBI taxonomy): domain Eukaryota; kingdom Metazoa; phylum Chordata; class Aves; order Psittaciformes; family Psittacidae; genus Lathamus; species Lathamus discolor. Next base: position 76,996,553 of record NC_088887.1, on the reverse strand, counting down.
TTCAGTTGAGTTGGGCACCCAACAGCTACAATGTCTGCCTTCTGGAGTAGAGGGAAAGAGTTCCTTAGAGCTAGCTCTAGTCAGACCATAAAGATTAAGTGCCATTACTGGTCAAATAGCTCTAATTTGTATCCCTGTAACACATATTCCACTTCAGTTTCACCTGAGAGACGTTTTGTCAGCTTTTCTTGGAGGCTTTTTCATAATGTGAAATAAAACATAGTAAGAGAGCAAAAAATAAGATATTCGTTAAAAAAAAAAACATCACTGCTGTTCTGAGTTAACATGCTAATGTGAATGAAATGGATGTCAGCCAAAACATGGCTTTGGGTCAGTTGGGACCCATCAGGCACAAAGGGTGTAATGTCATTTAAAGGAACTAGTAATGTGCTGAAGAGACCAAGAGGGCAATAGTGTGCCTACTTTTTAGTGTGCCGTATGAAGAGAAAGGCTGAGAAAGCTGGGGCTGTTCAGCCTGGAGAAGAGAAGGCTGCGTGGAGACCTCATAGCAGCCTTCCAGTACCTGAAAGGGGCCTATAGGAATGCTGGGGAGGGACTCTTCATCAGGGACTGTAGTAACAGGACAAGGGGCAACGGGTTCAAACTTAAACAGGGGAAGTTTAGACTGGATGTAAGGAAGAAGTTCTTTACTGTAAGGGTGGGGAGGCACTGGAATGGGTTGCCCAGGGAAGTTGTGAATGCTCATTCCCTGGCAGTGTTCAAGGCCAGTTTGGACAGAGCCTTGGGTGAGATGGTTAGTGGTAGGTGTTCCTGCCCCAGACAGGGGGGTTGAAACTAGATGATCTTAAGGTCTTTTCCAACCCTAACTATTAGATGATTCTATGATTCTACTTTTTACCTGACTTTCATAGGTTCCATTTGAAAAGTAGACTAAATACTGACTGAATGTTCTTCTGATCTAAACCTAGAGGAATACATGATACAGCGCTAAAAATACTTATTCCAAACTGACAATGCTGTTTCTTTCAAATCTAAGTTTAATGTTACTAACTCACTGTTTAGGTCTATGCTTATGAATGGTTAGATTAGGTATAAATAGGAAAGAAGGAGGAAAAAAATTAATCTGCTGAGAATAGAATTGGAATCTGCATTCATGGTATTATGATATATTGCCAAGCCACACATTCCAGGCTTTTGGTAGCTATGAATCAAGCTTTTCTAAAAGACTTTGACTGGATATCTCAGTTCATGAACAAAGACTCATCAGTAGGTAACTTGCTGGAGTCCTGAAAAATAGTTAGGGATTGCATTCTAAGGTTTTTTGATCTCTAATTATATTATCCTTTAACACAGCATTCTGGCTACCTAAATTTCCCTTAATATGCTTGTTTTTATACCTATTCAAATCACTGACAGAGCTCCCACTGAAGAGTCAAAATAAGCTTCCTAAATAATAGAAACACATTTTTGAGAAATTCTATGACTAATTCTGATGTTTGATGGATTCCCACAGTTGCTTGATAAAAACGAGATGTTCACAGTAATTTGAACTTCAGAAAATACTAAATATTTTCTATTTTAGTTGATCTATACTTCTTAGTGCTAAAGAAAGGGAAAATGAAATTCACTGTCGCAAAGAAAATGTCTCGTATTCTGAGACCACCAACAGTTTCACAAAACCGTTTCTCTGAATATGAATTGGTGCACAGTCATGCCTGTTCTGGACAAAACAAACTCACACCGGTCATGTTCTCCAGTCCAGCTGTGACTGGAAACATGGACTCAGGGGAATAGAACACTCCTTTATCCAACTGGTCAAGGTGTCCAAGTCCCAGCTGTCAGACTGGCTTCATGTGTAATGATTCTGCCTTGAGTATAGTCGGTGTTGGAAGTTCAGTTTTATGTTCCCCTCATCCTCTGTGGGATTGTTTTCTATTTCAAATTTCTGTTTCTATTTATTGCTTTCAAACTTAGATGCTTTGCATAAGCTGCCACAGGCCTCTTTGGTCACGTAAGCCAAAGCCAGACTGTCTGACTTTCTGTACATCTAAAGCCAATTAGTGATCACTGCCTGGGTCACTATCACCTTCTGGCATCCTGTACTAAATATCTTATAAGGATATAAAGCTCTTAAGAATTCAGCTCTGTTTCTCTGTTTCTTTGCCAGAAAGAAGTAATTTCTTTGCTTTGTCTGAGCTTTCAGTAAGACTCCCCCATAAGAATTATCTGTATTTGAATTGTTTTCCCAGAGCATACCAAGTTCATCTAATGAGTGAGATTAGGGCAGGTATCGTCAAGATCTTGCATACCTGAGTGGTTCTTTCGGGTAGGCTTCACCTTCGGATATATAAATGGTAGTTCTGAGGGAAAATATTTTCAAACAATTGCCAAAAAATTTAAAGCCAGATCTCTGGCTGCTGAAAAAGGCAGATGAATATAGAAATAATATTGTTTCTTAATGTTTCAGTCAAACAAATTATGCATCCCCCTTTTTTTTGACTAATTTAAAAACACTCATCCCATAACCCAACAGTCCCACTCCTGTCCAAACTGTATACATCTCGTATTTGTCTAATGAATAGATTGTTCCAGAACTTCACTGCTGCAACAATTAAAAGGGATTCTATACATTCTGTTAGGTTTGCATGTGTGAAAAAAAAAAAATCCTCTTCCTTTTTTTTTTTCCAAGGAATTACAGAATCACAGAATCACAGAATCCCAAGGGTTGGAAGGGACCTAAAAAGATCATCTAGTCCAACCCCCCTGCAAGAGCAGGGTAACCTACAGTACATCACACAGGAACTTGTCCAGGCGGGCCTTGAATATCTCCAGTGTAGGAGACTCCACAACCCCCCTGGGCAACCTGTTCCAGTGCTCTGTCACTCTTACAGTAAAGAAGTTCTTCCTGATGTTAACGTGGAACTTCCTATGTTCCAGTTTACACCCATTGCCCCTTGTCCTATCACTGGATATCACTGAAAAAAGCCTAGCTCCATCATCCAAATTATTATTCCTTCCTTTTTTTCTCTCGTTAGGCCCATAGGATAATTTAGGTTGGGACCTCAGGACATCTGACTGTAATCAGCTGCTCCAAGCAGGGCCACTTTTGGCATCAGACCCGGATGCTCAGGGCTTTGTCCACCTCAGTCTTAAAAACCTCTGAAGATCCAAAGATTAAGACTATGCAACCTCTCTAGGCAACCTGCTGCACTCCTTCCAGTCTTCAGGAGGAAAAGGCTTTCCTCCTTATAAACAGTCTGAACTTCCCTGGTTTCAGACTCAGGCATATGCTCCAGTGCCCGTACCATCTCGGTGACTGTTTGATGAGTTTTCATGTTTTTTGATGTCTGTCTTCTATTATGGGCCCTAAACTGGATTCATTATCTAGATGAGGTCTAATGAGAGCTGAGCAGAGGATTAGTAAACTTCCCTTGATCTACTGGTTGTGACCCCATTAATACAGCCCAGGGCTGGCTGCTGACTGTCTTTCCTATCAGGGCACACTTCTGGCTCATGTTCAGCTCACTGTTCCCCAGAACCCCCAGTGCCTTTTCTCCATAGCAGCTCCCCAGTGATCAGCCCTCAACTTGTAGCACTGCCCAGGGGCTTTTACATCCCAGAGGCAGGACTTTGCATTTGTCCTCATGGAATTTTATGATGCTCCTGTTAGCCAATTCTCTCAACTTACCTATTTCTCCCTGAATAACAGTGTTGCCCTCAAGAATATGAGCTGCTTTCTGTGCTTATTAATTTGAATATGACTCCCTGTTAGACACAAATTAATACCAATATTCTTTCAAATGAGGCACTGGCCTTGTACAATGGAATTAAAACTCTTTTGACTCTGTTGAACATTGATCTATCCCAAAAACCTATTTACCATTTGTTTTTACATCATCCTCATGATAGACTCTTTCATTTCAGTCTCTGAACTTTATCTTAACTCAGACATTCCTGTTATTGGTAATAATCCTTTACCGTATGATTTGACTTCTTGTCTTAGTTTCCAAAAAGTGGAAGAAGGAAGACCTGGTATTACAGGCCTGTCAGTCTTGCTTCAGTGTCTGGTAAAATTACGGAGAAGGTTATTCTGAGAGTCACTGAAAAATACTTGCAGCCATTGGTCGTAGCCAACATGGGCTCACAAGGGGAAAGTCCTGCTTAACCAACTTAATCTCCTTTTATGAAAAAGTCACCCATCTTGTTGATCAAAGGAAGACAGTGGATGTGGGATTTATTTTTTTGGGGGGGGGAGGGGAGAGCAAAGCTTCTGAAACTGTCTCTCACATTACCATTCTAGACAAAATACGCAGCATAGAGCTAGACAAGTTCATAGTATATTGAGTGAGCCACTGGCTGTCAGGTCGGGCTCAAAGAATTGTAGTAAATGTCAGGCAAGTGGCCAGTCAACAGTGGGGTGCCCCAGGCTCAGTTTATAGGGTCAGTGTTCTTTAATATTGTAATAAATGATCTGGATAGAAAGTGTACATTAGGTAAGTTTTCTGATAATACTAAATAAGGAGTCTCTCAAAGGTAGAGTGTTGGAGTCGCGGGAGACAAGCCTCATGCTCTCATGGTCAGCAAGCCTCGTTTATTTAGCAAGATACATCCACTTTTATAGCTTGCAGGGTTAGTTACATTGTCTGATAAGATACAGCAAAATCATTGGTCAGCCTGTGTCGACGCAGGGGTCTCCAGGTAACTGTGACCACCTCTTGTTTCAACATGTCTCGACATGTCCCAACTTGCCCAAGCAAGACCATTGTGCTATTCCAGCAAGATACCGTTGCTCTTATCTCAGCAAGATGCATATCCTGTTTCTTAAGCAAATCAGGGTAAACATTAACCACGAGATTGCTGTGCCCTGGGGGCCTACATTTCCACCAGCTGCACGGTATCATGCCCTTTGTTACTTAGCCATTCAGTTGTTAAGCTCTCTACAGTAGAGAAACCTTAAAGAGAGATCTGGATAGGCTACAGAGCTGATGACCGGTGACAGGACATGAATAAGCTGTGTCAGGGGAGGTTCTGACTGAACATTAGCATATCAACCACTGGAACAAGCTCACAAGAAAGTGATTGTGGCACTAAGCTTTCCAGAATTCTAGGAGTGCCTGGATGACGCTCTTACCTAGTTATAGATAGTCCTGCGAGGAGCAGGGAGTTGGACTCTATGATCCTTGTGGATCTCTTCCAACTGAAGATATTCTGTAATTCTGTGATTCTATGACTTCTGTATTGTTGAACTAATTATCTGTATCTGTTACTTCAGTGCTCACTGGTATGCTGTTGACTTCTTTGAGACCACTATCCAAACTTTGTCCTGTCTTGTCATCAGCACATTTCCCAAGAATACTTTTTTGTGCCAAGATCATTAAAATATTATATAAAATAATTTCTTTAGTCAATCATTGTGCAATTGTTCCCTCGGAAGCTGGTTTCTTACAAATAAGAAAATGTAAATTCGTATTTCTCTAGAGTACTTCTTAGGTATTATGTTAATCAATAATTTCCTGGAATAGAGCACACTTGTCATCAACTTGCAAACAATTACTTGAAATGATGTTTCAGAAATTCAGGAGTGAATGGCACTACAAAAAATAGAAAAATAGAAATAGAATGCAAATATGATATTAAAGCCACAGACATTCCCATTACCTAAAATTAGTTTTTTGTGCATAACAATATTCAGCACAGGTTTTCATAGTCAAGCAATTATTAACATCTTTTAAATAGTAACTAATTTACAGTTAGGCAATTATTAACATCTTTTAAATAGTAATAGTAATTTATTTTGAATGCTCTCTCCTAATAATATTGGAGAGTTATACAAAATTGAATGTTTTATGTTTTGTCAAATCATGAAGTCTAGAAAAACCTCCTTGTTAATATTGATAACAATAAAGTGTTGTAAATTTTGATGAATTGGTCCTGCATTAAAGTAACATCTATTTAAATTTGCACTGAGTGTAACCTTGCTTTAGCTGTCATAAACTACTTTGGTAAACACTTTCAGCAGATGTTTCCTTTTATGTTGTTACTTTTCTCAAAGCGCGCTGCTATGATTCATTGAGATAAATTGAAATTAATATGTTGAAATTATTCATTTACTTACATAAATTATAATGAAGACAATATTATATTTCACAAGGGCTTAAAAAGTAAAAAAATCCCATAGATTAATGTATACCACTAACACAAAGACAAGTTAATATAACAAATTCAGAAGTGAATCTAGTGATAAATCCCAGTAATCAATCTTAAGTATTCCAATGGTCTGTTAACACAACTTGTAGTAGCACCTGTGATGAAATCTTGCTTAGTTTTCCTTGGCAATCCTTCATAAGCCCTATGCTGTGTTTTCAAAAAGGTGAATTTAAGATTGCTTAGACTACTGTGAAAAACAGTTGCAATGGCTATGTTACTAGAACAGTGATCTGGAAGAGGTAAAAACAGATCTAATTTATGTGAGATTCTCTATTTCCAGTAACGTATTTTGCACCATTACTACCTTTCAGATATACAACCCTAAAGTTACCTTAATCTGTTTCTGAGAGATGGGCAGAAGAGTCAAATACAGCTTGAACTTCACTGATTAATGCAGTTTTCATGAGCTACTTGAAACAATTAGCTAATATACTCTTTAAATCACCCTGGGAAGTACTATGGATGCATTTTGCGCTCCACACTGATGCCTCTAGCTCCTCATATAACTAGAGCTCCAGGTAAAACAGATTTATGTAGAATAGGTTTTCAATCTATGACTTCTGTTTTGTGCGTGTCTACATGATTGATGGGAAAGTTATTTAAAGTTAGGCATATTGAAATCCTTTAGACTTTTGTCTCTGAGAGAGAAGTAGGTTCTTATTGCCAGCCTCCCATTTCCTAGAGAGTGCTCTTACAGTAAGGGATTCTTGTAAAGGGAGTAGCACAAGTTCATGTGTAGTCAGAGATTCCTAAATGTCTCTGTAACAGAACACAATTTGCAATGTGCTTTACATAACCAGTGAAAGACGTGATTATACAAATACTGAATAAACTATACAAATACTGAATAAACTATAAATAGTTATAACCATAACCCTTATAACCTAAGCCTCTAGTTAGATAGTTGCCAGGCAGAGAACTAAGTGGGTCTTTTAATATAGAATGTGTTACTTGTGTTTAATCTAACTCCATGTTAATACAAACTATTCAGTTTGAAGTCTGCAACAAGCAGGAAGAAATGTTGACTGTTGACTGAGCATGTCAGGTATGGAAGATGGATGGAAGAAATTATCTCTGTGTATCACCTGGGAGCCTGCATAATAGGTGATGGACAGAACAACACATGGATATGGACAGCTTTGTGGTGAAAAGTAAGGTCTGATCAAATCTTACTTAATTGTGACTTTATTTTTTGTAGACGTTGAATAATTTATCATATTAACAGCTGTTGATAATAAAGACACATTGTAGGTGAATGCACTCTAAGCTTTTTCAAGTCATGGTGGAGTAGCATAATTTCCCCTCACTGGGTTGGTGGTCCTGTAAATACCATTTGATAAGCAGACGGTATTCCCTCAATCACATGGCCTATCTCATGTGTGACAGTGGACATCGCAGAGAACATGACACTGTCCCCACTGTGCTGTATAGAAAAACTTTGCTCTTTTAAACTTATATTGAGTTATGAAGGAAATATTCACCAAGGAATTTGGAGAACTGAAAACCACTAAGGCCCAATAGAAAAATATACCCTTCAATGAAATAAAAATAAGCTCAAAACTTTAAGTCATTTCTTAAGGAACATCTAAAAAAAAAAGTAATATTTTGGTATGGAACACATATATGTACGAGCATATACATATTTATATACTATATATATTTTTAGAATTGATACACTGCCATTGTTCAAAGAATAAAATAAAGCAGAAAATTATCAATGCTATGAAAATAAGTTTGCCTGGGAAATATTAAATTATTTCTACAAGTGACTGCTTTAAAAATATATTATACTCAAGGAGAAAATGCAAGAAATATATATAAAGTTTTAAAAAAGTAACATTCTAAATATCTCTCTTCCCCACTCTTGCATACCATGGAAAACAAAGCACTACTTCATTTTGACATCTTTTGGTCTTGAAGAAGGCAACAGGGGGATGGACTTGTGGGAAGGGGTCCTAAACAAAGTGAAAACCCTTAAAGCTGTGTGGATTTCTTAGCTCAGTATTCACACACTTGGAATTAGTAAAGAGAATATTAAAAAATAGATGAATAGCTTTTACTCACTGTTTTGGAATAAGTACTTTGAATAAGTACTTATGTCAAACTGTGGTACAAAATATCAGATTCTTAAGCTATGACTTTTCTTTATTAGAATTTCATTATCAGGAAGAAAGCTATGAGATATGATATACTTAACTTCTGTCTTTAATTAATTATATTTTTCTGAGTTTAATCATCTTATAGAAAGTGTTTAGAAGAAATAGAAATAATAGAATAAAGAGTGGAAGTCCAAAGAATTTTTACTACTGTTTTTTTTTTTAAGTTATAATCTTGGCCTCAAGTAATCAGAACAACACTGCTATGATTTAAAAGATATAAACTGTACAATAAAAAAAATGCAGTATATAGATATTAATACCTTCTGTTCAGTTTCTAATAAAAGAAAAATTAGCACAATAAAATACCAAAAAACTTTGGCTGATAAGTATGAATAAGTACTTTGATGTGCTGACAGTTTAATGGTCCATAGCATTTATTCCTGATGAACCAAAAAATGTCACTCTAACTTTTTAGCTACTCCTGTATGTCCTCCGGAATACAAGTTTTTCAAGATTAATTATTCTGTCTCATATCAGAGTATCCCTTTCTTTTTGTTCATTTATAATAATTCCAAATAACCTATAAGCAAGCTTTGGGGTATTGAGTTTGGTATGGAGTGTATAAATAGGCTATGGAATGTTTTTCTGGCATTTTCTTCTAATAATCTATGGAAGATACATACTGATTTCAGTAACACTTTTTCTTTAGTAATTTAGTTATCTAAATATTTAGGCATATAGGCTAAAATAAAAATCTAGACTTTTTCCAGAGTCAGTGAAAAAAATGCGGTGCTTCACACTAAGGTTTTTAGTCAGCTATCTTAGAATAGGATAAAATAACTACTGAGGGTATAAATCCTTCCACTGACTGGAGAGCTGGAACAAATTAGGACTAAATGGCTGCATTTGTATGCCTGAAAGATTAAGATGAATTGCATGCTTAATCTGTTGGATTCTAACATATGGTTCTCATCTGTTTGTTTCAAATAATTCTTATACTGTATCACTTGGATTAGCTCTAAAAATGTGTCTTGGGTTCAGCAGTAGCAGTCATTTTTCTCCTTCTTAGTAGCTGGTGCAGCGCTGTGTTTTGACTTTCAGCCTGGGAACAGAGCTGATAACACAAATGTTTTAGCGTGACCAAGGACTTTCTGAGCCTCATGCTCTGCCAGGGAGAAGGGAAACAGAGACAGGACACCTGACCCAAACTAGCCAAAGAGGTATTCCATACCACAGCATGTCATGCCCAGGAGGTAACTGAGAGTTACCCGAAAGGGCTAGGACTGCAGGGTTGGACGAGGTATCGGTCAGTGCTCAATCGGGTGGGGTTGAGCAACTTATCGGTCGGCTGGTGGGGAGGTGTTGTATTCTCTTCCCTTGTTATTTCCTTTATCATTATTATTATTGGTGGTAGCAGTAGTGATTTGTGTTATACCTTAGTTACTAAATTATTCTTTTCTCAACCTGTGGGAGTTGCATTCTTTTCAATTCTCCTCTTCATCCCTCTGGGAGTAGGGGGAGGACAAGAAGGGGGGGGAGTGAGAGACCGACTGCATGATTTATGGCTGACTTTTCTTTAAACCACAACAAAAAGTCATACATTTAAGGTAAAATTTCAATAGTAGCAATATTTGCATGGCATAGTAGTATATTAATTTTGACTATATGGGTATTACTGCTTCTTTCTACTTTTCTCCATATTCTCTTACTCCACAGTAATAAACGTAACCTTGCTGATAGATGAGTATATTACTAGCTATTTCATTATATCATTAAAGACTGAATGAGTCAATATTTTGTTGCCTAGTCTAGTAAACTTTAATGGCATTAATTTAAGGATTCTTAACTAGACTTTTTTCATCATTATATACAGATTCCTCCCCATCTTGGCAAATGAACAATAAACCATATCTTTTTCTGGTTCTTTTATGTCCACAGGAGTTAATGATGAAGATTTCATTAGTATGATAACTGCAATGCTTATTTTAGGATTTCCTGTAGTATCTGCTAACAAATCATTTGATAATCATATCTAATTTATACAATGTAGTAGTAAAGGAGTTTTATGACTCCATTGCCTTCCTCTGGAGAAAGATATAAATTCTTACCTTCTTTTTCTTATCTTTTATTTTTTTCCTTTTCTTTTTAAGTGAAACTGTGGAATACTGTTCTTAGTCATCAGATGAAATTGATTTTTTGCTATTGCTTTCATAAATGTACTCTACTACATCTGTTACTAGACTAGTCATGCAGACCAAACTACCTGAAATTGTTGAAAATCGCTGAGTTATCATGATGTGTATGTCCTAATGCTGGTGTTCAAGATTTTCTGAAAATGAAGCTGCATTGTCAGAATGGCAAAGCAGATATAGCTTAAAACTTAATGATGAGCAGGTTTATCTTCTGTTCTTGATTATAAGAATAAATTCAGTATTAGCCCCAACTATAGTACAAGATATATATTTTTTATTCACATGGTTTCCACTTCAGTAACTGCTGTAATTAAAATAAAAATGCTTATTGTGCACATGATATAGATGTGACAAAGGAGCTTATTAGCTTGAACTATTAAAGTCTTAAGGTAATAGACCTTAGAAATTCTTAAGGAGCTATCTTTTGTCTAATCAAAGAAAGTAAAGTTCTAGTGTATTGCTTCCTGCATGCAGATACTGTTTCCTGCATGCAGATACTGTGAGCTTTATAACAAACCCAGTAACCAAGTTTTTTACTAAAACTACAACATACTGTAGTTATGGTTCTGGAGACCTAGATTTATCACTGGAAAAAGAGAGCTACTTTCTTCTTTAAGAAGAAAATAGTGTGGGCTTTAACTTTATACAATATCCATGCCCGGATCTAAACACCTGTTCCAGTCTGGGTTTTTCAAGGTGGTGGACTAATTCAGCTTCAAGTTCACTAATGATTACATGCACACATGAAAGACAGGCCTCTGCTGTACCTGGTCCCAGTCATTACTTCTTTCCAGTAGCTGGATCTAGACACTCACTCTCCTCTGGTAGCTGGTGCCCAAACCTTCAAGATCTTCATCTGCACTTGGGCCTCTCTTCCTATATGTTGGCTAGTCCGACTGTGAGTTCACTAGCAACTCACATGGGCACAGGCTCAAAATGGGGAGGTCATGCCTCAAGATGGTAGAATTAGGATTTAGTATAAAGCTAAGTTACATCATAGTGAGGCTTAGTCAAGCATGGAGTTAGGAAGTCAGCTCTGTGATGAGAATAGGTCTATGAAATGTAAAAAAATGGCTCAAACGGATAATCTCACTGCCAGAATGGGATGCAGCTGGCAAAGGAAATGAATCTCCTATGCAACTATTTATAAATATTATACATCAAAATGGTTATCAAGCAGTTTGTCTTATGGTGATATTTATTTAATATACTACAAAAAAGCACTTGAATTAGAAACAATATAAGCCATTCTCTGAAAAAATAAAAGCTTACTAAAGTCATGAATGCATTGTAAGCTTTGTCACCTTACTGAATAACTTGACAATTCTGTCAAATCAAGGAAGTGAGAATATAAACTCTGTACACAGGCAAAAGGGAAGAGACTATATACCTGGAAAGCACTTACTGCTAGCCTAAGTAATAATTAAGTAAACCAGTCTCACCAAAATGCTACGTTTTTTCATGTTACAGTAGAACTGATACTCATCATAGAAATTAATGTATTAAAATCTCATTAGTATCATAGTCAAAATCGTTGTACAAGAAGAATTAAAAGTATCTAGCCATTTCTTTTAAATTATGCTTCTCCTTCCAAGGTCATTCTGAGTGCTAAATTTAACAGTGACAGTCTTTGTCAAGCAGGGTGCTGGTGGTTTTGACAGTCACTTATCACAGTTTGCTCACCCCTCTGTGGTTCCCAGCTAAACTGTGAAAGCCCAAGCATTTCCTGCGACCATGTGGTGCAAAGCCTGCAGCCTTTATTAAAAAATGGGGAAAAAAGATTTGATTTAGTGGGTGAAAGTGCTTGGGCTTCTTTTGTAAAGATTGCTTTCATAACATTAACTTTAAATAACTTGTAATGATGGACAGAAAGATTCAGGTGAGAAATATATAGACTTAAAACATTTTAAAATCTTTTCATAAAAGATGCTTTCTTCTTCTTTTTTTTTTTTTTTTTTCTTTTAAAAGTGAAAAATGTTCTGCTTTAAGAAAAGTAGTTGGGTATATTCATCATTGCCCATGGTTCCCAGAAGTCGAATCCCTCAGGTAATAAAGACCTGATGTAAAAGGATGTAGCATTCTAGAAGAGCTGATATGCAGGGCATTGTTAAGAGTTCAGTCTGACAGTGGCAGAATTGTACGATTCAACCTGAGAAGAGCTAAAGGCAAAAAGACTAGCATTTGAGGAGTATAATCAGAGAGACTGGGAAGTGAGAAGAATTGCAGACATACCATAACTGTGATCTGGCTCTAAAAAAGTGTAAGAATCCTTTGTTACTCACTGGGTAAGTCAAGTCTTCAGGGATTAGAGTAATATATCAAATTAAATTTGCTTTATTTTAAAAAAAGGTTTCAACCCTTCCTTCATGTCTGGACATTTAACTCTCAGCATGGTACTAAATGTTCTTTTTGTATTACAAAGTGAATTGGAACTCTTTAAAGAAGCTGATAGACTTTTATTTTTGTTTGACAGAACAGTTATATCATTAAATGAACGAAGAGGATTTTACAGCCTCTGAACTTGGTTCTGAGCTGTTACTTGTTACCTTGCAGCCCCCAGTTACCTTGGACACATTTTTTTGTGCTTTAACAATTCATTCATTCATTAATATGAGAACATTTTACAAATCATATTTAAGAGAAATTCTTATTCTCACTTATAAATGAAAGTTACTTAGATTTGCCAGCAGTGAAGCAAGAGGACATTGGCAACCATTTAGTCAGACCCACAATGCAGCACAACTCATTGTATTCCATTAATTAATACCTGTTCCTAATTATACCTGTTCCTAAATATTATGCTAATAAAGCATTTTATTTAAAAAAATAAAAAAAAAAATTACTTTTTAGGTGTTTTTAATGGCCATGATGTCAGATGCATTATAGGCCTTGGTGGATTATTTATATGGCAAATCCTTTTAATATGAAATATAAAAAGAAATGTCTACCATGCTAGTTTTCATTTTATTTTCTTCTATGTCTATATTCTCTGCCAAGAACTCTCAATCAGTTTGCTTTTTCTAGTAGGCACATATTGTTCAGTGATCATTCTTGCTCAGCATTTGTGCAACAGGCAAGCTTTGCATTGCTTCTGTTTGTAACTCGTTGTGCAGGACATAAACAAGAGCTTCACTCACCTTTTTGCTGAAATTGTGGTTGGGAAAGCTCATGAGTTTCTAGCCATATTTTTCTCCTCTTCCTCCTCCCACCTACACACAGTTTCTCCTAGGCTAAAATACACCAATAGTTCCCACATACATGCTTATTTATACAGAAATATAGTTACCAATTAAGGCAGAATTTAATTTTTGTATTGGATTTAACCTGTGAAATACCCTAAAGCCTGTGTGATTACAGGGTTATCTGCAAAAATGTCATTTCTGATCTGAAGAAACAGCAAATTCTGCTTGTCTGCTTACTGCACCTCCAAATCAGGTTGTCTGCACTTCTTTCCTCTCCCCTTTATCCTGTCTTAAAAAAGACATCTTATTCTGCCAGAGAGATTCGTACTTACCTGATTGTACTTTTGTCATGAAAATATGGCTTCAGCTATCATATGATCTGCTTTCTACCTTGCTATATTACATTTTTCTCTGAACTGTATAACTTTACTTTGAATTATAGACAATTTTTCAGGCCACCTCATCAGCATTCGTTCTTTCCAAAACTACTTACAGAGGCTGGCGATGGCCTTCTACTGTTTTTTTCCAGTCCAAGCATACTCTTAATATCCTGTGCATCACAGTTTCCTTTTTTTTTTTTTTTTTTTTTTTTGAGGTGCTGGATGAAAGCAGCAGGAGATATTACACTGGCATAAAAATATGTTTTACTATCTAAGATTTTGCTGACACAGTATGAATAGAAACATATTTACTATCACCATTTCCTCGAGTGTTTTGGTATTTTCTTAAGGTCCCATATATCATTTATATTGTTGATACTGTAAATCTAAAATAGGTGTCCATAATCGGCTGAAAGTGTATAGTCCACATTCAGAATCTCACAAGGTGATGGAATACATTTTACTTTGTTTTTCTTATGTGGCCAGCATTGTATCAGCTGTCAGTTATGAAATCCTATGCTTTGCTTCGCTTCTCCACTAGAATGTTTGACTCTTTTTGCTTTTAACTCAATGATCTCTTTTGAAGTCAATGAAATTTTTGTTTGGAGAAGGGTTAATTCTGTGTTTGCCAGTAATTTTTCTAACATGGATATTTTAATAAATTTTTGTTTTATAATACATTTTGTCATCTTGGTTTGCAGATGGATGACTCAACTAGATCAAATGGAAATTTCTCCTCTCCTCTCCTCCCCTCCCCTCCCCTCTCCCCTCCTCTCCTCTCCTCCCATTCCCTCCTCCTCTACCCCCCTTCCCTCCCCCCTCTCCCCTCCTCTCCTCCGATTCCCTTCCCCCTCTCGCCTCCTCTCCTCCCATTCCCTCCCCCCTCTCCCCCCCCGCCTCCCTTCCCCCCCCTACATCTCCCCTTCCCTGCCCTCCCCTCTCCTCCCCTCTCCTCTCCTTTCCTCTCCTTTCTTCTCCTCTCTTCTCCCTCTCCTCTTCTCCTGTCTTCTCTCCTCTCCCTCTCCTCTTCCTCTCCTGTCTCCTCTCTTTCTTTTAAAATTTCCATTCCACACTAACTTAGTGCTCAAATTAGAAATATATCGGTTCAGTAAAGGTTTTGTTCAGTTGGTGTATTTTTTTGTTTGTTTGCTTATCTGTGGTTTTGTTTGGGTTTGTTTGCTTGTTTTCTTTTACTAACAATATCTAATGGCTTCGAATAGTTTTTAATTACATTGTTCTCATTTCTTTATCAAAATGTCATACAGTATCTACATAAGTGCTTCATAAATGTTTGATATATTGTTATCAAACTGAGGTGAAACAAAGACTTCTGTGTTCTGTGTTCTTCTCCACATACCATGGGGGGAAGTGGGGGAAGTATATTCTCCTTGTAATTTTATAGTCTTCATTTAAGTTCGGACTTTTTTAATGGCAAAAAATACAAACCTGATTTTTTCTCATTTTAAATGACTATGTAAAAATTTCTTTCATAAATAATAAGATATCTGTTGATTATTTCATCTGAAATTTTAATACCAATATGAGGTAATCCTTCAACTGTAGGACCGTCTGTTTATATATACATACATACAAATATATACGTATATATCTACACATACATACAAATATATACATTTGTATATAAATACAAATATAAAGAAATATAAATACATAAAACATAAATAATACATAAATAAAATAGAATATAAATGAAATTAATAAAACCCAAATATAAATATAAATATATATATTAAAGTATATTAATGCAAATAAAAATGAAAAATAAATGACAATACAAAAAATACATAAATAAATACATAAACCCATAAGTAAATACAGATACATGTACACACATATATATATGTGTGTATCCATGTAGCTAGACACAGACTTACAGAAAGTGGGCTGTTTATATCCAGCTTTAATGCCACATCAGAACAGCAGTTCAACAGGCTGTCACAAGGTATTACAACCGTATACTCTTACAGTCAAATGTAATGGTTTATTGATTTCCAAATCTTCAAATGCTTAGCAGTGCGACTTAATTCTATCAAAATGAATTATAAAGCACAGATATCATTCATTTGAATAGGAATTGTTAATCAAGCAGCATGTTATGTATTGCCTTCGAAGGACATTATATTTCCTGAACAATTATGTGTTATGCTCCAGAATGTTTAAATGCATAAAAAGTATGCTATGCAAGCAGCTCACTGCAATAATGATAAAAATAAAATATAACATTTTAGGGTGAAGAACTATATTGTAGTTTCTTATTTGGGGCTTTAAAAATCTCATCAAAATTATCTGCTACTGAAGAATGAAAGAATGGCACAGAATCAATAAGTATTCAGAGAATGTAAAGACCTCAACTGTAGTGAATTCTAAAAAAAACCCCAAAACGTTTAGGCTGTTTAACATAATCATGCTTTGAATACCTATTAAAGATAAAGAACTAGAATTTTAAATATGCTTTCCAGGATTAACACTTTTTTTCTGGTGCTGTAGTGTTTGACTGGTCAGACAGTGGATGCTCAGCTCATTGCTAAATAATATTCAGGAAAGAACTGGAACTTCTTTGGTTATAAGATCCCTTGTTGAGAGAGATGTCATAAATCAGACATACGGCATTTTTAGCCTGTTATGCAAAATCCGTGTCACCAGGCATAGCTGATCAGCAGAAAAGTAAGTTATCCCAAATGGCTACACCTCATAAAGAGGACCAAAAATCAAGAGGTCACAGTGCAGTGTATCATAATTGTATGAGATGCAGGTGTAGACAGGGAAAGGCAAAGAAATGGAAGAGTCAAATATATCAGTCTGATATATTCGAAGTGACTTGTTTGGTTTGGGATGTTGATTGAGGCTGTGTTATTTTCAGTCTGAGCTAGGGATTTGGATCAGTTTTTCTACAGTTTAAAGGATAACATACATAATTTAGCTTTAGGCAGGTAACAAGTTATCTGTCTGAGCTAAATTTTACCTCTGATGGCTTCATTAGGCAGAAAAATATTAGTCTTATAACTTATGTCCACATAAGATTACTCAATTAAGGTATTAAAAGTGGTAAAGAAGTGAGCACTTAATATAAAGAAATTTGAAGCAGCATAACAGATCATCAGATCCCTGGCTTCATTGCAGTATATGGTTCCCTCTTGAGAGCTGTGGTACAGTGCTTCTACCATGTAAGGACAGATCTGAAGCTGCAAACCCATGCTTAAGCTCCTATGAAGTGGACCATACCAGCTGAGAACATCATGTCCTGAAAAACTGCATTAAATTATTTTTAAAAATCAGATCATCCTCTATAAGCATATGTATGGTACTGAACTTTAATAACGAAAGTACATTCACATGGCAAAATGATTTTTATTCATTCTGCTGTTATGCCTTGATATCCCAGAACTGTTTGCTTTACAGAAACTGTGATTAAAAATACTATATAATTAAAGGCAGTGATGTTTCTGCTGAAGAAAATTCCTGCTTGAAAAAAAAAAAGGATCTCAGATATTAAATAACTAAGAAAAAAGTTTGAATCCCATTCACATACAACTTCATTAAATAAAAGTGGAAAAAATTACCTTTTTTTTTTTTAATTTGACAACTGATTTTCTAAAATACTAGTTTGTAGGATATCACCCCTATTTCACACAGAGCTAAATACAGTTAATAACACAATCCTAAAATAATTTCTATAAAAAGAATTTTGACATTCTTCTAAGTTGTCATTGCCATTCCATTGTCACAAGATTATATCGGTTCTTAAAGAGATGTCCCAGAAAAAAAGGGCATCTGAACTTGTGTACAGGTATTTTGTGCACTTACATATGCCTTTATTGAATGTCTTTCTTTTTTTCCTTTGGTAATACACATCATAAAAGATCGGTACAGAACATACTATAACATATATAACATATATAAAAAGGGCTTGGTGACAATAAACGAGGATTTGAGTCTCTGCATTAACTTGAGTCCATGTCATGAAACGCCACATTCAGTGTTTTCTGAATACTTGCATTAGAAAGTGTGTTTTTCATTCCTTGAAAATGCCTCATACATGCAAAACCACTTAAGACTGGAATTTCTTGCACATCTTCGTGGTTTGCAAATTCTTATTGTTATGCATTTCCATTCCATTTCTATTTCTGTTCTGGAAAAGTTGTGTTTGATTTTGTGTCTTACACAAAATCTTATGGGAACTGGTTCTCTTCTCCAAAATTCCAGAGGCGAGATTTAATGTTCAAAGGATGTATGAAAGAAATTGTTTGTTTTCTACAAGATACAGTTATTTGAACTGGAACTTTCTATTATATCTGGTTTTTGAGTAAATACTGGAATCTAATCTGGCAGACAAGTCCTAGTTCCATATTGTTCACCCTTCCTTCTGTCCATTGTTCTGTCTCTCCCTCCCTCCCTGTCTCCCTCCTTTTATCTGTACATCTATCCATCCCACCCTTTACTTCCTTTCTAGAGATCCTAAACATCTGTTGGCAATAGGATCAATCATAATTTTGTATAAAAAATAATATATTTAGTAGAAAAGTCTAATCAGCATATTCCCTCTCCCTTTTCAGTTCAGCCAAAGTTACAAGTGTTAAGGATATTTATCAAGACAATCTGCAGTTAACACATTTTTATATCCTTTTCTGTTTAAGCTTAGCCAAGAAATAGAATTTGCTAAGAAAATATTAAAGCTCAATAAATCAAGCTAGACTCTTTTGCAGTGTATTTTGATATTTAATACACTATCAGCAAATTTAAGCACCATCCAATTTTCTCCCCCTTGACTGCTTCAACAGCAGAATTTACACAAAGCACAGAGCATAAATTTTACTCTATTGACATTCTCCAGTAGATTTTGTGTCCATGGTTTTGCAGCCTGCTGAAACAATGATATTTACAGAGAAAACATTTTCTGTACAGAATACTGAAACTGCCAATGTAATCATTTTTTCACCAAAGTAATGATTTTAGTTTATAATTTCTATTAGTTAATAATTCACCATTATAAAATCTGTGTGTGTGTTCAAGTGCATGTGAACAGACCTTCTAGCTCTGTTTTCAGCAACACAGGGAAAAAGAAAATAATAGATAAATATATAAAATGAGACAGGTACAAGGACTACAACATGAAAATGAAAGGTCTTTGGTTTCTATGCCAAGACATAGATGCATGCAAGCTGATCTTCTTCAGAACTGATTCCAAGAGAGTATTTACAGAGCATGTCTAATATGCTCTGATAAAACTGATTATGAAATTTGTTTGTAAGAAGTATCTTTTAAAAAAACATTACTACCAGTCCCAACTGATGGTACTACGCCCAGCACACCTTGAAAAAACTGAAAGGATACCGAGAAACAGCTGTAAGCGAGATTGGCCATATGTTGACATCTATGCAAAACAGCCAAGCTTATGTCGCAGACAGTAGCTTGTATTAAACTGTACATACTGAGATATGAAATCTCAATGAAGTAACAGAAAAACTTTCACTTGCCTTTGTTATATAGGATGTACCTCATAGGATGCAACCGCTGTCTCATGTCCTTAAGGGACAGAAAGGAATTGTATTCTATTGCATTCTTTTCAATGAGAAATTTGTGTCACTCATCTGTCAGAACCAGCTTTCTGATTTTTTTTTTTTTTCCAAGCTGCTGTTTCTTTACATTCTATAAGTAAAGCAGCTGTAACACAGAAGCAATCAGATTCTAGAATAGTTCGCAGGGGTTTTTTTGATGTTTCTTCCATGATCATGAAGTGAGAAGACCAAAACGCTAATTAGACTTTAGCTTCTATTATTCTGATAAAACATGGGCAAAAAGTAGTAAGGTTCATTTTGATGTCTTAAAAAACACCTTGGTTTTCCAGCAAAAGTTTCTGGTGGTTTTGAGGCAGCTACATAGTGCAACTGATAAGAGAGTTCTAGCATACCTCTTCCTGTGAAAATAAGTTTCCACGAGGGATACAGCGAAATGCCTCTCATGTTTGTGCTACTTTGTGCAGTTGGGTGCTTTTGTAGTATTTAAATACATAGTTGGATTTCTTCCTGAAAAAGCCTTTGACGTTTCTCTTCTGGTTTTGCACCATTATGGTATAAATGCATTACTGTTTTTCACAGCTCAAATATGGGATTGAAAGTGTCCTCATGGTGAATGTTTTAAACTTTCGAAAGATAAGTAAATCGCATATGCCATTGTTCTAAGTTTTACAATTCTACATAGGTACTACATAGGTTTTCTCAGTAGCTCAAATAGTCAGTGCAGTTATGCTAGTATTTATGTAAAGTATCTCATGTTTTGCAATAAATGATTAGCATGTCAATATGATAATGCGCAATTAACAAGTAAAATTATCATATTTAATGCCTTTCATGTATTTGTAATTGTCATTGACTGTTTCAGGACCTTAGTTTTAATTAAAAATAAACAATGAAAATGTATAGTGTTTTCAGATAAAATATTAATTAGTTTGTTATGAATTACAATGTCCAGTGGGAAATAAAGAATTTTCTAAGCTGCCCTAATTGCCCTACAGAATCTCTGTAAAAAAAATAGGTTTCATAAAAGTCATTCCAGTTATTAAAATAAAAGTCACCCAGCATCTATTGAATTAGTTTGTTCAGGGTAGCAATTTTTAGCAGGAAGTAATGGGATCATTAAAACTAAATTCTCATCTCCTGTTTGCACAATGGAGCATGTATTATCTATTCTGCTCTTCTTCTTTGCAAAGAACTCTCATTGCTGGCACTGGTGTTTCTACATGTGCAGGAAGATCATAATAGCCCTACTAATGTGTTCTGTTCACACGAAAGAGGAAAATTTGGTCAGAAGACCAACAAAAGCTTGGGACTGCATTTTTCTTTTAGCCACTGAATGGAGTGCTAGTTGATACCTGTGGGAGATTCACACAGAGACTGAGAATAAACAGTGGGAACTTTATGTCCCTAATTACCACAAAAAAAAAAAAAAAAAAGAAAAAGTGGCGCATTGTTGTAATAACTTAAGGTTTGCCTGATTCTACTTTCCTTAGATACTTTGTGATGTTATACGCTTGGCTTAGCTTATTGCCATGAAATACTAAAGCCAAGGTAGACAGAAAATACTGTCCTTATTTCCTCAGAAAATGTGAGTATGTTTAAACTGAGAGACTCGGGGATACTTCCTTATTCTTTGATACACCACAAAAAAGCTTCAGCATATATGAGAAATGGAAGTGTGTATTTATCCCTTCTTACTCACATTTTCACTAGGAAACCCAGCTTTTTTTGTCTGCATAGACACACTTACAGGGACACACCCATAGAATAATACTACATAGCATGTTGCTGGGGCATTTAGCTAGAAGGCATAAGCTCTGAACTCAGTTCCTTTCTGCTGTGCCATTCAAGAAATTGAGGTTTCCCTCTTTCTAGGCAAGTGTTTTAACAGAAAAGTACAAGATGAGTTACTCCTTTTTCTTTTCTGTGTGTGTCCTGTTTATGCAAACTATGAATATTTAGACATATGGATACCAACTTTCAGATCTCAGACTTTAAAAAAATATGGAAGAATGTTCATGTGGTGACTGAATTTAAGGGATCTATGTGTTTACCAGGAGCTAGAATTATACACAAGACACATGCCCTTTCTTCCTGAGGTACGATTATCACTAAAACAGGTCAGATGACTTGCACAATAAAAGCACTTATTTCACCATGAAATAAAAATGCATTGGAAGAAAATAGTCCAGGTGCAAATATCTACTGTTGACTTCTAAAATTAGGTGAGATGAATCCTACCTACCTTATGTTTGGTCTGATTTTGGCTTATACTCAGAAGCATAATTTCTTGTTTCATGAGAAACAACATGTAGAAAGTTAGCTTGGTTCCTTCTACAGTCAACGGGGAGGAAGATATCTCCAAAAAATAACATATCGTGGACCACGATTAAATCACTTGCTAAAGCCATCTATCTACAATAGCAGGAGTATACATAGCTATGTTTGATGATAATGATTAACCGTAAGACTTTCAGAAAATTGAAGGTGAGATGACTCCCACCTTAGGAGCATAAAGACTAGTTTGATTCTTACACTTAAATAATGAGTAGTGATGGGCATTACGGAAAGTATCAAGTCCAGCATACACAAAAATCTTACAAATGTAACTTCTAACCATACAAATATACCCACATGCAGTGATATGTATCTTCTGTTCCTGATTATCTAGTTGTTTGTTCATCTTCAGAAGTCATGTCCTGTGTTTTGTACTCTGAGAAATCAATCAGATTTAAAAAAATGGATTTTTTTTTTGTTCTGATGGTTTCCTATATGATCTGGTGTAACAAATCTGTATGACTACGCAGCTCCAGTAAGAATGCTTTTTGTTGTCTGCTTGAACTTTTTAACTTTGGGGGATTGTTGTTTTTCTAAAATTCTAAGTAGCACATATGCAACAAAAAATTACATGCAGCAAATCTTATATAGCAGAGAAAGCAGTCCTGTTTTTTTTTTAGCAGCTGACCTCCTAGAGATGCTGAGTCTGACCTGATAGAAATCATTACAGCAATTTCCCACAGGCAGTAAAAAGGAACGAAATGGTATTGTCATTCCCACTTACTGTTCACTGCTTGTAATAGTACATGTGTCCTGTCATGATGGCAACAAGTTTTAAAAAAACAACTCGAAAATAATACAGAGTCCAATGGAATTTAGGCATTCACATATGTTTTGTGTAAAGGTTAGAGTGTTATTTTACCTAATAATTGATTTGAAGCTGAAAACTTGAGATATACAATGTGCAATGTTATTTATCTCAGAAGAAAGATAAATGTAATTTGGTGGGAAAGTCTGCACTGGCAAAGAAGCTGTGAATTGGAAAAGCTGTCATTACTACAGCCATTACATTGTCAAATATGATAAGGGTTTTAGAAGAGAAGTGAAGGGAAAACATCCCATGAGAGATGAAGGAATATATTACAAAACATGTGCACAAGTGTCCCAAATTAACATTGTATCTAAGCTTAATGCTAGTATTTCCTATTTTCAAATGCTTAACTACCTACCCTGTCTCACAGAATCTGAATAAGTATACTAAGATGTATAGAATATTTTTTGGATTATGACAAAACCATCCAGGTCTTCCCTGATTGCATCCAATTTACAACAAAGTCCCAAAGGCAGGATACCAGACTAAAGATGCCAAACAACTTACCTGAGCTAAAGAAACACAGATAATATTTACAAATAATAATTTGCTAGTGATGTAATTAAAACATTAGCAATCTAACCATATTGTTACTATTAATCCAGCTACCATGATACTAACGCATCCCCTCTCATGTATTCTTATCAGTGATGATTCACAATAATGAAAAGTCAAACCGATATGCACAAACTTTCTAGTTTCTATCCCTATTTCTGCTTTGCTAACTGTTGCTGAGCTGCTCTGGGTCTTTTAAGATGATTGTTAGCTCTCCTTTAGAAGGTGGGTGTTGGAACGGTCACAGCAAATTGTCAGTATGACAAAATTTTCACCAAGAGAAACGCAACTCTGATGATCGGGATTTCTTCCTCTTTCCAATTGAGCTCACTCAAGACTACTCTAAAACATTTTATAACAAACGGTACACCTTGCTCCTTCTTCACTGTACAGTGTTTTCTTATTTTATCCCAAATTTACTATTCTGGTATGTTTCATATTGTGCATACATGATTTTTCTTTTCTCTCTTTGTTAACCCCACACCATTTTCACCCAGCACTCAAAGTTTCTTTCCTTTGATGATCAGTAACTGCTGATCCATGATCTGCATGTAGCCCTGGGCTCTTCATCCTGTAGTGCTTCATCCTGTGCCCACATTGTAAAGACTGCTTTCATGTACTATGTTCTGTGGTCATAGATCATTCTGGATGACACCTGGTTAGTACTATTAGTTAAAGAAATTTATACCAAAACAATGAAGGCAATAGCTCTTTTACAATAAAACTGGTCAAAGCTAAACAACTAAAACTAATATCAGCCATCTTTCTGTGAGACTGTTGCTATTAACTAAAGCTATTAAGCTATTAAACTAAAACAAAAGTTCTGGTACATCAAGACCAGTCCAGATAAAGCAAGCCTTGCAAATCCTAGTCCTGGTACCATTCAGAGTTCATAAAAAGCCTGAGGTCTGTTACTAGCAACAGAGTACTGTTACTATAGTGCTACAGAGTTATAGTATACATTGGTGTTGCATTTCCATGTACAGATTAAAGCATGTTTCCCAGGAAGGGTCCTTGTTATCCTCTTAGATGTTGTACTTAAACCACAAAATTGCTTTTATTTGGCAATTTTCTTTTGTAAAATCCTTAAAGAGATTTAGAATTTAACATGACTTTGAAAAATTCAGCACATTCCGTGACTTTTCAGGTCATCAAGAAAAAGAATTTCTCTTATTTCTGGGTCAGATTATTTTATTTCTGCACAGTGTAAAGCAGTTATGGATGCAACAGGAAGGGGGTTTATTATTTGGGTATCTGATTTGACAAAGTTTTTGGACAGGTAGGTCAACCACATTAGACAAATGTACAAAAAAATATTGCTTGATGATGTGTGACTATATATTATATAGGTATTCATTTGTAATATTTTGTAACAATGTCACTTAAGCTGGAAAATATAAATTGGTTAAATTACATAAGTTGTCTCAAATTCCTTGATGCTCTAATGCTTTCTGAAAGTTACCCATAAACTCACCATAAAAATCTACTCTAAGAATATGTACTGTTTTAAAAAATGTATTGATTTACTTTTTACTCATCCTGCCATTTACTGAGATGTATTCCTGTCATGGTTTAAACCGATCCACACAGCTCGTCCACTCAATCCACCCCCCCCCCTCCCGCTTCTTTCCCTCCCCCTACACCCAGAGGAACGGACAGGAGAATCGAAAAGAATGCAACTCCCACGGGTTGAGATAAGAACAGTTTAGTAACTAAGGTATAACACAAATCACTACTGCTGCCACCAATGATAATAATGATAAAGGAAATAACAAGAGGAAAGAATACAACACCTCACCACCAGCCGACCAATAACTCGCCCCACTCCCCCCAGCCGAGCACTGGCCGATACCTCGTCCAACCCTGCAGTCCCAGCCCTTCCAGGTAACTCTCAGTTACACCCTGGGCATGGCGTGCTGTGGTATGGAATACCTCTTTGGCTAGTTTGGGTCAGGTGTCCTGTCTCTGCTTCCTCCCGGCTTCCCTCCTCCCTGGCAGAGCATGAGGCTCAGAAAGTCCTTGGCCAGACCAAACATTCGAGCAGCAACTGAAAACATCGGCGTTATCAGCACTGTTCCCAGGCCAAAAAATCAAAGCACAGCACTGCACTAGCTACTAAGGAGAAAAGTAACTGCTACTGCTGAACCCAGGACAATTCCACTGCACAGTTCTTCCAGGAAAGCATATAAAATTACTTTTCTTCAGGATTGATCCAGCCATCTCAGCCTAGTGTCTGCTGCTGCTTTAACACCATGCCTAGCTGAAATATCCATAGGAAGCTGGATAGGTATGATAAGGATTTTACAAGGAACCTGTGTTTTTTATGGGGTAGCAACTACAGGCCTGGCAGCATACTGAAGGATTTGTCATGTGGCATGAGTTACCTGGGCTCAAGCCTCTGAATTGTTTTCCAGATTCTTCCTAGACTACCGACTCATACACAACACATAGAGTGGCATTGTGGACATTTTGAGATATCCAGCATATCTATCCTGGACTGGTACATGTGGCACCCAGCTGGCTTGAGCCTTTCAGAAAACCATCAGGAAGATGAGAAAATATTGGCAAATACCAACAAACATTTCTCAAATGTGATCTCATCCTCTAAGTGCTAGTAAATCAAGCTGCCTTGCTCACCTGAAAACACATATGAATAGGCTTCAAGTTTTAGGTTTCTTAACGTGGAGTTTACTCTTATCTCAGAGGTGTACTTACTTCTTTCTTTTCAGAATTGCTGAGCAATTTTTCTTTTAGGATGTTCGTGAGTTAGGGAACACTTTTTGTTAGAAGAAGTACAGTGTAACATATGATAACTTGTACATTCTTAACAATTGTACTGCATCTCAGGCAGGCATTCTAGAGTTTGGTGAGCCAGTATTCAAGTACATTGGGGGAAAGTTGTTTATAATCATAAATATCTCTAAGATAAATATTCAAATTCTAACAAAATGAAAACATCTGGTGACCTTTGATCAGGGCCAAAAATCATCTTCCTTTGGTGCTTTTTATTATGTTTAGCACATGTATATTTGTAACACATGCAGTTTAATGTGTGGCACCTTTGGCTGTTGCTACAATATAAATAATAAAAAGGCCTAACGCACAAAGCAGCAGGGAGGGAATAGGTGTTCTTTTTTTTTATTTTTTCTTTAGTTTTATGATCTTAGGCACTAAAACACTTTTCCAGTAACGTGTTAATTAAGAGAGATTATTTTCAGCTAAGCCATAAAAAGATTTCCTAACTTCAAAGAAAGCTGAAGTCTTTAATCTTAGACTAATACCGAAGAGTGAAAGAATAGTAATCCAAGTGCAAATATGAACTACAAGGGAAAAATAATCATACAGAAGATTAATTAATGATGTTATCAATGAGAAAATAACATTTAAATGGCAATGCCACATATCATTAACTAGACACTTCTGTTAAAAGTATTAGCGTGGCCAGATATTGCACAAAAAAGCATTAGATTGTCATCTAAGGAAAAAAATAATCTTCTGATACTTGTTTTACAAGGAAACTAAGTTGATTTAAAACAGGCTGGTTATTTTCTATTGTAGGTGAAAAAATCTAGGGGGAAAAATAAGTATGTAGGATAGAATGAAAAAATCAAGACTGAGACTTAGTGATATAAATAACTAAAAGAAATTAAGTTTATATTTTAAAGCCAGAAATGTAAGTCCAAACATATTAAAAGATTTTATGAAGAGGGGTGGGTTTCAGGCTTTATTTGACAGTAATGAATTCTCTCAAGTTTTCTTAATTAAAGAGAAAATAGTGTAACAGGGTAAAAAAACCCACTAAATTCTCCAGAATTGTACTCTGGATACTAGATCATTCAACTGTGCAGCATTTTGAAGATAGGTGCCCTTTTCTGGGAGTGACATTCCTGGTGTGGGTTCCACTACAGCCAGATTAGTGAGGTAAGGACTGAATAACTGTTACTGCTTGAGTGTGAAATTAGCTGGAGGTTTTATCTTAAAGGATTATGATCAGTGTCACAAAGGGCAACTGGCAGTCGATTAGGAGTGGCTACCTTCAGAGGTCATGGCCAGTGCCAATACTGCTTTATTTCTAAATGGCCTGGGTAAAATAGGATAATAATTTAATTTGAGTTGCTATTCAGAGAAACCTTAACAGGCTGCAAACATGGGCCAAGAGCAACCTTACAACGTTTAACAAAAGCAAAACCAAAGTTCTCCACCTGTGACAGAATAACCTGATGCAATAGCACAGCTTGGGGCTGACTATGTACAAAAGAGCTTTGCAGAAAAGCATGTGAGTATCCTGGAAGAAAAGATGTTCTTGTATCAAATATCAAATACCTACTGGGATGTATATGCAAAACTGAAGACAGCAGGTAGGTAGAAGTGATTACTTCCCTCTGTTCAGACCATATTTCTGTGAGACCATGTCTGGAGTACTGTGGCCAATTTTGGGTTCCGCAGTACGTGAAAGGTACTGAGTTAACTGAAGCAAGTCAGGCAGAGCCACCAAGATGATTAGTGTGCACATGACAAAAAAGAAGAGGCTGAGAGCAAGGCTTTGCCCTTGAGAAGAAAAGGCTCAGGGAAGACCACGCTGCTCTGTCAAAACACCTAATCAGAGAGTATTGAAGCTTAATCTCAGAAGCACACAGTAATAGGACAAGAGGAAGCAGGCACAAGTTGGAACATAGCAAATTCTCATAGACAAAAGTGGGGGGAAACATCTTCAGGGTGATAAGTACTGGAACAGTTTGCCTAGAGTGGCTGAGATGTCTTAATCCTTGGAGGTGTTCTGAATTCAGCTGGTGAAGATGCTGAGCAACTTCTCTAGATCTGCTCTTAGCGGGAAGTTAGGCTATTTGATCTTGATTTTCTGGGTCTCCTGAGGTATTTTCAAAACAAAAAAATGGCGATAAACATAGTGGCATAGACCAGGGACATATAGTTCCATTATATATATCTGCCTGGATTCCAGCCACTTGTACTCAGTATATTAGATTCTTTTCCGGGTACCTCTTTACCGGAAAGATAATCAATATTTGGAAAGACTTCAGAAGGAAGTGCCTGAAGAATTGACACATGAGAAAGTCTTAAATAAATTAAGCATATAATGCTTGGCTGGAAGATTAAAGAGTAAATCAAAGTATTGGTACTAAAGACTGAGTATTTAAACAGGCACAAAGAAAATAAAAATAAATTAATGTGGTTTTTTTTTCAGTTGTCGTATGAAGGAGTTCCCATAGCTTTGCAAGGGAATTAGTGGAAATTCTATTGCCTTGCACACTGTAAGTTGCAAAAGACAAAATAATTACTGTAGTGCATACTATTTAGGCAGGGAACAAGACCAATATGCTGAGCATTTCAATCACTTTTACTGTCTACAAATACAGAGAATTCACAGAATATTACAGCTACAGCTATAACAGTTCTTGCATGGTTTCTAATGTTCGGAGAACAGTTATTCAGCCCATCAGCTACCAGGATTGACATACCTCAGGCTATTACCCATTGCAAGCACAGCAGGAAACTATAACCACCAAGGACTAAGTGGAGATTTATACTTGAAAGCATTTTTTTTTTATTTTTTTTTTTTTTTAAGAAAGATACTTTTCTAGCCTCTTCAATGAGAAGGGTAGATAAAAAAGAAATTTAAGTAAACTTTGAAACTTTGAATTGTATGACATTTTTCCACCTGAAAAATGCAGTGTCTATATCTAAGAGCTTTTTTCCTGTTGTAGTTCCACTTTCATTCCCATTTCAAATAGGCCTAACACTAGATTCAACTGTACCACTTTTCAAAATATTTTATTACACTAAATGCATATAGCATGGCTCTGCTTCTCACAGCAGCCCAAGAAGACTTTTTCTCTGCCCTTCATTTACAATGTTTGCAGTTATTTGTTTCCTATCAAACATGAGATACTGATCACAGAAAAAAAAAATAGCGTGCAGAGTAGAATGTGTAGGCATTTTTCACTGTTGTTAAAATCTTGAACTTTCTATATTGATGTCTTGATCAAGTACTCAGTGTTTAGCTGATCACCAGATTTCAGCAGAAGACGAAATTTTCAACACATTGATTTTTGAGAAACTGGGATTATTCTCCTTTCCCTTTTGGCATGGAGATTATCAAATTTCATGCTGCTGAAAGCAGAATATTTGGAGCGCCTCTGATGTTTCTTGCTCCCTTTTCACAGAACTTCACAGCTGTGACTTTTAGTCTTTCTTTAAGTATATATAAAGATTTCCTTAGCTTGTAGAACTGGAAAGTACTTTGTGAGCTATGGTAGAATTTACAGTGAATACTTTACAGACACTTCAGATAAAATTTTGAGTGCTTGGGTGCATGTGGTTGCAAAGGAGTAAATTCAATGTTAAACTGACACCTTATTCTGTGTATTTCAAAATTATTGAAATAATTCTCCATTTTTAATGTAATGGTTCCATGACTTTTTCACAAAAATCTTTGTCTAATGCTCTGCATTTTTTTCAGGTTTTCTTTTCTTTTCCTTCTTCTTCCTGTCCCAGATTCTTCCTTTAGCATTCCATCCACTCCAGCTTCCACCATCTACTGATCCCTATCTACCCACAGTTCTCAGATTCCATTTATGTAATATTTCTTTTTTAAATTTAACTAAGGAAAGTCTGATTTGTAGGTCTTCTAGTCCCTGTAAAATTTGTCATAATAGTCTTTGTCTATGGTTTTACTTTTCATGTTACTGCTTGCATCACTGCTTAAAAAAAACAAATGAGTTCTGCAGAAAACTTAGTAGCTTGCTTTTTTTTTTTTTTTCCCCATATAAGGGTGTTAATGCATTCAAAATTAAGACACCTAAATTTAGAGCTCTGCGTGAAGATGGCTACATTAAAGTTAGGTGTGAAAGTCGCGTTTGTGTCATTTTTACATACCTTGACAGCCAGGTGTCTTTCCAGATTCATAAAGGGTCTTAAAAAGGTCTTAAAAGCTATCTTCACCTGTATCAGTAAAGATAATGCCATATAAATATGTTTAGTCCCTTTGGAGGATTACATACACTGTGATGAATGACATACCCACTTGGAAGACACACAAAACCCATATTTCACCTTCTAATAGACAAAAGGTCCCTTGTTTTTTTCTACAGAAGTCATACAGATTACATGATATGTGCCAGGCAGATATGCTCTGTGTCTGATCTCTCACATACCCAAAGCTCAGTGACAGTGTTCATGAAATGCAGAGCTCAATTTTATAAATCTTACTGGGGGAAACAGTTCATTAACTCAAGGATTTTTGCTTTGGTTTGGG
Source organism: Lathamus discolor (assembly GCF_037157495.1). Taxonomy (NCBI): domain Eukaryota; kingdom Metazoa; phylum Chordata; class Aves; order Psittaciformes; family Psittacidae; genus Lathamus; species Lathamus discolor. The sequence continues at coordinate 76,966,022 of NC_088887.1, read as the reverse complement.
TTTGGGTTTGGGTTTTTTACAATGTTAACAGTCCCACAGCCTTTGGACATCTCAGAACTTAAGGAAAACAAATTGACATACAGTGAGACCTAAGGCAAAGCTAGTATCAGCGAACAGAATGTATTCAGAATATGTCAGATATATTCAGAATATACCTGGAAAATATAATTATAGGGCTTTGTTGTGGTTCAGTCCCAACAAGCAACAAAGTTCCACATAGCCACTTGATTACTTCTTTCCTCTGGGAGCAGGGAGAGAATCGGGAGAATAAAAGTGAGAAGACTCGTGGGTTGAGAAAAGAAGTTTAGTAGATAAAGCAAAAGCCATGAAAGCAAACAAAGCAAAACAAGGAATTAATTCACCACTTCCCACTAGGCAAGTGTTCAGCCATCTCCAGAGCAGCAGGGCTCCCTCACACATAGTGGTTACTTGGAAAGACAAACACCATCACTCCAAAGATCCCCCCCTTCCTCCTTCTTCCCAGGGCATCATATGATACAGAATATCCTTTGGTCAGCTGAGGTCAGCTGTCATGGCTGTCCCCTCTTCCAGCTTCTGATCACCCTCAGCCTGCTCACTGTTGGGGTGAGAAGCAGAAAATGCCTTGATTCTGTGTAAGCACTGCTCAGCAATAGTGAAAACATCCCTGAATTATCAACACTGTTTTCAGCAGAAATCCAAAGCATAGCCCTATTTAACTTTATGCCAGCCAAAACTAGCATAGGCTTGAGTAAATAACATACAGTTCAGCTCATCATAGGTAGACAGACATTAATCCCTCTAACACAGAGAGATAACACAGTTATGTTAATACCAAAATTTTGGAACAATACCACCATGGTGTACAAGCAAAGAATACAGTTGTTTTAACACAGAAATGCGTCATTGTAAAATCAAGTAGATAACCTGTTCCTGGCCTTCTGACTATCAGAGTAAGTAGCTTTTAAAATAGAAAAAAATTGCTAAATCTTTACCATGACCTTTGATACTGGAAAATTTTATTTAAGGTGTAGTCACTGAACCTTACTAAATAGCTAAATTCTTATACATGTTGTGTTTGTGTATTTGTTTGCTTACTGTTTTCCTGAAAAATATGTTTTAATCCAAAAAAGACTAATACAGTGTCATATGGAGGATCAGGTTAAGGAGACATAATTATTCCACCCAGCCTTGCAAATCTGTAAATCTATAAAGGTTATTTTGAGTGCATTGAGTATTTTGAGCTAGGAAATGAAAACCTCGCGTATTGCAATATGGAATGATCCTACATGCATAAATCTGTGAGGTCTTAGAAAAACATTGCCAGAAGATTTACATAGAATTTAGAAATTTGTAAACATAATCACAGTGTAAGCATTGGAGGAAGACCCAGACAGTAGCAGTAAACCTGTAAGATAATGTGATAAAATTTAATATTCGATTTAATAGTCAGATAAAGTATAATGAAGGTAGTAATGATATATTTATTTCCTCCTCTTTTATATGGCTTCTTCAAAAATGTCTTGTACACTATATGTAACAAAATTAAATTACCATCAAATGTTATTATTAAGTCATTTGGGTGAATTTTTGCTTGGAATTATGAAGTAATTGTTAAAGTTTAGTAAATAAAAAAAGTAAAAAAGTATACAAAAGCTGGCCTTAGAAATACTGACACTTCAGGAAAGAAACACTTACTTAGGTGATTGGCTAGGCACTGTTCCAAAATAATTCCTTCTCATAAGAACTCTTTCGTTGTAATTCTGAAGTAATACGCATTTTCAGAAACTACCCTTCTGTACACTCTATATTGATGCACAGATGGACAAAAAACTCTTCAATTAAATGTTCTTATTCTGATGCAATCTCATCTGAAATTCTTTGAGATGACATAGCAGCACTTGCCTGAACACATAGAAAGAACAAACAGCTTCCAGCAAGTGCAAAGCAGTAAGCTGATTATTATAATTACATCTTAGGTTTTCAGGAAAAGCTGTGCAGTCCATGTTTCTGATATGATGTCCTTTGAAACACTGGTTATTTAGACTGGCCCATCAAAAGAACATGTGAACAACTATGACTGTCCATCACATTATATTATTAGCTGTAGTGTTTTATAAGTGTTGTTCAACCACATAAAATTATTGTTGCATTGCACCATGATGATATTGTCTTTTAATATCCTGCTAATAAAGAAAAACATTTAACTATTAAACTATTGTAATTGTAAATAAATATTTTTTGAACTTGACATATGAACCAGTACTGGAAAAAGGTCTACCTCTTTTTTTTTTTCTTTTTTTTTTTTTTGGGGGGGGGGGAGGGTGTGTTGGGTTTTTTTGTTTGTTTTGTTTTGGCTTTTTGGGGTGTTGTTGCTTTTTTTTGTACGTGTGCTTTGTAAAAGGGACTTGAATTCTTCTGGTGTTTGAGTATTTTTAAAAGAAATTACAAGAAGTAAATAAAGATATTCTCTATCCTCGTAGATAGTGCAAAACTGATTGAGATACATTGCAGCAGAACAGTGAAAAATGATATTCCCGTATGAATCAATATGATGCAGTCCGAGAAAATTCCACTGCAAAGATAAACACTAAAGAACCAAGAAAAAAAACACAAAAAAACAACAACACAGCAGATGTAACAGTCAAAGAATGATGTTTCCATGAAAATATACAAATATTGAGAGAAAAAATATTCCTCCTCAGACAGATGGAAAATTGGCCCAGACCTGATTTTCTACATGCATTTTATCTTTCTGACTCCTACAAATGCCACTTGCAGACAGAGGACAGAAATATAGTACACTTGTCATACAGGTAATTTGTTCACTTCTTTGCTGCTCACAAATGTGAATTGCATTCGAATCATTGCAACCTTCACCTAATTTGAAAAGAAACGTAGTTTTCCATACTTCCCCTTAATTACACTTTGTTCAAACAACTTCATGTAGATTTTCACAAAGGTTATGATGACTCTTTAGTTCACATGAACTAAAAAAACCCAAAAAGCAACAAAAAAACTTGCTTCTCTGCTTAAACTGAAGGTTTCTGATTAATTTCAGATTCACTTGAAATCTGAAATAGCCCGAAAAAGAGGCTGTGAATGAAATTATTGATCACTTTCAGTCTTTGAAAGACAACAAGCTTCTGTATAAGACAGAAAAAAATTAGATATATTGGACTGAGAAAGAAAAATAATTATAGGTTTCTTATCCTTTAGGAAAGGTGCTCTCAATCCCGCTCTCAAGGGATCAGGGTAGACAACACCAAGAGAATTTGAACATCGCCTCATTTCTTCCTGCGTTCCAATAACAGACCCAGCTTTTAGGAAATAGCCACTAATGCATATTAATGATCAGTTGCTGAGGTGAGTAGCTCGAGGGAGGATGCCTTTAACACCAGAGCGCGGGAAAGATCAGCGTCCAGGAGCCTCAACTCAGAGCGGCCAGAGCTACCGAGGGAGCCTCGAGTCCTCGACAGAACCCACCCAGGAGCCGGCAGCTCCGCGGACGCGAGCAGGGACTCACAGGGGGCGGAGCCAGGAGCAGCGGCACCAGCCCTGAGTGGGTAAAAACCTGCCCCGGGGAGCCGAGCGAGCAGGAGTGCTGTAAGCAGAGCGGGGTCGAGGCAGTTCGCGCGGGCAGGCGAGCGGGATGGTGAGCATCCGTCGTATGGCCAGGGCCCACTCTGGGAGCTCTGCTCTGGCTGCCCCGGCGGTGGCCAGCGTAGGCACCCAGACAGAGCCGATGAGAGGGGAGGCTGCAGTGCAGAGCTCGGAGTGTAGAGGGTGCCTGCACTGGTCTGGTGAGGGAAAGGAGCACGACGGGCAGGGCTGCACTCGGTGCTCCCTGGTGGAGGCCCTCCTGCAGCAGGTGGCTGAGCTGCGGAATGCTATTAGCGGTCAGGGTAGCTGAGAGGAAGCGGGGCTGCTTGCTCCAGCCCCATACTGTGCAGGGGCCTCAAACTTCCCCTCCAGCTCATGAAGGAAAGAAGGAGGCCACCAACCGGGGAAGTTGGGAATTAGTGACAAAGAAAAATAACAAAAGAAGGAGGAAAAGGACAATTAAAAGCAAGGAGCTTCCTCCTAAATCTTTTGTCCCTACGCAGAACCGCTTTGCTGTCCTGCAGGAGACTAACGAGGAAACACACTTGCACCACAAACAGCCGGATTATGCACGGGTAAAGATCTCTACTGGCACTACAAAACAAAGCGGAGGGTCGTAGTAATAGGGGACTCTACTTTGAAAGGGACGGAAGCACTCGTCTGTCGGCCTGACCCCGTCTCGAGGGAGGTGTGCTGCCTACCAGGGGCACGGATCAGGGATGTTACAGAGAGGCTGCCTGCTCTAGTAAGTTCCACGGACTATTACCCGCTCCTGGTGATCCATGTGGGTGCTAGGGATATAGATAGTAGTAGAATGGGGAACATAAAGACTACAGATCCCTGGGAGAGGTGGTTAGGGGCTCCGGTGCTCAGATAGTCTTTTCGTCAACTCTCCAGGACACAGGGGAGGACCAAGAAAAAGCTAGGAGGATTGGCCAGGTCAATAGATGGTTAAAAGGGTGGTGTCATAGTCAGGGGTTTGGGTGTCTTGAACATAAGACTGAAGTTAGTAGGCCAGATCTACGGGGGGCTGGTGGAGCTGCTCTGGTAAAGAAGGGGAAGAACAGTTTTGGTAGGAGGCTTCCCAGACTGGTCAAGGAGGCTTTAAACTAGATGTGTTGGGGGAGGGGGGCATCATTCCATCCCAACACACCCAGTCAGTTGCCAACACCTATAATAAATGCTCGGAACAATGTACATATATTCCAGCTGCTCCAGCCAGCGAGCTGGCTTCGATTGGAGCTCGTCTCAGATGCCTCTATACAAACGCCCGTAGCATGGGGAACAAACAAGAGGAATTAGAGATGTGTGCACGTCTACAGGGGTATGATATAACAGGCATCACAGAAACATGGTGGGATGGCTCCTATGACTGGAGTGTTGGAATGGAAGGTTACAGGCTCTTCAGAAAGGACAGGCCTGGCAGGCGGGGAGGGGGAGTTGCCCTTTATGTTAGGGATAGGCTGGAGAGTATGGAACTCTGTCTGGGGGCAGGTGAGCAGTTTACAGAGAGTTTGTGGGTCAGGGTTAAAGGGAAAACAGCCGTGGGAGACATTACTGTGGGGATCTGTTACAGGCCGCCTGATCAAGGAGAACCTGTGGATGAAGCACTCTACAGACAGATAGGAAAAGCCTCATGCTCGCAGGCCCTTGTTCTCATGGGGGATTTCAACCACCCTGACATCTGTTGGAACGATGGCACTGCACGGCACAAGCAATCCAGGAGGTTCCTCAATTGTGTGGAAGACAACTTCCTTCTGCAAGTAATAGAGGAGCCGACAAGGAGAAGTGCCATGCTTGACCTTGTGCTCACAAACAGGGAAGGGCTTGTTGAGAATGTGGTACTCCAGGGAAGCCTTGGATGCAGTGATCACAAGATAGTCAAATTTGAGATCCCCAGGAGAGTGAGAAGAGCGTGCAGCAAACTCACTGCCCTGGACTTCAAAAGAGCAGACTTTGGCCTCTTCAGGAACCTGCTTAGTAAGGTTCCATGGGATATAGCCCTGGAGGGCAGAGGGCCCAAGACTGTTGGTTGATATTCAAGGATCACCTGCTACAAGCTCAGGAGTGCTGTATCCCAGTGTCCTTTGTTCAGCAGCAGCAGTCATTTTTTTCCTTCTCTAGTAGCTAGTGCAGTGCTATGTTTTCATTTTTTGGCCTGGGAAGAGAGCTGATAATGCTGATGTTTTTAGTTGCTGCTCAAATGTTTGGTCTTGCCAAGGACTTTCTGAGCCTCATGCTCTGCCAGGGAGGAGGAGAGGCCAGGAGGAAGCAGAGACAGGACACCTGACACAAACTGACCAAAGAGGTATTCCATACCACAGCACGTCATGCCTAGTATGTAACGGGGAGTTACCCAGAAGGGCTAGTTCACGGCAGGGTTGGACGAGGTACCAGTTGGTGCTCGGCTGGGGGGAGTGGGGCGAGTTATCAGTCGGCTGGTGTTCAGGTGTTGTATTCTTTCCTCTTGTTATTTCCTTTATCATTATTATCATTGGTGATTTGTGTTATACTTTAGTTACTAAACTGTTCTTATCTCAACCCGTGGGAGTTGCATTCTTTTCGGTTCTCCTCTCCCTCCCTTCAGGAGCAGGGGGAGGGCAAGAAGGGGGGAAAGTGAGCAAACGAGGTTTGTGGTTCGGTTTAAACCATGACACCCAACTAGAAGGAAGTGCAGCAGGAGGGCCAGGAGACCTCCTTGGGTGGATAAGGAGCTGCTGAGGAAAATTCAGAGGAAAAAAGAGGCTTATAAAAAGTGGAAGCAAGGACAGGCGGCCTGGGTAGAGTACAGGGATTTTGTCCGGGAAGCTAGGGACCAGGTTAGGAAGGCTAAGGCCCAGTTAGAATTAAACTTGGCCAGGGATGTTAAGGATAACAGGAAGGGATTCTACAGGTACGCAGCAAATAAAAAACAGACTAGGGACAAAATAGGCCCCCTGAGGAAGCTCTTGGGAGAACTGGCTACACAGGATTTGGAGAAGGCTGAGGTTCTGAATGACTTCTTTACCTCCATCTTCACTGGCAAAGGCTCTGACTGCACCACCCAGTTCTTAGAAGGTAGATGCAGGGGCTGTGAGAATGAAGACCTTGGGCCCACTGTTGGAGAGGATATGGTTTGAGACCATCTTAAAAATCTGAATGAGCACAAGTCCATGGGACCTGATGAAATCCATCCGCGGGTCCTGAAGGAGCTGGTGAATGAAGTTGCTAAGCCACTGGCCATCGTATTTGAAAAATCATGGCAGTCAGGTGAAGATCCTGACGACTGGAAAAAGGGAAATATACCCCCATTTTCAAGAAGGGGAAAATGGAAGACCCGGGGAATTACAGACCAGTCAGTCTCACCTCTGTGCTTGGTAAAATGTTGGAGCACATTCTCCTGGAAGGCATGCTAAGGCATATGAAAAACAGCAAGATGCTTGGTGACAGCCAGCATGGCTTCATTAAGGGGAAATCCTGCCTGACCAATTTGGTGGCCTTCTATGATGGGGCTATGGAACTGATGGACAGGGGCAGAGCAGTTGATGTCATCTACCTGGACTTGTGCAAAGCGTTTGACACTGTCCCACACAACATCCTTCTCTCTAAATTGGAGAGATATCAATTTGATGGATGGACCACTCAGTGGATAAAGAACTGGCTGGATGGCCGCACACAAAGAGTTGTGGTCAATGGCTCGATGTCTGGCTGGAGACCGGTAATGAGTCCCTCAGGGATTGGTGTTGGGACCGGTCTTGTGTAACATCTTCATCGCTGACATGGACAGTGGAATTGAGTGTGCCCTCAGCAAGTTTGCCGATGACACCAAGCTGTGTGGTCCGGTTGATACGCTGGAGGGAAGGGATGCCACCCAGAGGGACCTTGACACGCTTGTGAGGTGGGCTGATGCCAACCTTATGAAGTTCAACCATGCCAAGTGCAAGGTCCTACACCTGGGTGGGAGCAATCCCAGGCACAGCTACAGACTGGGCAGAGAAGAAATTCAGAGCAGCCCTGCGGAGAAGGACTTGGGGGTGCTGGTCGATGAGAAAATGAACATGAGCCGGCTGCAGTGTGCGCTCGCAGCCCAGAAAGCCAACCGTATGCTGGGCTGCATCAAAAGGAGCGTGACCAGCAGGTCCAAGGAGGTGATCCTGCCCCTCTGCTCAGCTCTCGTGAGACCTCACCTGGAGTATTGTGTGCAGTTCTGGTGTCCTCAACATAAAAAGGACATGGAACTGCTGGAACAAGTCCAGAGGAGGGCCACGAGGATGATCAGGGGACTGGAGCACCTCCCGTATGAAGATAGTCTGAGGAAGTTGGGGCTGTTCAGCCTGGAGAAGAGAAGGCTGCGTGGAGACCTCATAGTAGCCTTCCAGTACCTGAAGGGGGCCTATAGGGATGCTGGGGAGGGACTCTTTGTCAGGGACTGTAGTGACAGGACAAGGGGTAACGGGTTAAAACTTAAACAGGGGATGTTTAGATTGGATATAAGGAGGAAATTCTTTCCTGTTATTGTGGTGGGGCACTGGAATGGGTTGCCCAGGGAGGTTGTGTGTGCTCCATCCCTGGCAGTGTTCAAGGCCAGGTTGAATGAAGCCTTGTGTGGGATGGTTTAGTGTGAGGTGTCCCTGCCCATGTCAGGGGGGTTGGAACTAGATGATCTTGAGGTCCTTTCCAACCCTAACTATTCTATGATTCTATGAATATTCTTTGATTTATTTTTCTTTCTTCTTTCCTTTAATCAGTTTGCTTCAATGCCACTGCCCTGATTCATATTTTATCTAGAGAAATCCAAAAGCACCTGGAGTAGAAATACTGTCTAGAGAAAATTAGAATAGGATTTATCTTACCTAACTTCAGGTCTCCACAAATCTCCCTTCTAGTTATTCAAATTTGTTCTACAGTTAATAGAGAAACATAATGAACCTTCAGGGAGTTACTTCTTCTACCTACAGGTGTTACAAGTATTAACAGCTTGATGAAGATGCCTCTCTTCCTCAACTACCAGTAGAAGCAGCTTCTATCAATGTTAAACTAGACACCTCACTTTAAGATGGCTGAAATAAGATGAGAAGAATCCTATCATAGGCAACAGTAAACATGTGTCTGAAAACTTTTTGTTCTTCAGATCTGTTATTCTCAATTCTATCTAGTCTCTGTGTTCTTTATGTATACCATTCCTGGGATTTCTGGTTCTTTCAGATTGTTTTTTGTTTGCTTCGTTGCTTATCTGGGTTTTGGCATAGTGGGTTTTTTTCGATTGTTTTGGTTTTTGAATGTCTTCTTCAAATTGAGACTTTTTCAGCCACATACTCAAAGTTATCTTCCTGACATTGTATTAATTTCTCATCAAACTAGTTTTCTGCAATATCGAATTACTAGAGTTGTTTTCTTTTGGTTTTTACCATGGCATTGTCAATCTGTTCTCTTGAAATGAACTTTTACATTCTGACTTCAAAAAGAGAATAAAACCAACTATTATAATAATAATAAAAAATATTTAGAGATCTTGCTAAGCATATGTCAACAGACTAAAAAAGTAAATATTTAATGAAACTGGTAAGAAAACAAATGCTGTATCTTAAACTTAAATGAAAGACTGAGAACAGTCTAACAGATTAAATGTAAGTCTGCAGGTGTGTGTTGCACTTTTGTAGGTACCGTGGTAGCATAGAATGGGGTTTTGCATGAGCTTTGCCCAAGAAAAATCACAACCTTACAAAGATCTTGGTTTTGAAGAATAAATTTTATGTAGAATTCCAAAGATTATCTACAAGCATAGATAAGTGACATGGACAAGGCTCAGCTGAACACCATTCTAAGTTGCCCTAGCCTATTTGAAATATCCACACATGGCTGGTGCAGCAGAGAGGAATTGAAGAAAACAGGGCATGAAACAGAATGTGAGGCAGAACCTAAAGGAGAACCAATCCCTGTTGAGCAGCAGCTGGGGGACTCACAGTACATATTGACTCTTTAAATTCATTGAACTAAGTGCAACTTCTGGCGATAAAAAAGAGACAATTAGCAGCAAATTGTAGTTTATTTTCACTGTAAGAGAAGGATAGCCTGTCTTAAGCTGGTATAAACTTAAGAGTTTTGAAGTGCTAGACACAAGGCTGAGCAAGCTCATGGACAGTGTTGAAAGCAAGTACTTCGGAAAAAAATCCAGTTTGTCAAAACATGGATTCCTGGTGGTAGAAAGCATACCATTAAAGGTGTGAGCAGATGTCAGACTAAAGTGGAATGATTAATCATGCTAATTGCTCATGTACCTCATTTCTACAAGAATATTTCTAGCATGAATATCACTCATAATACTTTGCACATTTTTTGCAGAAGTGCAAACAGCTATGAATTTGCATATGAAAATTATGAACCTATGCCAGATACCCCTCCAACACCCAAATGCCCTTTTCTTTCAATACTGAAAAAGCAGAAGGGTGATAAATTGGCAACGCCATTCTCTGCCTTACTTTCACCTTCCTTCCTTCTTTGTCATTCCCAGCTACCCTGCAATTCTCTAAACATGTAGCTTTGCAAGTGTAAACTGTTATTTAATGAATATGGATTTACTCATATAAACATACTAATTTTTATATAAAGTTCTACTAAGAAAAAAAAATGCAGCCATGAAATGCTAGGAATAACTGATGTCAATAAATAAGAACAGAAGGACAATTTGCATATTTTATGTTTCTTCCAAAATTTCACTATGTACACCTTTAGCTATCCATGTATTCCCTTAAACACTGATCGCATTGCTTTTATGGAGCCAGCCTTTATCAAGGATCTTGTTATTTTATAATGAAGGGTGATTTCTTAAATGAAACTTACTGCGGGATTTCTGTTGTGCTGTTACTGTCTTTGGTACGGTATGTTGGCCTTGGTAGAAAAGAAGGAACTGGAGTATGAACAAAAGAACAACAAATGAATCCTGGCATTGTGCAGCTCTGATGTGGAGAGGGCAAAAACTGAAATAAAAAGTCTTAGCTCTCACCTTTTTAATTTCTGCTAGAGCTGCCTGATATGTTATAAAGTTTTCTGACCTCTAGCAAGAAAATATTGAGCCTATTCTGAGCTATGAATCATTTTCTAATCTAATTCATAATTGATCTAAACCGGATGAGCTGAATCTTGGATAGTTGGTTGCTGTGGTATACGGTTTATGTTTAGCTATAAGCAAGTCTGCAATCTCAGCCTTAGAAAACTAATTGCTTAAATCCTTACTTAAGTGCCTGATTTCAAAAGCACTGTTTGCATGTTCAAGTTTCTGGAATTCATCCTAAGATTTTTCTAGGAGTCTGAATACAACTGTAAACTAGAACATGAACAGGAAACCAGATCAGAAAATCTCACTCTAATATTCTGGCCTAAAAGATCTTTTTAGTATGTTGGAACAAACGCCACAACTTAAAGGTGTTGTTTGCTAGTTGGTATGTGCATAGCCCATAAAAAAAACAACAGGTGCCTTCGAGGAAAAAAAAAAAAAAAAGCAAAATGAAAAGCAAGCTTCAGAAGAACACTCATTGAGAATTCTGAACATTTGCATCGCTACCAAACTCCAGGGAAATAATTCTCAAAAATAACAACAGAAGATTAACAGATGGAGCAAGCTGGACTGCAATAAAGACCACCTCTAGCACAGCAACTCTTAAAATTATACCAGACCTGCTTTAGAGGATTTCCTCTTAAATCCTAAGTAGGGATTTAAGCAATTAGATTTATTAAAATTAATTTATGTCAGAGTCATAGCTGCTGCCAAGCAACGTACATATTTTAAGTGACTTAGGTACTTTCTGGGGCACTGTCATTATGTCTACTATGACTTTATTACCTCATGTGTTTTACCTTTTACAGTTTACAGTAATGATTTTGTCAAGGATTTGGGTACTAAACGCTATACATATATGCTGGACATAAAATGGTAAATTTCCAAAGGAAGAGAAAGATGGAGTCATCTTACCTAATTTTTATTGTGCAAACAGGTAGGTTATTTCTAAGCCAGGTATAGCTGTATCTAATGAGGAAACATATGCACTTTAGAAAGTCTTGTATAGGCATTTGATATAAATAGGATAAATCTCTTTCTCCCAGACGTTAAGTCACTAGATTCTGTTGTTCACATTAGATTTTTTTTTTCTTTCTGTGTATTTAAGATGAGTTATTTCCAAATATTAGACCAAAATTACTTTACAGAAATATACAGGGATATCTTTGACAGCAGGAGTACTAGGTGATAGGAATTAACTGCATATGCACATTTTCACTAAGCAAGAATAACAAGAATTAAATTACTTAAAAAAAGGAAATATCTTAAAAGCACCTTCCTATTAGAATTCTGAATACAAAGGCACTCTAAATCTTTAGCTAGTGGTTCCATAAATAGGACTAGGGATTTATCATTCCAGGGTTAAAATTGCCTAGAAAAGGAGACTACACATATAAAATTAAAATGTTCTGATTGAATTCAAATAAAATGCAAGAGAGATCCCTACTGGCAGAGCTTAATAAATACAATCACTATTTTAGTAGCCTAAGTAAATAAGTTACCTTATAATAAATAGGGTGAAATACATATCCTAGAATATTCACCTCTTCATGTACTCCTTCATTTTAAGTGGTTCATTGAGAAATCCAAAAACATATTCATCCAGTATGGATGCTTCATTTTTGTATTGCACTTGGTAGTAGAGCTATGATGTAACATCCTCCTCAATGTTATAAATAGACTATGAAATATTTTACCAGAACACAAGCAAGCCCCCTTACTTCCTGTTTTTGGGTGCTCTAAAAATGCGAAGGTAAATGTGAATTTTTAAGTTGGTAATCACTCTATTGAAGCTATAGGGAGTTCTAGAAAAGAGAAGCAGAAATGATGCAACCAGATAAAAGGATAGAAGGCTGAAACGGGAATCCTTTGTTGCTTAGATGAGCAGCAAAGGATATATATAAAAAAAACCTAAAAATATCTATTCAGTTTGACTAAGGCATCTAAACTGTAGCTTTCTGCAGTAGGTTTCTCATGTGTGGGTGCTGCTGGGGGTGGCAGGTGTTCTAGCAAATTTTACGTGTGCTTAAATTGCTTCCTCTGTATAATTAGAAGAAAAATACCAAGAACAGTTGGAATTGAATAAAACTGTAGTAAGCAGGCCAGCAGCAAATCTAAATGAGGGTGAGTGCAAACAGGGTACAAATGCATACAAAAAAGAATTAATTACTGTAAGAAAACAAGAACTAAAAAAAGAAGCTTGTCTCATCTTACGGTTTAGAAGGCCTATTAATCTCACTCATCAGCTTATGAAACAATCCCTACAACTGAAAAACTTGAGGCTGGAGTTGAAACTAAAAGATTTCTTCACACCGATGAGTTGTTTCTTTTTCTTTAATCTTCCATTCAAAACATCCATGATAGCCCAGTAAAATACAGGTACAGCACTAAATTCTTTAATTTGTATGAAATATTAATTTCCAAAAATAATTACTTTAGTAGTTAAAACTAGACATCTAGTGCAATATGAGACACTGTAAGAAATCTATAGTACCTGCACAAGTTTGGCAGACTTGACACAGGACCCAGAGGACAGCCACAGCCATCTGGAGCACCAGGCGGAGGGCATAAAAAATACCTTACAGCCTCCTAAATCACAACAAAAATCTTTGTTTGAGATGCCTGAGCTCTCATTAAAATCTAGTGAAAGCTAAGGGAAGAATCAGTTCCTTAAATGTAAATAACTCCATGAAAAGATGCAAGGACGTCTCAGGATACCCTGTCTAGCTTCTGTTTTGTAGGGATCAGATCTCCCTGGGTCATACCTGTTAACTATATGCACATGTCCTAGAAACCCCAACACATCACAAATAACACCAGAAGCCTACATTTAGGCAAGTGGATCAAGCTCCTTCTCAGTACTGACAACGGAGATTAGAAAGCAATTCAGCTCGTCCGGCAAGAGGCATTTATAACTGGACAAGGGAGCAGCTCTCAGACTCAGCAACTGTATTATCTTGATTGTCCCTGATTATAGTAGCAGGTTAGATGAAACAATGGCTGGTTTAGTAACCTTTGTTGTTTGTTCATTAGGAAAATTAAGTTAGAAGTTCCTGCTAAATGAAGTTTTTCTCCTGGGGAAATGTAAGGCAAGTAAGATACAAGGTCATTCTTGGAAATGTTTGTTTTGGGAAAATACGAAGAATAAGCAAGACATAATAAAAATATATATTAAATTTAATTCACTTATCCTAAAAAAACGCAGAGCTTGGGTTGTTTTTAGTGGAATGTGTTGTCTCATGCCAAGATTATATGTATACATTTTTGACATATATGATTTTATGATCAAGAGCAGGAAAAACAAGGAATATAGAGTAAGAATAAGGATGAATACATACTTGAGTTAAAAACAGAAAGGGTAGTCTGTACAGCCAGTCTATATAGCTTGTATCACGAACCTGGGTAGCAGGTTCTGTGGCAATATGCCAAGAATTTAAGAAAGGGGATTAGCTGTGGTCTTAAGCAATATATACATGAACAAAAGACATCGTTGACTTTTACAAGTCACCAGAGGTGCATTTAGTGACATCTTCTGTATTTTAGCAAGCTACCAGTGGATCCAATCCACTTATTTAATACACAGAGGTCATACAGACACACAGCCAGCCCATGACAACCGCTTTCTAAACGAGGCATCTATCCCTCTCTTGTCACTGGCAGGCTGTGTATCTGTACATTCACAGCAGAAATGCTGCATTTGCATATCTTTTTTTTTGTACTTTCTCATTTCTATATCTTTTCAACTAATGGGACCCAAAGAGAGAAGAGAAATCAAGGTCTGGGTGTACCTTACGTATAAAATATCATCATGACGTTCTTACTAACAATTCCCAAATTCTTTTTTTTTTTTTTATTTTATTTTATTTCCATTAAGCAATTATTTAATATTTTCACAAAACTATCTAAGTACAAGGTCTTTCTGTCTAATTACAATGGTACTCTGTTCAATAACCTAAACTGATTGCTTTGTAACCTTCTTATCATATAGTTTATATTCCATTTTCTGTATTTTTTTTCCTGTTCTGAGTAAATCCTTTGTTCTTGCCAGTATTCTAGCAGCCTTCTGATAAGTTGTCTATATATGCTTCTATTTCTTTTAATTATCCAAGAGAGACCTTATTGTCACTACACAATCTAGTTCCTTGCTAATGACTTTAACTACATTTGGAAAAGATTAGGATTTCAAAGTTTCAAAGCTTTTTTTTTTTTTTTTTGTACAGTTTTCAATTCTTCTAGTTCAATTTACATTCCCAATGAACATTGTGAATGCAGTTGTAATTCAGTTTAATTATACATCTTCATTTGTTTACAGGTGCATGATTCTCGAAGGTTATGGTGTCGTATTGTCTTCTGTGTCCAGCCCTTTGATGTTCAGGACAGTCATATAATAACTGAGCAAATACTTGGCACTTGTATACTCTCAAGCTCACCATCTGCAAGAACATTCCTATAAATCAGTCTCCAGCCTCAAATTTCTAAATGAGGGGCCTAGGAGCACTTCTCATTATCCTGCTTTTTCTGTGTACGCTTACGATAGCCCCATTATATATTGAAATGAGATACTATTCCATGCATGTAAATATTATTCTTCAGAAACTCTGGCAAATAAACAAGAAAGAAGTTGTGAGCACTCAACACGAATGTCTAGGGAGCAGCACTACAGATTTTTTGGCACAGCTGTTACTTACCACCCCTAAAGCTGATCTGTTTTTTTCTTCTCAAAAAATAAGATTCTTCTTTTTCTTCTTTTCTTCTTCTTTTTAAATTCTTAAGAATTTCTCAGTGAGGACATCCGAGTTGGCAGAAATGCCTTAAGGCTATTATTTTTCATTACTTGGATCTTTGTATGGGAAAGGGATGCTAAGCAAGGCACAAGAATACATTACTCTCTTGAACAGCCTCAACAGAAAGTAGAATGAACAACAAAGTTTTCTGGCAGAAGCTTAACCTGCAAAGGACAATACTTCATTTCCTCTGCACCCATGAGCCATTATGCTCCTATGCACTTGAGTGATTTTCACCATCAGTCCATATCCTAAGTGTAAAGACTTTTACTGTAGCAACTATGCACATGAAGCCAAGGAGATTTGAATGTAACTGCTTTAATCTCTATTATGAACACATCTACTGCTTAATATTTCTGAGTATACATGAAGTCCATCCTTTAAGTGCTTTTTGTTAATTAAAGGATAATGAATATGCTGGCATATTATGCATTCAGTGAGGTATGAAAAGAATCTACAGTGTTTAAAAGAGAATGTTTGGGGGGGGGAGGGGAAATATTTTTTCTTAAATGTATTTTGAACATTTCATATTAACTCTGTTTCATATTTTTTTAAGTATCATATTCAGATGTTACTACTGTTGTCCCAAAAATCTTTACAAATTATGTAGCTGGGTACTTTTCTTTATGTAAAAAGTTCTATTTAGAAAGACTTGTGAAATGCAAGAATTGTGTCAGTGCAAAATAATTATTCAAACTTATTTCAACTTTTCATGTTCTGAAATTAGACTTTTTAAAGTCTTGCATTAAACATTTCATTTTTTTTACTTTTTTTCTGAAACATCATATGTATAGAAAGAATGATAATTTTAATTATCTAGTATTCATTTTCAATAAAGTTAAAAAAAGCATAAGGTTTACAGTGACATCTAGCTTTAGCATAAATCAACATTCAGGTATTTAAATACATTTTGAAAAAACATTGGTTTTTTTTCTTTCCTGCTTTTTTTTTTTTTCCAGGGTTTCTTGCCCAGGTTTTTTGTGGGTTTTTTTTTTTTTTTAATTTCTTTTTTTAATTTTGAACAGCTTCCTATGTATTCTGATTTATTTTATAGCTACTTGCAATATGCATGAATCTATAAATTATGTCTTTTTCAATGAGTCCTAGTTATACCTTTTTCACTGTTTGACTCATCTTTTGCTGTGTATTTGCTTGTTAAAATATTATCAGTGAGAATTCATCAATGATGAATGATGCTTTTTAAATTAACTTTGCTATTTTTAGCTGTATCTTGATTTTCTTTTGTGTATTTTTGATGCACTCTTTTTCTAGTACCATACCAGACTCCATAGACAAGGAATGTTACATAAGATTGGAGCTATGGTAAGGGATACCTGAGAAGCATCCATCCCTGCAAACACTTCATGATGGAAAACCTAATTCTTACTAAAGCTGTTCACACTGCCACTTTGCTGGCAGGAGAATAATGAAAACCATCAATGACCAATGTATTGATTTTCCTCACCCCAATGTATTACTAGACTTACTGGCAGTGACTTTCATTTGCTTTTGCATGTTTGCCTGCTTCTCATAGTCTCTTCCAACTGCTTTAAGTAGTTCCAGCCACCACCACCTCATTTAATTTAAATAGGTGTTTTGAAGAAGACCCAAAAGTGTGTCCTACCAACGAAATAAATTGCTCAAACCCAGCCTCCAAGAACCATCACATGCAGTGCCGTAGGGAAGAGAAGAAAGTGTAAAGGTATACCCACATTGTGCAGTAAGAAATTTTGGGTGGGAAAGGAGGGAAGTTTTGGGGATTTTATTATCTTCTACTGTAATGTCTGTTTTAGCTTACCCCAGTCTTTGAAGAATTTCTTCCTTTTCATATTCCGATGAAACCTGTAGAAGCAAAAGGCTCAATAGTCTGATGAGTTGTTTCTAGTTAATGAATAATTTTTTAAAAAGTTCCGCATGATTTTGAAGTCCCCAGTACTATAAGGACATGATTTTTCTTTGTAAAACAAAAAATCACTGAAAGGTCATAAAGCTGAATAAAGAAAGTGAAAATGCATGTCTACTGTGAATGCTCTCATCTCACAGTCAGTAAAGTATCTGGTGAACACTTCTGGGATTACCTCCAATGTAATTTCACCGTTAGTGCACATGAAGGTGTTATCTAACGATTTCATGTCTTTTACACTTGTCTTGTTACATTCAGGAGTACTTTCTTCTGTTTTGAGATTTTATATCTGAATTACATGCAAAATGTACCTGCTTCTCAAATTTGTTATTTGGTTGTCACTGTTCAGGTTTGATGTTTCTTTTCATCATACTTGCCTGTGCATTTTAGTAGGGTAGTCAAGTGTGCTGACACCAATACATAATTTATAACACTCAATATGCTTCTCATGCACATTTCTGAAGCTTCATTTTTGCATTACTGTGCAGCCTTTTCCTCTGTTTCTGTAGTGCTTGTTTACTGCATGAAATACAGAGTAGTAGAAATTCAGACAGTAAATCAGATTTTTTGCTGTAACTAGAAGAGCTCCAGGCATTGCATCGCTCGCAGGGGCAAGGAAAGTCATTCTCAATGAGCTGAGGAGACCTTGGGTTGTCAGAGTCAGCTGAAGCCATTTAGAGTAGGTCAACCCTCTTCCCACTGCACTCGTGTCTGTTACCAGCCTGCCAGAGCAACGGCCTCTTCGTGTCACAGGCACCTACTGCCCCCCTCCATGGGACTCCCAGAAGGAATCAGGGGAGATAGCCTGTGCAAATGCATCCCCAGAACCTTGGGGTTGAAGGGCCCATGCCCACTGTGGTCACCCTGCTCCTCCCAGTGGGGACAACAGGTCAGCAGTGACTTAGACCCTTGTGTGTGTAACCCTGCAAAGTGACTGGATGATTATTGAGATACTCGTGCTTCAAGAAAACTTGCTGGAAGGGCTAGGCTTTCTTTTATGTATGTATAGATGTCTATGTCTGCAATAAAAAAACAGACTATTTTAGCAGTAGAAGGGAGATGCAGCCAGCAGAGAAGAGAAATAACGCTTTCCCTTTCAAAAGAACAACTAGACTGGGAGAGTAGCTGTACATTCAATATTCTCAATTCTTTCAGGAATAAAAAAAAAAGAAGCAAAAAAAAAAAAAAAAAAAAAAGGAAGTCAGAAACTGCTCTCAGATCCTTACAAAAAAAAAAAAAAAAAGTCTGTGAAAGCTATGAAAATGTACATACCCTGAGCCTGGGCTATTTAATGGCATAGCGGTGAAAACTGGGAATACTTGAACTATGGAACTTCTATGTCATTGTCTAGATGCATCTCACTGAACCTTACAGGATCCTTTCAGTTGCCCACAAGAAGTCATGTAACACTACGTGTGATGGCATACAATATTCAGGGTATCTACACAGAGCTGGAAAGCGTCATGTGGAATTCTGAGGGCAACTGTAGCAGAAGGTTTGGTGCACATTAACTGCTGCTGGGCAGCTGTGCAAGGGCAAGCAAAGTGTATCTGGGGTGCTTAAAAATTAAGGATGTGATTAATATTTTCTGTTGTTGGACATCTAAATGTCAGTTGTCTTATCTAAACTAACAAATGGAGATAGATAAGCACCTCCTAGAAGCAATTTATCTGAGGTTGGGGTGCACAAGAAGTTGGGAGGGAACACAGCCAGGACAGCTGACCCCAACTCACCAAAGGGACATTTCATAATGTGTGACATCATGCTCAGCATATAAAGCTAGGGGAATAAGAAAGAGGGGATGTTTGGAGTGATGGTGTTTGTCTTCCCAGGTGATTGTTATGCCCCAGGGAGATTTTAGAGTTTTCTTCCTTGCAAATATTGAAAAACCTTCTAGACATGGTCCTGGGCAACTTGCTGTACGTGGCCTTGCTTGAGGGGGGAGAATGGACAAGATGGCCTACCTCCTTCTGAGTTGGTTCCTTCCAACTTCAACCATTCCATGCCTCTGTGTTCTCAAAGAATGATAAATTTTAAGCAAAGACTAATATACAAAGACTATCACTCCTTCTCTGCCTCTCAGCAGCCTCTTTCCATTGTGCTCTGAAGTGGGGTATTGCCCTTACTCAGGACTGATTCTACAGGCGATAATACAGGAGTGGGCACACAATCCTCTCTCTACGATGACACTGCTTTTACAAACTGTACACTTGTTATCTGAGATCTGATAATTGTGCATTCTCCAGCATAGCTCCTTTTACCCAGCGTACAGTAATAAGCATATGTATGAGGACTCTTCTGCAGGAAGAGTAGAACCTGTGCTTTTTCAATAAACAAAAGTATTCAGAAACAGCTTGACGAGAAGCACCTTAATACCAACAACTGCTACTGCAACTCACTGAAGGCCATATTACTTTTGACTCTCACCTGACAAACAGCTGCAGAATAGGTTTGTCCGTAGTAGTGATGTTGTAACTTGGCAGCAGTGAGGATGTAACATGGCTACATCATATTTTATTACTTTAGGTGAGGTGTTTAATTGATGAATAAATTCCTCATAAATTTCAGTTTTACTGTACCTACTACCAACACCATTCAGGTGTGTAGATTACCCAAATTCCCTCAGCTGCTTATCTTTCATTTCCTTAAGGACCTTGAGCATCAACTGTATTGCAGGTCTGCATCTCAGCTATACTCAGCAAATCTTCGTGAGAGCACATTTAAATCAGTAGAGTCCGATAAACATTCACAACCATTAAAATTATTTTCCATCTAAATGAGCACAGATAGTAACCAAGCTGTTGCTGCCTCTTGTTTAGTGAAACTTTGGAAAATTGCCCCTTTAAGGTGTACTAGCTCATTTTAGAAGTCTGTGTACTGATTTCCTTTGGAACAGTCTTTTCGATCTCTTAACAACCAATGTATCTAGCAGTTTTCATACAGTTGTCATTCAGAGAAGTGTTCTGTTTCTTTGGTCTTATACTTAATGAGCCAAATTTTTAACGCTGTAAGATAATAACTCTAGAAACATTTGCTACAGAATTACTTTCGCTGAGCACACAGTGATGTAAACGATGCTTAATGTCATGTTTTATAGCCAGTGCATTTATAGCCTATGCTTTTTTATGGTATGCAACGTTTACTGTTGGATTTTTCTACTTCAATATCCAGCAAAGAAATTAACTGAAAATATTACACACATGCTGAAGCTGATGAGAACAATTAAACAGTAAACTGAGTAAGTAAAGTCTGAGCTGTGAAGAGCTATTTTTAGTTGCAACTTTTGATGGTTTTATTTGTTTGTTTCAAAATGGATAACCACTAGCATACCAAGATAACATCTATGTTGATCATTAAAATGTACCAAGAAATATAAAACACATTTATGCACTAATGTACTCCATGCAAAATCTTCACCTGTACTGTACTGTAATTCACCTGCATATGTACCATGTAATCAGGCGTTTCTGAAATTCATGTTCTTCTTTTTCCATTTTGTTCTGTTCTTCTGCCTCATTCACAGGGGAGGAAAACTGCTTTATAGCAGATGACAACACAGACCAGTTTCAAGTATATTTTCTAATATTTGGTACAAGACTGAAGTCCTGAATATCTGAAGACAGTGAACTACTATGGCTTATCTTTGGGTGGGTTTTTTTTCACATTTATTGAAAGTTTGTGCTGTCCTCTCTTCTCATTCTTGGGCAACCCTCTAGAAAAGATCTACAAGTACATCCTTAGATATATCCTTCCTTTTAGAGTCCTCTGAGACTAAAATAAAACTTCACATTAATGTCCACAGATGATTACATGGTGCTAATCCCCTTTGACTGTAGTCTCCTCTGATATTAGTACTTTCTCAAGCATAGACCTCTCTTACATTAACAAACTACATGTGCAAAGCAATTATCTGCTTGCAGAGAAGTGCTGATTGTTATTTTACTCTCCTTGGACATTATTATTGTTTTAATCTAATCCCGATAGCTCTGCTTGGATTCAGTGTCTTCCATTTATAACATATTGCAAGTAAAGTCACAGTGATGCTCCTAGATAAATAAACCAGTATATGAACACAGTAAAATGAGATACTCCAGAACCTGTTTTATCACTGTGTGAATTATGTACAAACAATATATTCCTGCCATTATTTAATAACTGTTACTTACTCCTGATATTTTGAGATACTAGCAATCTCTACATTTGCTATTTGATTTACTAATTGTTAAAAGTCAAATGTGATTTATGCAACCTCATTTAACTGTTTAAAATTGTAGCAGGGGTGGAAGTAGTGCTCTCTTCCATCAGTAGATAGAGATAAGCATATTCAGAGCACAGGTTATGTTACTGTAAGATGGGAATCCAAGACTGGTAGGAAAAATTAGCTAGTCTCTCTATGAACCATGGAGAGGTGGAGGTCTGACCACTAGTGGTCAGAGGAGGTCAGACTACCAGTCCTGACTGGTTTCCTAACTAGTCTTTCTTTGAGAGGAAACCTGAATCTGTCTGTACTTTCTATTCCCTGATTCGCATTTTTTCCAGTTCGCTATTTCTTACTTTCTTCCCCTCATTCACTTTCTTTCCTATTAACCAAAGAACAGATTTAAGAATTGTACCTTTCTCAATTACTTTTCCAAATCGTCCTGACTGCTGCTACTTTACATCTGTCTAACACCTGGAATGGTTCACAATTGTACTGATTTTTGGAGGGCTTTTTAAAAACAAATTTAGAAATATCAGTGTTTAAAACCATACTTTCTTCACATAGGAAGAGAAAAAAGGTTATATATACTTATACCTGGGCAGTTATGAGTGTAAGCTGAACTTACACTACAGGTATCAAATCTTAAAATTTGTTCAGCTGATCACTTTATTTAAAATTTTAAATAATTATGATATTTTACAAGACCCAAAGTGAAACTTGTATTTATTGGGTTCCTTAAAATCCACTACAGCAAATTCATTTTTAGCAAATTCCTTAATGAAATGAAGCTTACATGAGTTAACTCTCTGTTCAAGTGTTTATAATATGTTTCCTGATAATTTTTTAAATGATCAATCAGCTTCTGCCAAATTTGAGAAAAGTGGAACTCTCAAAGACATTTTATCTTGTGCTTCATCACCCAGGTGGCCAGAAAAAAGAGGCTGTCCCATATACTTGCAGTCTTGCAGAGAAAAGCTTCAGGTCATTAATTTTTTGTTCTGTTTGTCCTGTAAGCAGTCAAAAAATGACAAATGGATCAACATATACCACTTCTTATGTAACTGGTAATTAGTGAGTGAATAAAGGAGTCTGAGGTATCCTGAGAACAGACTGTGCAAGGTCAAAGGGAAAAAAATGTGAGAAAGTCTGGGAAATACTGAAAGGGAAAATATAGATACAGGATATATGACAGGGGATCTGAATTTGTTCTGCCTTTGGAGCGTAGTACAGAAAGCTATAGGAAATCAAGCTGCACTATTTTCACTGCTCAGAAAACAATTTCATCACTCTTGTAGATAAATACTAGAGAAACTGCTCATCCTATTTCTCATCTGATTTGCCAGTCTACAGCTGACCTCTGTCAGCATATCAATGTATGCTTTGTTTCATACTGTATTTATATTGATTTTCATTCACAGCAAGCCCTGCTTATTGCTAAGTTGTCTATAAAGCTTATGCCCTTTCAAATGTAACTGAAAACATACATGGGTGTGGAACGAAGAATAATTGATACCACATTACATCCTAAAAAATAAGAGATATTTTGATTTTGCATGTTTCTTGATTATAAGCTCTTTTCCATATGGACAATTATAGTTAAAAGGGAATGAATATGAAAGTGCTGCCATATATTTTATTAAAAATACTGCAAAATATAACTCTATGTAAAAAAAGATATTTTAGAAAATGTCTGCCTGGTGGCACAGATCACTTGTAAGTTTTCACCCATTCATTATATTAGACCCTTTACAAAGAGTATTCTTTAACCAGCAAGAGAATCACTATCCGGCATACTAAACTTCATTATATCCCCATTGTGACACTTGCATCTACTGAGATGGCAGAAACTTAACAAGCTGTAGTTAAATCATAAATGCCTATTTCTACATGAATATATAGCTTCACTACCTCACTTGTTATGTTACTAATTCCCAGGCTTCAGTGAGTGCAGATTTTTTTCTGGCTTTGAAACTTCTTTATGTAACGAGTCGATTTCTATTCCCTTATTTCAGGTTACTGACAACACTGCTGCAGGAGTATAGCAGTGACAGGACGCTGCAGTAAATAGATCAGAGCAATTATCTCACAACATTCCTTTCAATCTCCTACCACTTTAGGACATTAAGTGTAGACATTGTGATGAAAATATCTTTGTCCAAGTCAGCTACATGCTGTGAGAGGCAGTTTATGGAATAAGATGCTGAAAAAGACAGCAGCATGTGGAAGTTTAAAAATATAATGAGGGACACAAAGAAAATGTCTTTGACGTTAAAGCAGTATTAAAGGGTGAGACCTGATTCTCTTTGCAGTCACTACTGTAAATGAGTAATAATGTTATCAAAGCAGTGAAGTTAACATTAGTTTATCTGAGAAGATATCCAGGTCTGTTTTTTTCTCAAACATTTTGTCTAGGGAAATAAAACATGACTAAATTATGCAATGAGGCAAGATGTAGTTCTAGAAGCCGAGGCATCAAAATGAATTTTTCTTTAAATTTTGACCTTGTTGGTAATGTATTTCATAAGTAACTTACTTGTGAAACTTGCAGGTCAGTGTACGTTATTGTACACTGAAATCTGTTTATCTTTGTATTTTGACATGACCAGGGAACTAGTAAATAATTTTAATGCCATGATGTTTCAGGAACTCAGATGTGTCAGCTGGAAAGATGACTCCTAACTATATAGGGTTATATCTGACTTTTTCATAACTACACTGAGAGAAAATAAATTTGACTAAGCTTAACTGAAAGTAATTTCTCTGCATAGAAATACAATAAGCAGTGAGCAATTCAATCAACAACTGAAACTGATCAATCAACTCATTCCCAGTCCTATCGATACACAGAAGTGAATAAAAATGCTGAAACCTCAGACCTAACATGTATAAGACCTAAATCATAAATCCATCACAAACAGCTCTGTTTCACTGATGATGGAACTTCTGCCTCACCATATGTGCAATTAAAGGTTTTGTTATCTTTTTTATTTTACTTGCTTATTTTAGCAATATTGTTGTGGGGGTAAATATCTATCACAATACTAAGGGATTTTGTTAGGCAACTGTCTCTAATTTGCAGCTGGCCATTTCACCTATTTCTAAAAATGCTCATTAAAGAAACCAGTTAAAATGCAAACCCCATAAACAAAATCGAAGAGAAATAATGAGAGTAAACAATCAAGTGTATTCTAAATGTTTAAGGAAGAAACACAAGCCGCAGCTTACCCTGAGGTTTTATATTTTATTTGACATGCTTACTGTGGAAAATTGTATTAACTTATTCCAGGCCCCTCCGTTCAATTTTCATCCTGTTTGCAGCACACTTTCTGAGAAAAGCCTCCTGGCCTGGTTTGAAAAGATGCAATAACAGACCTAAACCCTGCTTATTTCACTGTGATCTGCTTGATGTCTCAGTACCAAACAGCAATTTTTTTTTTTTTTTTTCAATTTTCTGGCCCTTTTTTTACCATTTTTTTTTTAACCACTTCTGAATGTTAGCTAAAGCAGTCATTAACACATGCTCTTACTGAGCTGATGTTCCTTCAACAAATAAACATGGCATGACTCTCTCATTAATGTTGTTGCAAATTGGGTTTTAACAAGATCTAATTTTTTACTTCTGGGGTTTTGAGGGGAAAAACTAATTCAGTAAAAAAAAATGTTGGTCTCTCAAGTTTGTGAGAGGCACATAAAAGAGTTGTCGAATGGTGTCTTTAGGAAGGCCTTGGCACTTAGGAGCCTGCGGTGTGTCTGTTTTCTGTTACTTGTATACTAAAAGCACTTACTCATACACTTACCTGAAAACTTGAGACTGACTCCTTTAAAAACAAAAAGAAAAGGTGGACTAACAGGACAGGGCTGATTCAGGCTCAAACCCATCAATACAAACACTCTGAACATCTTAGGCTGAAACCTAATGGTGTGATAAGACGAATGAAGTTTAATGCCACTTCTAATAAAGACCCTTCAGATGTATGCTATGTTCTTACACACTTTCCTGGAAGCAGTGTGCAAAACAGTTTTTTAGACAATAATGTCATTCTGCAACCAAAATAGATGCCTTTAACTCATTATTCTGTTTTGTTTTGTTTATTTGTTCCTCATAAGCTTAAACTGCATTACATCTGTCTGTTAAAGGATGAATCAGAAGTACAGAAGTGGAGTTGCAATGGGTAATGAATATCTATATAGTACTATCTCTGCATCAGTTGTTCATGTCCAAGGTAAAGGAAAATTTTTAAGTGTCTAAAAATATGAAAAACAGAATGTCAATCTCTTAACTTTAAACACTGCATTTGATGATGGCTAATACTTTATCAAGGAATAATTGATGTAAAAACTGAGTTTTCAGGCATTTTGCCCCTGTGGGTAGCTAGTACCCAACCAAGATCAAAAGTGCCTTTGAAATCCTGTGTTCAGAGACAAGGCATAAATGTGTTAGATGATCTAGGCAAAACAAATAGCATACAGAGAAAAAAGATTTGTACATTTCTCCACACATGGTGCATCAGATCAAGTGATACACTGCTGAAATGCTGATGATACACTTGGACTGAAATGACTGTGACTTCTGTAAGTGTAACAGTGCAAGATCAACATAAGCACTAGGTACATAGCAGATGACCAATCACAGGATAGAGTCCCATCTTAGAAATATAAATATCGTTAAGCTATGTCATTGTCATGTCACATCGTGAACTAATAACCTTTACTTTCCCAAACAAAATTATTTTCTGTAATTTTTCTATGGAAAAAGGCTGTAGCTACCCAAGAAAGAATTTATGCATGTATTGTGTCATTTCAGCAGAATGCTGGCAAATGAGTTTTAAAACTTCTCAGTTAACCTCCTGTCTGATATATCTGGGGTGGCTAACAGCTATGCTTGTGGGTGCTTGGCAGTCTAACTGAAAATTATGTACATTTTTTTTTTTTTTGCATAACAGCTTATCTGTCGGGAAGTAGAAGTCTTGTATTCAAGGTCCATCTTAGGGACAAGGGGCTTGAATCAGTATCTGCCACACGCCAAGAAAATAACTCTAAGAACAGAAGACATTTGGATAGCAAGTTTTCCATTCTCCTGTATTAGCTGGGACATTGTTTTCTTATCAAGCTCCCCAGTTTAGAGGACCCATACCTCACTGGAAAATTCTGAAAAGGATGACGGCTCAATTTCTACCAACAACTATATTTGAGGAAGATGTTGCCTTCTGGAAAGGAGGAATCTAGTACCAACCATGAACACGTGAGAAAAAAGAGTTGCAGGTTACTCGAAAGAGCAGTCTCCACACTTCCCCTACCTTTGTTATTATGCATGATAGAATTCAAGATTTACTCAAGAAGATTATCATTTTGGCAAATAAGTACTGAGGACCCTCGCCCAAAATAGGTGAGACCTGAGCAATTGTGTTCTTTATGTATTTTATCTGATCTGTGTTTAATATGAAATTGTAGATGCACATGAAGTCTCACAAACACAGGCACATTCTTGCTCTGCCTTTCTAGCTAAATGAGGTTTTAAGGCATTTGCGTCTGCAGTTGATTTTTTCAACCTGAAGTTACATTACAGTTCTGGTGGGCAGGAATACAGTTATGCAGGTTATTTGACATCTTGTTGGATTCTTCAGGAAACTGTTTTGGATACTAAATGAATCTTTAAAACAAAGAAAAAAACCTCAGTCAACCAAACACACAGACAGAATATTTTAAAAGTAATTGGAAGAACTAATATTAAGAACCTAATAAACCTTTTTGCATAATTCTTAAACACTTAAAAATTCTTATTGTTCAAAGCCTCTAAAGTTCTGCTAATTTAACAGTTAATATAGCATTCAATAACTATCTGACAAAGACCTCAGACTATTCCAGAGTTTTTCATAAAATCTAAGACAACTGAAGTTTTATTACTGGAGCTGAACTGCAATTTCAGTAACATGTTGTCTAAAAGATAAAAGAGAAAATGAGCTATATAGTAACTTGTTTGTGTGCTTTTGCTGTTGCTGATTGGTAGCTAAGAGTTATTATTCTGCTTTATTTTTTTCCATGTATCATAGTACTGACAACTGTTCTATAGCTTTGATGACAAGATTTCACTAACAGAGCTGAACTGCAAGGTTTGTCAGAATTCACATTTTAAAAGTGCTAGGTCTTGATAGTCTTAAGGTTATTTTCATGATCAAGTTCATATAATGCCTTTGTAAAGATGTGATTTGATTAGTCAACACTCAGTTTGGGGGTTGAATCAATGATTAACACTATATAATTTTTTTTAATATGTTAACTTTTCAGCTATAAATGATATTAATGAAAATTAACAATTCTATTGGCTATAAATAAAAATTACCATACAGGAAAACAACCACTCTGCTAGTTTTTGAGAGGTTTAACTATATTTTTATGTAAAACAGTTCCACACTGAAACATAACTTCATAAAATTATAAAACAGTGGCTTATGGCAGTTTTCAAAATTACTTGTCTTTATCTGATGTCAAAGCCATAATGTGATATATAGGATGCATAAGAAATAACATGATGTGTCTTATGCCTTTTTTTTTTACATTTAGTACTAAGTAATATGGGTTATACTCTTAATAAAATAGTAAAAAATGTTTTAATGCTGTGTGTGTAAAAAGATTACACTGGTTGACTTTTGAAAAACACAAGGCTTATGGAAGAATCAAAAAAAACCCAAAAAAACCACAAACAAGCAAACAAAAAAACCCAGAAGATATTTTTATTTCAGACTATTAATGTCAACAAATTGAGATCCTTGTCAGATTTCAGTTTCCAGTTGTTAATATTTTTGATTTTATCAATCCGAACATTCCTTTCTACTTGTTTGATATTTGTCACAGTAAGTAGACACTGCAGATTTGGTCTTATCCTCATGGTGTGTCAAGCAAGGTCATTACCTCATAGTCGTGTCATAATGATGAATTAATTAAAACTGCGGATGTGCTCATATGCTGCTAATTAACTTTACTGCGAAAGATAAAAATAAGTGAATTCAAAAATAGTTATGGAAACCTTTAAAGTGGCAATTGCTTAATTACAGGGCACTTTTAAAGAGATGAACGATAACACAAGTGAATATAATTATTTTTCCAGTTATGCAACTACACAACTTCAGCTAAAAAATAACATTCAAAGTGTAGAACTTCAGGTAACATAGATCAATACAGCTCCATGGAGTTCAGTTCACTGACAATTGTTTGCGATAATTATGAATTAAATTCTAATTTTTTTCAGTTGCTATAACTGTGTTTCACATCTGAGATGTCACTGAATTCCCCTTGAATTTCACATTAAAAATAATATAAAGGTATTGTGCACTAAGGTCTTAATATGTTGTTACACATAGAAGCTCTGACCTTCAGAAAAGTCCTACTAGTGTCGAAAATGGATGAGACATTAATTAAACTAAGTGCAATGTTCAGATATGATGATAATCCAGTCTCAGTGGATTGTTGATAATGTTTCACACTATTCGTTTCTGTTTCTTGCAGAAGGAATTGCAGAGGGAAATTGGGTTTTGTAGCAATGGATACAACTTTCCTGATCTGAGCAGTCAGGTTATTTACTTTCCAAACAAGACCCACTGGAATTAGAAAATAGGCTGACAAGATCTTAATGTCCTGAGGGACTCAGCTGACAAGTAATGCTTTAAAAACATTCTGCATATACAGACTTCACTGAGATGCCAGAAGCAAACCAAGAAAAAAGACAGGCATCTGGGCCTCTTTCATTTAAAAAAACAAGGGGTAGAGATGTTTTTCTTCATGTAGCATCCTACTAAACAGACTGCTTGAGTAGGTTTTGGCATACCTCAGCCCACCATGATTCTAACATGCTTTCAACACTCAAGCACATAACACAGCCATCAGGTCAGAAACTAAATGAAATGTTCCAGGTGTTCAGTTCTAGTAAACGGGGCTTCTGTAAGGCAATAAATAAGATATGGCCAAAAGACAAACACTCTCATATATCGTGCCTGGATTTCCACAATTATCATGCTGTTTCTTACATAAAGTTTGCCTATGATCTTTAAATACAATCTGATTGTTAATGGCAAAATTAAACTTCTAAAAAGTATTTTGTAACTTAATTTATTCTTTCAAGCTATTGAGGACTTATTCACCAGAGACTCTTAGAGGTGTAAGTTGTTCACTAGCTACAGGGCTATTTATTTCAAACGCCAGTTGTATTCAGCTTCTCAGAACACAGTTGTAAATTTGTTGTTCAAGCTGTCAGATGGAATGTATAGATGAAAATTAAAATGCATGTGAGAAAGGCTGCAAGAAAACGGAAAAGGATGGCAGAATTTGACCTAAAGTCATTGGTATTGTTAAATATTATAATAACATTATAATAATATAATAATTAGGGGAAAATTTGATTCATAACAGTATTTGTTTATTGATCAAGAGCAGGTCTTAACACTGCTGACTATGGGATCCTACCCTACTTGAGTTTTGCTGCAGGTCACTTCAGCGACATCTCCATTATTTTCCTCTGGTAAACACAAATCCAAGTGGGGGTATACATGCCAGCACCAATACTACAACCCAATACACCCAAACAGGAAATACGGTACTATATAGTGTGAGGGGATCCCCACCAACTAATAAGTACTAGGACTGTGGCTGCTGTTAAACCAAATCAGACATTTTTTTATTTTTTTTTTCAAGAGTCCAGCTCCCTATGCCTCGACAGTGCTGTATTATGCCATAGTCATCTTCTACCACATCTTATGCAAATCTCATGCATTTGGAATCACAGACTTAAAACTTGCTAAGTGCCAAATTACTGAAAACTGATAAAACAATTTTATTTCCCTATAAAATAAACCCTTTGCGAATTCTAATAACTAAGAAGAAATTTAGTACGTTGATAAAGTGACTAATTTTTTCTTCTGACATGGTTTTGACATAAAGACTAGATTTTCAGTTTGACTGTAAAACTTCAGGTTTCAAACCACTTGTGGATACAAAGGAATATTGTAGCTGCTCTACAGTAACTACACCTGTGCTATTTTCTGTATATGGAAAGAGAGAAGTATGTCATTATTTTTTTTATTTTTTATTATAATAATAAAAATAGAGTTAAAAAGAGTAAAAGTAATATTTTTTGTCATCATTAAATATATGATAATATCAAAATCAGCTACTTTAGATGTCCTCAGAAAAAGCATGATTGTGCTTTGAATATATTAAACCCCCATTTATTCTTCTTAATCTGAAACAAATAGAATCTGAACTGAAATCACTTGAAATTAAATGCCTGATTCTGGATCCAAACCTTCGGAATCCTACACTAAATTTTGGCTGAACTAATCTGCATGTACATTTTATGGCAAACATACCTTAAAATTTCGTACCTGCTTTTAGTTCCATGTAGAACATTCTTCAGTGTGTTAATCTGTGTTTCTCCTAAGAACCTGAACGCTATGACTGGCCATGAAAGTAGACAGGGATTAAGTATCCTGACCTTTGGAACTGAATCATCAAATAAAACCAAAACCCCAAGATGACAAGAAAAGTTTCGCAGCTTGAGGGAACTAAAAAATCATTTAAAAATCTTCACACTTGCCTTTTTGCCCCACAATGCATCTGATTTCGCTAAGAATATAGGGGAAAGAGTGGCAAAATGCATAGACACTAATGGTGGAAAGTGCATTCAGGGAAAAGTTCTGGAATTTTGGCCTCAAATTGGAGCTCAATGTGAGTAAAACCTTCAGGACAAAACCCCAAAGGAACCTTCCCTATCTATTTCATTACATTCTTTATTAAGACCTGTAATGGATTTGCAATAACCTCAAAAGAGACATTGCATAATTTAGAAATAAGCATATCTGCTTAAACAAAGTTGAGCCCAGGAGGTTTTTCTTCCCTTGTACACCTGTCAATGTTGTGGGATTATTGCTTAATTAGTAGTTTAGCCTTGGCAGTGAAAATGCAAATGAAATTATACTGAAATTCAAAAGCTGCCATTTATCCTGGCTATATGCCAGTCACTGCAGTTATCATTGCAAGTCTATTTTTAGCCTGGTTTATGTAGCAGCTCTGTTTGAATAAACAATGCTGAAAATTTAATAATAATAATAACAAATAATAATAGAAGCTTAAAATAGCTGAAAGAATATTGGTAACTAATGTTTTAGGGCCCTCAACTGAAGAGAACTAAGCAATATACAGCACTGGAAATTGGCTTCTGAAGTGGGAGCAATCTCATATCCTGGTACTCCTGAATGCTAGCCTTTGGGAATCACCCAATGGAAAATCATACTACTTGCAAGGATGTTTGCCTTTCACTCTATCTTTGAAATTATACTCCTGTGAAAAGAAAATATACTGGGGTCAGGAGAAGGTAGATTAGAATCTATAGACTAGGATAAAGGTTAACAGGTTTTCGGTGCTCAAGATGGCTTTTCTTTCCAATTTGAAATTTAAACATACTGATAGCATGTCAGAAGCCGAGAGCAGGAAAAGGAACTTCTATGCAAGGCAATCAGACACTGGAAGTATAAGGCATTGAGTCAGCTGGTACACAAGAGCTGAGATTTCTCACACTGACCAAGGTAACAGTGATGATGATACTATACCACATGCCAGTATGAATTTAGTAGAAAATGTATGCTGAGCAAATTAATTAGTTTGGTAGCTTGATTAAAACTTAAGACATAGCAGATGACTCCACGAAAGTGTTCTTCCAATAAAAGGGAAGCACTTTGTAAAAACACAAACCCCGCAGTGACAGAAGTCCTCTAACAACCTAGAGGTTAGTCCTCCAACAATCTAAGCTTTTAAATTTCTCCAGGTGGCATGTCATTCATCTTAAACAACTCAGAGAACTGCAGGCACTGAAGCCATGTCAGGATCTAGGTTGAGATTTGTCATTTAAAATCCATACGGCACAAACATAGTATTTCTGATGTTTTAATACTTTTCCAGTTTAGGAGGAAGAGATTCCTGTCTTCTTTCTGATATTTTCTGTGGAAGGTTTTTTTCCAGCCTTTCTTAGCATGAACATCTTTAGGTTCTTACTTCATAAGAAAATGTTCGGACATAACAAAATTGGTAGCATGTTCAAGTATGTTATCTGCAGCTTATGCTGGTTTTCAGATTCATAAATATTAGATACTGTTTACACAGAACAGTAGATGTAATGGAAAATAGTTGAATAAAGGTAAATTTGTTGTTAAAGATGATCTCACAAACCTAAAAGCACTTGCATGTGACTTTAAAGTTCCACATAACAACCCCGTATTTGGAGATGAAACAAATTTGTAACAGACTGAACACTCAGCAAGCTATTTAATTTAGTAACTTCAGTCCACTTGTTATATATTACCTCAGAAAGCTTTGTGTAAGTGTTCCCCTGATAAAAGAACAATGTTTAATGCAATGAGAATATATTTCCAGCTTGATTAACACATCTTGTAATCCTTAAAGCAAATGAGGCTAGAGCACCTGAGGATCTGCCTATGGATATTCCCCAGAAACTTTCAATTGCTCTGCCACTGGGGCAATGCTGTTAGCAAGCTCTTATGTTTGAAGTGCAAATTAAGCAGAATTTAAGAGCTGATGTCCAAAGTGGTGTCAATGTTTTGCCTTCTAAAAATGCTGGTTTTACTCAGAAACAAACCATACAGCATGATTTTGCACAAAGTTATACATACTGTCATGTTAGGTGAGCTTTGAAAGCGGTCTGCTACGTTACTTTTGAGGTATATTTGGGTATTAAAAAAGCCTTGCTGCCATCAAAATTTAAGCTTCTTGCACCTGAAGCTCTTTATATGTTTAATCATAGTATCATAAAAACAGGGCAGGAGAGGATTACAGGAGGTCAGCAATTTTTATGTCAGGATCAACTCTAATAAAAAAATTCTTGACAGGTATCTACTGAAGATGTATTAAAAAACCTCCAGTTATGTAAATTCAGCAGCTATGCAGGCAATGTGTCATCCAGAAATAGTCCTAGATTTGCTCCAGTGTCCTGGTCTTCAATGCATCTTTGCAATCTCAGAGCATTTCTGAGATCTCTTTTGGAATGCAATTCCCTCAGGAGGAGAGAAAACTAGGGCTGTCCTTAGCAGTGCCTGTGTAACTGTGGTTCACAACATAGTTTCCTACAGAAAACTTTCCAACAACCAGTGTACACTGGATCACACTAAGTCTTTCAGCTCATGCTGGCCCTCCAACAGCACAAATAATCTCAGGATATGACTTTTCTTTGTTCTTTTTTCTCTTTTCTTTTTTTTTTCCTGGAATGCTGGCACTTTGGTATAATGCCTTAGAGACACAAACGTTGTACGTGAGAAGACCAAAACACTAAGATTATCTTGGCCACATTAGGAAGAATGTATCTTAAAACCCCCTCACCTTAAGTATTGCAAAATGTTTCACTCAAAGAAGGCTCCAAAGAGCTAAGAGAGCACAACATCTGTTTTAATGTGTTTTGAGCTCCTCCAAACTGAATCTAGGGAGAAAGGATTAAGTAAAATCTGTTTGATTCTTCTTTGATTCTTTCGTCCACATATTTGGTTCTTCCTGTCCACATGAAAGGACATTGTAAGTGCCGCGGTTTAAGCCCAGCCAGTAACTCAGACCCATGCAGTGGCTCGCTCATTCCTTCCATCTCCCGCTCCCAGAGGGATGGGGAGGAGACTCAAAAGAATGTAACTCCCACAGGCTGAGATAAGAACCGTTTAATAACTAAGGTATAACTCAGACCACTACTGCTACCACCAATAATAATGATAAGGGAAATGACAAGGGAAGAGAATATAACTGCTCACCACCCACCAACTGATATCCAGCCTGGCCCGAGCAGTGATCTAGCCCTTCCAGGTAACTGCCCCAGTTTACATACTGGGCATGACATGCTGTCGTATGGAATACCTCTTTGGCTAGTTTGGGTCAGGTGTCCTATTTCTGGTTCCTTCTGACTTCCCCTCCTCCCTGGAAGAGCGTGAGACTCAAAAAGTCCTTGGTCAGAGTAAACATTACTGAGCAAGAACTAAAAACATTGGTGTTATCAGCATTGTTCCCAGGCTGAAAGTGGGCACTGCACGGCACCACATCACTGCACCAGCTACTAAGGAGAAAAATGACTGCTACTGCTGAACTCAGGGCAGCCAAACAGACAATTTTTACACAATTTTTCTTGCCCTTTCAGTTACTGCTTATTTGATTGAAGCTAATTTAATTTAAATTGTTTTGACTGTCAGTGAAACAAATGACAGACTCTAATCTGGTCACTGAGTACACCTTTGTTGGACAGTTGTTAGGTAGAACTGAAGGTACAGCCATTAGCCAATGTCATGGTTTAAACCCAGGTGGCAACCCAGAACCATGCAGCCGCTCGCTCACTCCCCCTACTTCCTCCCCCTGCTCCCAGAGGGATGGGGAGGAGAACTGAGAGAATGTAACTCTCACGAGTTGAGAAAGGAGCAGTTTAGTAACTAAGGTGTAACACAAATCACTAGTGCTACCACCAGTAATAATAATGATAAGGGAAATAACAAGGGAAGAGAATACAACCACTCAGCACTGATACCCAGCCCAGCCGAGCAGTGATCTAGCCCTTCCAGGTACCTGCCCCCAGTTTACATAGTGGGCACGACGTGCTGTGGTATGGAATACCCCTTTGTCTCATTTGGGTCAGGTGTCCTGTCTCTGCTTCCTCCCGGCTTCCCCTCCTCCCTGGCAGAGCATGAGACTCAGAAAGTTCTTGCTCAAAGTAAACATTACTGAGTAGCAACTAAAAACACTGGCGTTATGGGTGCTGTTCCCAGGCTGAAAGTCAAAACCACAGCACTGCACCAGCTACTAAGAAGGAGAAAAATGACTGCTACTGCTGAACCCAGGACAGTAAGACAGCTTCTCACTGAGAGATTTCAGTGCCTCCTCAAGGACTTAACCTCTCTGTCCCTCAAAACATTAAGGACCTAACTGAAATCTTTGATAGCCATGCAATGAGCAGGAAAAAACCAAGAATGATGTGTGCAGTGCACACAGTCAGCAGCTACATATCACACAGTCACTCACTCACTCTCCTCCCTAGCCCTGGTGAGATGGGGACGAGAACTGGGAAAATGTAAAACCTGCAGGTTGAGATAAGAACAGTTTAATAATTGAAATAAATTCTGATAAGAATGAAAACAATGATAATAGGAAAAAGACAGTAATAAAATCCAAGAAAGACAAGAGATACACAACACAGGTGCTCTCCACCTGCTGACCCAAGTAGCAATCAATCCTATATGGGTAACTTCCCCCAGTTTGTATACTGGGCATAACATGCTGTGGTATGGAATACCCCTTTAGCTAGTTTGGGTCAGCCGTCCTGACTCTGCCCTATCCAAGCTTCTTATGCCCTTCCTTACCGGCAGAGCACGAGAGACTGAAAAGTTCTTATCAGGGTAAGCATTACTTAGCAACAACTAAAACATTGGTGTGTTATCAACATTGTTCTCAGACTAAAGCCAAAACACAGCACTGCACCACCTACTAGGAAAAAAATTAACTCTACCCCATCAGAAACCACAACAGGTACCAAGACAGATTGTACTTTAGCAGCGTGTCATGTTGACAAATCTAGAGTACTACCAAATGCTACGTGAGGCTCTATGGGTCTACCAGAAAGGAAACAGGGACCACACACTGAAAGGTATTATTAGAACAGTACATATGCAACTGATCTAGTTCAATACTTACGCTATCAAATACCTTTTTTTTTTTTTAATTAAATACAGTATTTATTGCCACTTACTTCATTATTATCTTTTTTGATTGAAAACTTAAAATACATATGGAAACTGTTAACACCATTTTTTATTTTGGTTACTTTTTCCGTAAATCCTATTGCTCCAGCTCAATCCCACTGATAGCCTGTTAAGATGTTAAATGTTTCCCTTAAGGAGAGACAACATTTCAATATAGACTGTGAAGAAAATTTTGTCCCCTGGGGTCTTTGTAGCTTGATTATCCTCTGCTTAATTTTCAATTTACTCTCAAGGTCTCTTCTCAGAGATACTTCTGTTCCCTCTAAGACAAATCTGGATGCAATTCTGCTGAATAGTTCATACCAGAGGATATTCCCAAAAGAAAAACTGGAAGACTACGTTATACTGACTTCTGCCTGCTGTAGATCTGCAACATCCCCATAATGGTCTCATGTCATACCACAGGACACACTATATATACTTCGAATTTAATGCTCTAAACCCACTATTTCACTTAATTAAAGCACATTCCTCACATTGTTTGGGAAGTTTTTTTACTGGGAAAAAGTCTCACTGTGCCCACATAAGCAAAACAGAATTAGGTCCTAGGGCTATAAAGACTATATGGAGGCATGGGTATCTAAAACCAACAGGCAAAAAGAAATCAAGTGCAAACACTAAAACAGTACTTCACATTGGACAAAGTTGTTCATATCACATAGTATTATCTTCAGGTTTAATTATTAATGTATGAATAATAAAATTAAGCAATTAATTTTGTTAGTAGTCCAGTATACAGAAGATTGGAGGAAGGTAGTCTTTTTTGGGATGTTATTATGATGCCATTGACGGTTGTTGCCACTATACACATTACATTAGTTTCCTCTGTTGATCATATTTAGCTTCATAAATCTGAATACAGTCTATTCCAACCAAGTATTGCTCTATCTTTTTCATAAATACCAAACTTAATAGTACATAACCATTCTGAGCTTTACAATGGGAAACCTTGTTTTATTTTTTCCTTACACTATCTCGTGTGGCTTCATCCTGTTTTTATCACGTTTTCTAGTATTGTGACCTCTTTGGATTTGTATGAGAAAATCTCAGAATAAATTAAAGATCAGACTCCATTGTAGTCCAGAAAGAAAGATTAATGGACTTTCTGGAGTCAAACTAGGATATAAAGGGGATCATGAGGAATTAATCTATTTCTGCCACAGCTCAGCTTCATTGAAATTTGCAAAGTAAGCCTGATGTTGAAACCTATGCATGTCAATAATCTTCATTTTTTGTGTTATCCATCAGCTTCAATAGCAGCAGATACCGAAGCTTAAGGATTATTCACCTCTATAAAAATTAAGAAATCAGCTTTGCCAACATAAAGGTAAATCACAGAAAATATCACTGCTTCTGAACCAGAGATGCTGAGCCAGCTGTGCACTCAGACTTTTCCATGTGTAATTCAGAAAAATAGAGTCAGTGCCAAACACACACTTAGATGTCTGCAGTTTAGATCTTGCTGTGCCAGCTGTTTGACTTTCTATTGGAGATAATAGACAAGTAGTCAGTGGGTGGATGCAGTCATTGAAGGTTAGTGAACTACTCAGTAGACCAAATCTACATATTTACTTCAGAATTAATTTAATAGTTCTCTAGCTTCCATTTAACTGTAGTCATAAACCAAATAAAACATGAAACACAATATTGTTTTTCAAGAAAAGGTGTGAGGTACGTAACATATTCTCCTATTAGGTCTCTACAGCGACCTAATATATTTATCTCAGGGACCAGTGAATAAAACAACATTTCTATGTAAATTTGACATTCTTTTGCTGCCAGTATTCAGATTAAATGTCTTCAGCACAACTGAAATATTTTAGCAAATGAGTACCTCTTTCTTACTGTGCTTATTGTTTCAGAAAGAAACCAGACAGAAGTAAAACAGGTTCAGCCTCTGTTCTATCCAGTAATATCCTTATTTGTCTTTGAAAGAAATAATAAAGGAAAATATCTATGGGTCTCTCTCCCAAAGATGGATAACCCTCAGCCACCATTTATTAATTGTCTTAATTGTCTAGCTTCTGGTTGTTTTGTATAACATTTTAACATTTAATGTGGTTTTACCAAAACTCTCAAATAGTGACAACAAGGTTTATGTAAATGATTCTTTAGTACTCCATGTTGCAATAAAATGAGGGGTAATGGGTTTAAACCAAAAGAGGAGAGATTGAGGATGGATGTGAGGAAGAAAACTTTTATAATGAGGGTGGTAAAAATTTCTGACCTCAATCTTTATTTTAATGGGTAAAGTACGAAATAAGAAGAGTAAAAGTAGTGGAATCCAATGGAACACTTAAGAATGGAAAAGAAAAAAAATATATCTGAACAGTTTTGGCAAAGGTAGC
Source organism: Lathamus discolor (assembly GCF_037157495.1). Taxonomy (NCBI): domain Eukaryota; kingdom Metazoa; phylum Chordata; class Aves; order Psittaciformes; family Psittacidae; genus Lathamus; species Lathamus discolor. Next base: position 76,927,388 of record NC_088887.1, on the reverse strand, counting down.
TGCTCTTATATAAATACATGCAAAATGTATTTATTTAAAATGCATTTCTTGAACAAATGCATTATTACTTAGAAATAATTGCAATTTCTGAAAGTGACAAATACTTGCATGGCTTGCTACTGACTATGTTTTTGATTATTTTCTGGCATTTAACTTGGTTTCTACTGCACAGGCAGCAATACTTGGTACTTTTACAGATAATTTAAAGAAAATAGTTGTTTTGTGGGGGATGGTTTGTTTGTTTATTTATTTTTCCCAGGCAAGTTGGTAATCACTGTGGAACATAATTGTGGATGAAATAGTACAGAATGAACTCCTGTATAAAGTAAAATATGTAATTCTTTGTCCTTAGCAAGGAACTACAGCTATGATGCTAATATAAGTAATTCGATGTTTCTTGCAGATGATACAAGCCACATTTGTTACCTGATGGCTTACACTAACAGGCAGCTCCTACTTGCACAACTCAGAAATAATAATAAAAAAAAAACTTTTGCATATTAAGTCTAGAATTTTGTCTAGAATTAAGTCTAGAACTGTGTTAATCACTCTTTAAGTGCTTACTTTAAAAGATGAGAAATCAAAAGAATTTTTCGGAGCAGTTTGCATTGAATTTGTCACCTAACCAGGCAAGACTGATGTCCTTGAAATGTTTGAGTAAAAATGGTTCAGCTATGTCTAAAACTGTAAAATGCGAATAAAATACATTACTGGCAGTGTAACATACCCTATATATCCTGCTTTTTAAGTGCTGGAACCTCTGAGCTGTGTGGTAACTGCTTGAAAGCTGAAATTAAGCAGGAATATTCTGTGACCTGTGAAAATCAGTTTGCATTCAGCCAAGGGAGTTTAAAGCAATCCTCTGCATATGAAGGCTGTATTTCAAGGGCTACTGATACACAACAAAAGTAATGATCCATGCACATTTTATCTTCCTCACACCTTTTTATGCATACATGTTTGGTACAAGTTTTCAGTTAATGCATGTCCTGATGGTATTGAAATAGAGCAGGAAATTAAAATGATGTTAAAATAGAAGAATGTAGACATTGTTTCCCCAATGGGAGGGAGATATGACAAGAGATTCAAAGACAGCAGTGTCATCCCAAATTTGCCAGGGTATTTATTATGTAGTGAATGCATTGGTATGGCAATAGTTACCTTCCCATGTTGTGGAAGCTGTACAGAAAATGTTAAAGCTTCCTCCAGTGGAAGAAGCAGGCTTATGTCAGGCAGGACTGGAAATCCATCTGTCCATACTCCTGCACAAATCAGACCCATACACGGGTATATGTTTGTGAATAGTTACTACATAAGGAAAATAATTTGTGCAATTATAGTGATGCCTATAGCAAAAGAATAATGCATGATGATATTGCATCAGAACCTTTTAGTAAGAAAACTTCAGTGTGGTTTGGTTTTTTAAGTTTATTGACATTTATTGAATAAATAAATGAGTACAATCAACCTATAAACCAAAATCCTGCCTGGAAAGGAGAAAACTATAATGTAGGCACTGTTCAGTGATCATATTAAGTTTTCTAGTGAGAAGATATGTTGTTCTGGGTGCACGTGCAAATGAACATGTATGTGTACTGCCCTATTCCATTGACTTCATAAAAGATTGCCTACAGCTTCTTCAAGTCACAATACAGTAGCAACATGTATTCAAGAGCGACAGTGTTAGAATTGCTGTTAATGCAATACTGCCTAATGCCAAAAGTTTTTCCATGGGGAAAAAAAGAAAAAAAAAACGTTCCTTTGGTTTTCTTATTACAGGATTAGAATATATAATTTTGAACTCTAGGTACAGTTTGTTCTGACTCCCTTTTGTGCCTAACAAATTGCACTGTTGGTTTACAGGTGAAATTTCAGCCACCTGCTAGCACAAAGTTCCTATTAAAATCCATGTCAGTTAGAACTACCTTGTGTTCCATTCTACTTTGTACTTCATCTTTAAATGATTATGAGAACACTTAAACAGAGTCCACACAAGTTATTTTTAATATCCAACCATCATCACATATTCTTCATAGTTCAACTCACTAGACAGACAATAAAATTTTTTTTCAGCGGAAAAGGGATTTGAATAATCCAAAACATTTCAGCCTTATACCCTCTGCTTATTATTCAGTCAGGTACAGGGCAAAATGGCAGAATACTCTTCTAGCAAATGATATTCCTCTCTCTGAGTAGGGGTATACTTCTACCCTTAAAAGTAACCTTTCCCAGTGCCTGCCAGAACAATATGTTTCTTACAGAATCACCAGCTTGTATTATGTCCTCATCCTTATGTGGATGTCAGTCAAGTGCAGTTATTCTATGTACAGTTTTCAGTTCTTATTTTTCTTTCAGGCAAGTACTTTTTGTAAAATGATAGGAACACTTTACAACTAAACTCTAATTTCAAACATCTTCAAAACACATGCATTTGATTGTTCATCTGAATTTCTTTCTCATTAAAATTCTTTATTTTTATTAAGAGGATAAAAAAAAAGTCCAGATCTTATAAAAAAAGTAACATCCGTAAAAGGGGGTGTGAGATTAAGAATGTCCTTGATGTGAACATGAGGCTAGTAGTCTGAGATAAGAACTGCTAGAAGAATATTGAATGTAACAGAAGCTCCAGAAAATAACACTTTTGAAAGCATGTTTCTGCTTCTTTCTCTTTCTTTCCCCTTCCATTTCTGTCTCTATGGTTTTGAATACCCAGAATTGCCTGTGAGTCCTAGGCAAATACTGTGGAAACTGGAGGACAGGGATGTTACTTAAAAATTCTAAATACTGAGTTGACTTTTTCTAAATAAACAGCTTTATATGTAAGGAAACTTGAAGTGTAATTGCTCCCACAAAATTATACTGCTTGCATTTTATTTACAAGAATATTCGGAAATAGTTTCCTAAAAAGGGAAATTTGAAGGAGGGTGTTCTTTGTATCAATAGTACTTGCTCACTGTTACTGAGCTAGGAAAGGAAAACACTGTATGTCATTGTGTGTTATGAGAGTACATCCTGCTTGTTTCAGCAATTGCCTAAAGCTAGATAGAACTGTAAATCAGGCATCTTGTTTATATGCAATAACAGAGAACATACGGAAGACATAGGACCATCCTTTTATAGGACAATTTCCATCCACTCAGGGCTCTGAGGTCACTCACTGTATGGAAATTTGCTGTAAGGGTTTTGCCTGAAACTGCAGATGGGAGAGTGCACTGAGCTGTAGCAAATAATGTTCAAGTTTTCTGATATGGGCAATTGCCCAGTAGGCATCAAACCACAAGCCCTTTTCCAGAAGAAACTGCATGCTAATTTTCAATTGTTAATTAAGATGGATCTTATAAAGGAAGAGGCACTTACAAGTTGAATTTTCTGTTATATGTTCAAACTTCACTTTGACTCAGTCAAAAGCTTTTAAAATCTTGTAACATAACATCATTGCTGTATCGTTGGATTACTGTACATGCTGCCACATGTGGGTGGCTGTCAACAAGCTGTACATCATTACTTTACGTCTCAGATTCTCAGTGAGCCATTATGAGTCATTAAGTGATCAGAATCATTTGTGCAGAACTGCAGCTTCTACCCTTTTCATCTCACCATTTTTGCACACGGTGTGTGTTTCCATATTTGTGTTATATATGTATAAACACTAATCACAGTAATCCAGTGTGAATATATTTATATAGATTAATACAGAGCTTATAATTATGAGGAGCTTCAGTCCATGAAAGCAGGTGATGCTAAAAATTCTCTCTTTTTGCATGTGTAATAGATGATAGAGGGTTGGGGTTTTTTGACATGATTACCTGAATGCCTTGCTCTACAGCTGGCGCTAATGAATATAGCATGACTCAGTCATACACAGTCCTCTAAATGTCCTTGAGCATAGAAATGTATCCTAGCTCTCAGTGAAAAGCCGGTGAAAACTGTGGACATTGTAGATGTTCAGCACTTCACACAGCTCACTGCAGAGCTGAAGCAAAAGCAAGTATGCCTCAGAGTATTCATACTAAAATTGCTCTGGTTCAAATGTTAGTCACAGCACTCCAAGGAGGAGCAGCAGATTGTTTTCCTCAAAACAGTCAAAGATACACATATACTCTTATATGTGTTTATATATTTATAATCTTTCATAAAGCTGAAACTTAGAACAGTGCTAAAATACTGCTTTAGCAAAGTCAGTACATGGAAAATAAATGCATGTTCATATCATTTCATCAAAAGGTACATTTGAAAAAAAAGTCTGGAATTCAGACCATGAAATGTATTGATAGCTTATGTAACATATTTTTCTAAATAAAGTGATCTGAAATCATTATGCTGTTATTCTAATTACCCAATAACAGGCATTTCAGCAATTGGGTGCTGATCAGAAATTGATTCATGAAGTAAAAGCAAGAGAGTTGCATTCAAATCAGAATTTAAAGTGGCTTCAACATTACTTTAACTATACTTTTTTTTTTTTTTTTAAGTTCAGTTCTATTTCATTCTGTCTCTGGAAACCAAGTTTTTGTAAAGCTCCAAAGCTCCTTCTGATCCATCATTTACATCTTACATTTCAACAGAGACTGAAACACAGTGTCCTAGGCTCACTAAGTTTCTTTTTTCTAAGAAGGTCAGAATGAAAACTGGAGCAGGACAAAGACAGTATAAAGAGGAGGATGATCTCAAATGCTTTATTTGAAAGATGGCAGCACTTAAGCACAGGATACAGTACTGAAATATAGCTTCAAGGCACATTCCAACTGACCGTCCTTGCAGTCTAAACAATTTCCTTTTTATAAGTCAAAGTGAAGGTGACTGTTTTACCAAGATGCCTTTCTGGTTTCATTATAAATGCAAGTGGAAAAAGGATCTGTGTTCAGGACCCAGGACCCATACTGCCAAGAATATAAAAGCTTAGCAATGTAAGTGTGAGGCTGGGACACAAACAAATGAGATTTATTCTGTCAGACTGGCCTTTCAGTACATCTTGCAGAAGGCTATTTTTGTCTTCCTCCATCAGCACTTACTGTTAGTAAAACACTGGCATAAAAGCCTTCATCAGATTTGAGGGAAGGTGTTTTACGCATAAGGAATTTAAACGCAAAACATCTATCCTTATACATTATTCTGCCATCCTTACTCACTGTTCAAAATAGAGAAGAAATATACCATCAATAATAATTATTACACTTAAGCTTCATAGGACCAGTTCCAGAATTTCCAGATGATCTTTACTTTCCAAACAGCCTTACTGATTTCCTAGTGTACTAGAATAGGATTTTTTGCGTGATTTATTTGCCAGACCTTCAGCTGGTCTAAATCCCTGCAATTCTACTAAATCCAATGGATGAATGTTGTTGTACAACAATAGGGAACCTGTGTGGTGCTCTGTACTTCAAAAAGAATACTGATTATTGAGTTTATTTGAAATCAATGGGGCTATTCACAGAACAAACTACTTTTCAAGGTGAGCTATAGGGTGGTATCACCTGATGTGTGCTCCTGACAAAACTCTTTAATAATATATAAAAAGAATTCTGTATTACAATCTATGGATTCTTATCCCAAATATCTATGTGAACATTTTGTAGTAGCTGGATTAATGTCATTTTAAATCAGAGGAAGCTTTGCAGTGTCACTTGAGGATACAATTTTTAAAAATATAGCTGAGAGGAAAAATAAAAATGTCTCTCATATTGTTTATACTCACAAAATTTCATAGCACCAGTCACTGAATCTATTGTTTACTTTAACCTCAGGCAGAAATGCAAAAAAAATATTAATAATATGTCTCACAAAACAAAACCTAAGACTCCTGACTAGACATCCTTTTGTCATAAAAAAGTTAAATACTGCTATAGCATAGTATTAATCCTTTGAATAGGATCTTTAATCATAGAATTATAGAATGGTTTGGTTTGGAAGCAACCTCAAAGATCCTCTAGTTCCAATCCCCCTGCCATGGGCAGGAACACCTTCCACTAGACCAGGTTGCTCAAAGCCCCATACAACTTGGCCTTGAGCACTCCCAGGGATGGGGCATCCACAATGTCTCTGGGCAACCTGCTCCAGTGTCTAACAACTCTGACAGTACAGATTTTTTTCTGAATGTCTAATCTAAATCTACCCTCTTCCAGTTTAAAGCCATTCCCTCCTGCCTTGGAGAAGTCTCTTTTGACTTGGAGAAGTCTCTCCCCATCTTTCTTGTAGCAGCAACTCAGCATTCCTTAAGAGTTAGGCAGTGAGAATAATGCAGTAAAACTAAAGTAGAAGGACATGAACAAGACCAGTGGGTGGAATACAACCTAATGGGAGATACTTTTAGCTCTGTCCACAGCGTACCACATTGGACTGTTCTCTAGAAGCCTGTACTTAAAACCATATCCAATTCAATTGTGTGTGGAGAAGTAGAGAGCTTGCAAGAAAATCTAAAAGACTAGTATCTACCAGAACTAGTAGAGATGTCTTAACCTTCCATCCAAGGTATAGTACAGGTGAGATCATAGCTGTACTCATTCACCATTCAGCCTACTGCTGAGACGTTCTCAGCTGACCATTCCACATCCATTCAAGACTCTGCTTAAGCTGTATTTTGAGTACTTTAATTAGAACCTATAGGCTGGGATGCAAAATCCAAACTTTTTGAGGCCTGGCTTGTGTGAAAGAGGACTACCATAGAGCCTTACGTAGTTCCCCATAATCCAAGCCTACCTCATCATTTTATTCACCATTTGCTAGTTATTGTTATCATAATTTCTTTAAACAATGTGAATTAAAAGAAACAATTAAACTCAACTTTGCTTAAAGCCTCCTATATTTAGCCTTTACTCAGTTACCTTATTAAGCTAAGTAACAGTAAAGCACAATTAAATAATAATTAGATAAGACTTTTGCATAATTAATGAAATTTAAATTAAAGTATTGACCTTTAGGGATAATAAACCATGCTAATTGAAACTAGAAGTTAATATATAATGCCACAGATTTTCAAAACACTGGAGGCTTTAAAGAGGTATGACTTTCCTTCTTTCTTCAGAGGCATGGGCCTGGTTTACAATTTATTTGCCTTTAAGGGATGGATAAATATATTGTCATAGATTGTAGCAGTTAAAAAATTTACTTCTGAAGGTCAAGTAATTTAAACTATTTCCTAGTTGTATGGGCTGGATATATTCATACCATCTTGCATCTAAACTATGAAATCCTACAGAATAAGCAGCATCTAATCATGTACAATGGTTTCTGAAGCTTTTCTTTCTAGATTTCAGAACAACAATGATTTGCATAACTTTATCTTAGTGGCATTCATGCTCTTATCAAGGTCAACACATTCTGGCTATCATGACCCACATCAGAGCTGCCAATTAATTAAAAAACTAGAAATTTAAAAATGTGTCATAACTCAAAATAAATTGCATGTTTCCCAAAGAAGTGGTAAATGCTCCATCCCTGGCAGTGTTCAAGGCCAGGCTGGACAGAGTCTTGAGCAACATGGTCTAGTGTGAGATGTCACTGCCCATGGCATGGAGGTTGGAAGTAGATGATCTTAAGATCCTTTCCAACCCTAACTATGCTATAATTCTATGTATGTTCAAATTAGTTTCTCCCTCCTATATTCACAAAGTGTGCAAAGGAAGCATGGCAAGCCAGTCAAGGGAGGCGATTCTCCCCCTCTACTCTTTTCTTGTGAGACCTCACCTGGAGTGCTGCATTCAGCTCTAGAGAACTGTAACACAAGAAGGACGTGGGCCTGCTCAAGTGAGTCCAGAGGAGGGTCACAAAGATGCTCAGAGGGCTGGAGCACCTCTCCTGTGAAGACAGGCTGAGAGTGTTTGGCTTGTTCAGCCTGAAGAAAAGGCTCTGGGGAGACCTTGTTTCAGCCTTCAATATCTAAAGGGGGCCTACAGGAAATCCAACGAAGGATGTTACAAAGGTACCTAGTGACAGGACAAGGGGAAATGGTTTTAAACTGAAAGAGGGTGGATTTAGATTAGACATTAGGAAGAAATTCTTTATTATGAGGGTGGTGAGGCTCTAGAACAGGTTACCCAGAGACATTGTGGATACCCCATCCCTGTCATTGTTTAACGCCAGGCTGGATGCACTTCGAACAACCTGCTCTAACGTAAGTTTTTCTTGCCTGTGGCACGGGGGGTTGGAACTAGATGATCTTTAACGTTTCTTCCAAACTATTCTATTGTCCTGGAACCCAAATCGTTCTATGGTTCTATAGTTCTTCTCCCAATAACAAACTTGCAGAGTGCAATGTTATACATCACCATGATTAGAGTAACAGAAAATGTACATTCAGTTATATTACCAGCCTAAAGTCCATGGCCTATTGTGTGCATTTTTTGTTTTTGTTCCCTTACACCTGACTCTATCTGCCAAAATTGAATTAGAGTTGGAAAGCCAAGGGGAAATAGACTTTATTTTCAGAGGGCTGGGCTGTCAGAGTTCTAATTTGTAATTCTCCTTTTGAGATTGTCAAAGGCCCTTTTTGCAACTGAAAAGTTTAATTACTACAGTTGCAAGGGTCATCACTCACCACAGGGAAGATGAATAGTACAGAGCTATTAAATAAAGAATACCTGCTAGAATTATTTTTGAATGTAGTTATGACAAAAGTACTACTGGTTTTTAGGATGATAACTTGATGTCTCATCTAAATTTTTTGCTGTCATTCAGAATAAAATGTCCTAACTTTTCCATGTATTTAGCTTTTAAAATTCTTTCATAGTTCACAGGTGTTGCTAAGTGCAGATTTGCTGGTATCCATAGCTTCATAATTCATAAATTCAATTAGGAACTTATGTACTATTTTGACTATATGTAGCTAATCAAAAGACAGAAATGAAATCTTCAAACACTCTTGCATACATAGATACAAATAAGACATGATCCTCTAACCAGGTTCAAAACCTTTTACTGCTTTTCCTCTATGAACATGTGAGTATCCAAGTAGAACACACACACGTACTCATATAAAGGACTGTATTTCAGCTCAAATATTTAGCACAAGTACTCTTCTGGTGGTTTGAATAACTTACCTAGCTAAAGGACAGCAACAGCAAAAATCTATGTACTTTTGTAACTAACCAAAATTTGACAATTCTAATGATAGCTATGAACTCAGAATTCATACTTGTAAATTAGTTACAAAACAACAAGAAATATTTCTTCTGTTTTGCTGTAATTTGACCCACATTAGTGGCATGGTAAAATTTTTTACTTTGCTCTTTATTTGCAGGATTTCTTTTGATCCATATCATTTAGTCAAAGCAGCCATCTGAAAGCTTTACTCATATGAAACAACTTTCTCTTTTTCTCTGGTTTTCCCAGAAATTTCAGTGTTTATATTAGACACAGATGATGTGTTTGTTGCACAACCCCAGTTCCAGAAGACTTTGCCCCAACAGCTATATAAATCAGATATTTTATCCACAGGCTATATATTTTACCATATTCCCTTCAATTAACCAGAACATCATGATTTTTTTTTTAATATATTATTTTCTTCATAAGCCTTTATTTCCAGCAATTACCTCGTTCTTTACTATTTGAACATAATGTTTCCATACTATAAATAAATGTTTTGTAATTGATGATGGACTAGCTAAGGACTAAGTTATGTACTATGAATTGTATTATAGGATGGAAATTGTACGTACATTGCTTACTTATTGTAATTTCTGTCAAAATTACCAAAACTCTTTTTCCTGACAATTTACATTTGAAAAAACTGATTGAAAATGCATTAAATTGAAGTCAACTGAGGCTGGACATTTAAGAATATTTCCAAAATAATGAACGATATTGACCATTTGATCAAATAGTTTACCTGTTTATAAAACTTCTCCTCCCCTGTCCCCTCTCTCCCCCACTCTTCCCACCCAGCCCTGGTGAATCACTGTGATTGCTCTTCTCTAGGTACTCTGTGAGAAACACGGGTTTTAATTTTCGTATGTCTCACTCCACTGCTTCTCAACACCATCATATATTTCAATCCTCTTAAAGACTGCTGTTGAATAATAACATGGTCTGCATTTAATGAACATCATTATGAGCTCTTAGCTTAGGACTAGTTTTCTAGAATTAATGCAGCACTAGCATGTTGGATGAAGTATTTTCAGGAAAAAAGAAACCAAAAACCAAAACCAACCAAAAAAAAAAAAAAAACCCAAAACAATTGTTTCAGAAATTCAACTAGTCATTTTAAGGATGGATAGAAAGTTAAGTTCTACCTAAATGTAATCACACAGCTGCAGTATCTTGATGTCTCTTAATTGTGGTTTTGTGATTCATGGCTTTGAGTATACACTAACACAGCTGATACCTAGAGCGACTGCTAACAAGTTTTTCTGCTTTGATTTTTTGTTTTTCCCCTATGAATTTTTTTTTTGTTACGTTTGGTTCTATCCATAAGTTGTTATAATCAAATGTCTAAATTCATTTCTAATATAATATCTCAAGGTAAAAACCTTAATTTAAAGCTGAACACAGAATAAATGGAAATCTGATTAGCTACTTCGCTGCTTACACTCTAATATTCCGCCAAAACAGAGTTGCTGTGTTTAACTGAATTTTGTTTAGGCTTGCTACACAAGGAGACTACTTTCCTGCAAATACAATGAATAAAGTATAAACAGTTCCTCTTCAAGTTAAAAAAAACCACCCCAAAACATACAAACACACACACACGCACCACACAGAAAAACACACAGAAAAACCCCTAAACCAAGCCAAAACCACAAAAACCACACAATAAAGGCATAGACTAAAAGTTAAGGGAATGATCAAGGTTTCATTAGGTATTTGATTAAATTCAGTGCTCCACAATCACCAGAGAGTGTATGTCAAGTAAAGATAAAAATACCTGTCTAGTAACATATCTAGTTCAGCACCTGTGTAAAAAGCCTAATGAGATGGAGTTGTCTTAGAGAGAGAGATTGAAAGGCTGAACATTTTAGAGGCCCTGCTTGCTTACTTATTTTAAACTCAAATAAATGATAGTTACACTACACTTACTGTATCTCACTTTCTCCTTCTTATTCTTTTGCAGGTGGGAGCCTGGGAAACACTTAATGATCTGTCACCAGTAGCAAGCCCAGAAGGAGCCACAAGAGACTAAGCTGACTTCCAAAAGGATGGTATCTGTTTTCCAAAGAATGAAAATAAAACCATGTTACTGAAGTAAAATTCCTACACCTGCTTTTATTTAGCTTTGACAGATACCTGGAGACACTGGAGGGACCACTTCAGATTTTTTCTGGTAGGCTTGCATATTTCCTTATAAGGATAGTGAGAGATGAAGGACTGAAATGATAAAATTGTAGAACAGTTAGGGTTGGAAAGGAGCTTAAAATCATCTAGTTCCAACACCCCTGCCATGGGCAGAGACACCTCACACTAAACCATCTCACCCAAGGCTCTGTCCAACCTGGCCTTGAACACTGCCATGGGTGCAGCATTCACGACTTCCCTGGGCAACACATTCCAGTGCCTCGCCACCCTTACAGTAAAGAATTTCTTCCTTATATCCAATCTAAACTTCCCCTGTTTAAGTCTGAACCCATTACCAGTTGTCCTATCACTAAAGTCCTTAGTGAAGAGTCCCTCTCCAACATCCCTGTAGGCTCCCTTCAGATACTGGAAGGCTGCTATGAGCCTTCTCTTCTCCAGGCTGAACAGCCCCAACTTTCTCAGCCTATCTTCATACGGGAGGTGCTCCAGTCCCCTGATCATCCTCATGGCCCTCCTCTGGACTTGTTCCAACAGTTCTATGTTCTTTTTACCTTGAAGACATCAAACTGTACACAATACTCCAAGTGAGGTCTCATGAAAGCAGAGTAGAGGGGCAGGATAACCTCCTTTGGACTACTGATCACACTCCTTTTGATGCAGCCCAGGATACAGTTGGCTTTCTGGGCTGCGAGCGCACACTGAAGCTGGCTCATGTTCATTTTCTCATCGACCAACACCCCCAAGTCCTTCTCCACAGGGCTGCTCTGAATCTCTTCTCAAAGAGGTCAAGCTGAAACACTTGTTAAATTAATTAGTACCATATAAATAAATTGCAGTCAGGCTGAGATGTAGCATAGCATTCACTATTTAACATAGAATCTGGAGAGAAAAGAAAGGAACAGCCTTCCTTCTCTATCCCATCTCCACTTCTAGCGCTTTGTTCTCACCCTTCCATGCAGCAGAAAAGTAGTACTAGCTATAAGGATGTTGTGCTTATTTACTCATAGATACCTTTCACCCTACTTTTACCACCGCATTTCACTCTGAAGCTGTCTGTCATACTTACTTTGTAACACATCTAAGTACAGAACAGTCTGGGTTTCTACTACTACACCAAGTTCAAGATGTTTTTTTATAAAACTGGAAAATGTGCTTTCAGAATTTTTCTAATGCTGCTCAAAGGCATGATGGTTCCCACTTTACAGAAATGTAAAAAAACCCAAACGTAAACCCTTTATTTTAAACTGCTAAATTTGGAAGCTAGATAGATTTATTTCAGACATATATTATGAGAATTATTTACTTCACTGAATTTTACAATTCATTACTATAATACTGGTACCTTAACATATCTTAACCAACTTAAAAAATTTTGTTAGTTCAACAAATGTCTCCTATTGCTAGTTAATGCAATTTTTGAGAAGTTTTCAGTTGTCTCCTCTTTGCTACTACCTGCAACTGTGTTATGCAGATACCTCTTGTGGTGATTAAATCATGCATAGTTTTGAAATAAAGTACAATCAGAAATAGTTAACCATAAGAATAAAAAGTGTGGCTAAAATGACAAAACTGCTGCAAGCTCTACCCATTAACAATTCAAGTCAACAAACATTCAGAGGCAATCTAATAATTTTATATTTTTTTTCTCATAATTATTCATATGCGTAATTTGTATGCAAGCTGAATGTGGAGTAATACACATATTGCAGAGACATAGTTACTGGCACAGAGCAAGAATTACTGAAGAATGCTGTAGAGGTCCTTTTCTAGTGTTAGTTCTTCCTTGAAGGATGCCACATACTTCATTTCACATGATGAGAAATGCTGTGACACTGCATTATCCCCACAAATGGCAGGCCTGTCCACCTCCAGCTCTGGCCAATTTACCACTAAAATTCTTCATGAGGCTACCAAAAACTCTTCTAGATTTGATAACTAATATTTTAACATTTTCTTTTTATCAAAGGTTAAAAACTTAACAGAAACTTCCCTAATTCCTGTACTAAAATTAGGACTGTTCTCAATGGATTTATAAAGAGAAAAATTTGAGGCAATTAAAAAAAATAATATATATATATAAATAAACATCCTTATACAGGATATATTTGATGCATCAATACTAACAGATAGGTACTGGCAATTGTTACTGAAATTGTAAAATGTTTTTTATCATTATTTTGCTTCTCAAATGCCTGTAAATGTAACTATAAAATCCTCGGTCTACTTGGTTGGCCAATTTGAGCTGGAGATTTTTTTTTTTCACATGAATGAAAGTCCATACAATTTGCAATGGAAGAAACCAGACTTTTACTTCTTTTTTTTCCCTCTTAGACCAAACATAATGCTTTATCTATCAAGTAATATATTTGAAAGATTTATAAAACCTAATAATTTTTTAAGCTTTACAACATGCCTAATTTTATGCCTAAAATTCTTGAACTGTACTGTGTGAAGTTAATGAGCCTTGAAATGCTTTTAAATATGAAGGATCCTACGAGGATGCTGGAGAGGAACTCTTCATTAGGGACTATAACAATAGGACAAGGGGCAATAGGTTCAAACTTAAACAGGAGAAGCTCAAGTTAGATATAATGAAGAAGTTCTTTACTGTGAGGGTGGTGAGGCAATGGAACAGTTTGCTCAAGGATGTTGCGAATCCTCCATTGCTGTCAGTGTTCAAAGCAAGGCTTGAGAGAGCCTTGGGTGGCATGGTCTACTATAAGGTTTCTCTGCCCATGGCAGGGTGGGTTGGAATTATATGATCCTAAGGTCCTTTGCAAGTCTAACTATTCTATGATTCTACAATGCTGTGAAAAGTATATATTTCATAGTTACCAAAAATTACCTTGCATCATCATAGAAGAGAACTGCATATATAGATAATGATGAATATTTCAAACTTGTTTGAGAATGATTACATGTCATGGTTTAAATAAAGTCATCCATAAATCACGCAGTCACTATCTCACTCCCCCCCTTCCTGCCCTCCCCCTACTCCTGGAGGGACGGAGTGGAGAATCAAAAAGAATGCAACTCCCACGGGTTGAGATAAGAACAGTTTAGTAACTAAGGTATAACACAAATCACTGCTGCTACCACCAATAATAATAATGATAAAGGAAATAACAAGGGGAAAGAATACAACACCTCAACACCAGCTGACCGACAACTTGCTCCACCCCGACCGAGCACTGACCAATACCTAGTCCAACCCCGCAGTGTCCTAGCTCTTCCAGGTAACTCTCAGTTACCTCCTGGGCATGACGTGCTGTGGTATGGAATACGTCTTTGGTTAGTTTGGGTCAGGTGTCCTGTCTCTGCTTCCTCCCAGCTTTCCCTCCTCCCTGGCAGAGCATGAGGCTCAAAAGTCCTTGGTCAGACTAAAACATTTGTGTTATCAGCTCTGTTCCCAGGCCGAAAGTCAAAACACAGTGCTGCACCAGCTACTAAGAAGAAGAAAAATGACTGCTACTGCTGAACTCAGGACAGTATCCACCCCTTATTCCATACCATTCATATCATGCTCAGATCCCACATTTTCAATATACCATCACTCTTATCTCAGTGCACTCTTAGTGCATTGACCAATCTCTATAAATCTGCTGAGTCCATCTGGTCCATGATGTCAGGCTCCATCTCTTGTTACAGTCTCTCAGAGCAGGAGAGGCTGTGTGCAGTGTTCACACTCGTGAATAACCTGGGCAATAGTGTCCATTGCTAAGTCCACCCCTCGATCATGAGTCCATCTCTATGTTGCATCTCTGCCCTGATGGCCTGATGTGCCATGGGCCCACCAGGCTCAAAATAATTCACCGTCCCCTTCAGCAGTTTCTGCAGCTTGTTGCTGGGGACTCCATATAGCTGCCTTCCATCTCCGATGCTTCCAAAGCACTGGAGGGGCCCAGTGGACCAGATACTTGACCATACTGTTCCACACGCCCTGCCTTGGACATGACTGTCCAGCCTTGGGCAAAATCTCCTGCTCCTCCTATATTGTCGTCTAACCCTAGACAAGACCCAAACCCGACTCTGCTTAAGTTTTGAGATCAGACAAAATGGTCGTGGGTAAAAAACACTCTGTGTGTGTGCCAACATGCTGATCCCCATCACAATCAGCAGGCAGGTCCCAAGGGTACCCAGAGGCCATTCAAACCCTTCAGAACTCTCCAGTGATGCTGCTGTACTTGTCCCTGGGGCTGGTGTAGCTGTTGTGATTGCTGGCTCTCCCACAACCAGCTTCTCCTTTCCTGAGTCCAGATCTTCCTCCTCTACCTTGCTGGGAAATGATGCATGGACTCCTACATCTTCTGGGGCTCAGCGGGCAGCTTCCAGGGGATGCTCTCGGCCGTCGCGGGGCTCGGCTCGGTTCTTCCGCCGCCTCTTCCCGCTGCTCAGCAGCAGCCTCCTTCCCGGCCTCTGGCCCAGCTCCCTCCGCTTATACAGGGGAAGTTTAGATTGGATATAAGGAAGAAATTCTTTACTGTAAGGGTGGTGAGGCACTGGAATGGGTTGCCCAGGGAAGTTGTGAATGCTCCATCCCTGGCGGAGTTCGAGGCCAGGTTGGACAGAGCCTTGGGTGACATGGTTTAGTGTGAGGTGTTCCTGCCCATGGCAGGGGGGGTTGGAACTAGATGATTTTAAGGTACTTTCCCACCCTAACTATTCTATGATTCTACGATTCAATGATTCTATGAATTGCTGGACTATTGGCCAGTATGAACAGTCATGTAACAGTTATCAAATTAAAGAATAAGTAACCTGTTATTGTCCTTAATTCAATTTTGTTTTTCTAATACCAGCTATTCAGTTGAACCAACATGCTCGGCCTTCAGAATATTATTTTCAACTGTGATATTTTTATTTCAAGTGATTTGTATTAATCATTCAAATTTACATCTCTCACATCTGAAGGCATGTAAAAACCAAGCACTTTGTTGTTTTTTAGATCGGAAGAGTTGCACTCCTCATTGACAATATTTAGGCAATTTACTTAGAAGACCTGTATCCATGTTCACAATCTTTCAAAGCAGAGCAGGGTTCTGAATATTGGCTTTCTTTGATCTAGCTGAATGACTAGAGGCATTACCTGTCATGATTTTTGATTGCTGCTAATATATGGGCCATAAGCAGCTTTAGCTTCCGTAACGCATTCATATAGCAGTGAGGCCTCTGATAACATGAAAAATAAACTCCTTTGCTTGAGAATCCTATTCTTGGCTTTGGGATTTACACTAAAGTGCAATCTCAGACAGTATGTCAAAACCCAGATGACTAGCATGTGCTCACTGGAATGTACCTAAGGCTCTGTGATTAGGGTAAATGGGGTGAGATTTGTTTCACCTAAATTTAATAAAGTCAATACACATATCTACATGTGAGCTAGGCAACTAGATCTCTACCATAATTAGTGAAGATCACCAATACAGTCAATGTAGTCTAGTCTTCTGAGAAAGTAGAGACCACTCTAGACATGATTTAGATTCCCAGTCTCGTAAGTAGAAACATTTTAGATACTGTAGGCAGGACTGAGTTCTCTAAAACCTAATTTCTATTGCATTTTCTCTGCCTTATTAAATCCTGTCCAGTCTCCAGCTGCCACCAAGAAAGCCACAGGTCTTTCCTAAATTCTGTGGTTTATCCTTCAAGCACTTGCAGATGTGTCAGAAACTATTAGGGCATCAATAATGATGCTAAACAGACATGCTCAGGCAGGTGAATTCCTCGTGAGGCTGCCTGGGTATGAACTCTATTATTCTGGCTGAAAATCTCATTCTCATGCTCATACTGTTTTAAATCAGATATTAGAGCATGAGGAGTTTGGTCATACTTTTTCAGAGAAGAGGCTGACAACACCTATGTTCTGAATAAAGATAGCCATGAAGGCTTATAGAAAACTGCAGGAGAAAACTGTGATGGAAAGGGTACTGAAGTACTGGTAAAGCCAATCTCAGTCTTCTTTAAAAGACATTTTTAAGGGACAGATTAATCAAATGTCTCTGTGACTGTAAAGATTCAGAATTAATAGCTGGGCTTGGATTAAGTAATTTCTCAAAGTGCATTCCTGTCTTTCAGATGTATGTTCTCAAATGGTGGTTGAGTGCACAGCAGAAATTTTGATTATGGATTTGTCTTTATTTAGGTTACTTAGTTTTTCTTTAGATGAAAATGGAGAAGGCTTCACCAGATAAAATATTTGACACTCCTGAAAAACATAACAAATATTCCAATGCTCTGAACTTTTATAAAAATTTAGATAAAATTTTACTATGATTCCTTTACAAAATCATTATAAGATCTACTACAAGTCCTTACAATTTTTGAGAATCAATGGAGACTAACCTCAATTAAAAAAAAACAAAACACAAAAACGCAAAAACCAAGGCAAAACCTCAGCAACAGAATAATGGTTATTTATACTCACCCCTCCTGGAAAAGGGCAAGATATTCACTGAATGCTGATAGGTGATATTTTGTTTCCTTGTTTTAAACAGATACTTAGGGCTCATTTTGCCCATGCAAAATAATTTAAGAAGACTCTAGATAAGCCCTTCTTTTCTCAAATGTATTTTTAATTTACGTTGGTATCAAGACTTCACAAAAAATGTAAAATTTGCTTGGCCTTTTAGAGACTGTATCAGCTGTATAAATTGCTTTCTTGTCCTTGCCTTAGGGTGCTTAGTCTAGTTTTGAACAGTATTACAATATACAAACACCAGCTACAAATCACAATGTTCTATTGTCAAATATGTATAAGATCATCTTTTTGTTTGTTTCTGGTCCAGCCAGTAGAACAAAATTACTCTTTTCATCTAGAAAACCGTTTATTGCTACATGTGGAAAATGCTTATAAAGGACTACCAACTTTATCATTTGAACATGGTTTCAGTATACAAACAGAAAAGGATGAATTTTCATTGTAAAAAGTGCTCACATAAATCAACTAGATGATGTTGAGCATCATTTTAGACACAGACCAATTTGAACTCCTGATCCAGTAATTGTGTCTGGGTTTTTAAAATCCCAGTTTAAAGCTCTTCAGTGACCACAATATAGCCACCCTCATCACAGATGTATAGCTGGAAAGGAGCCAACATATTTTCTTTCCCTCAGGGACTTTCTTTCCTTTTTATGAAGACAAATCATTAAGTGCTTCAGTTTATCCTTGACAAACAAAAAAACTAATTGTTTCTATATCATCCCTTATTTTTCACTCAGAATCTGCATGAACACAATCCTGCCTTCACCACTGTAAACTGGGGAAGGGGTGTCATGTTCTTTAGTCACTTCCAGCTCAGGTTGCTAGACAGAGATCTGTTTTATCTTTACATTCTGGCAGTATTGACTACTCTAACAGAACTTGTTCATTTGCAGTATCCTTTCTTCAGTGTCTTCTCTCTGATATGAAGCTCTGTTAAAAGTGTAATACCCAATAACGCAGATAGCACCAAAACCCAGATAGCTGTATATATTGCTAAAAGAATTCAAGTTCCAACAGATCCATTACCTTTGTCATTGGTTTTGCAAGGCGTATGCATGTACCTAGCCTAAAAGTGAGAAAATCAAACTTTTAAATAATTACAGAAATGCCACAGAGTTTGTCTCCTCTTATGAACCTATGTGCTGGTGTCATACCTCTCAATAAACAGAAATAAACTAATTGACAGAATTAGAAAACAAAGAATGATAACTTCAGGAATTAGGCTCTTTTGATATCTAGATCAGGCAGTACTCTTGACTGATACTATATATACACAAATTTGCAAGGTTTCACATTTAGGTCTAGCTGGTGAATTGGATCTTCTCAGAAGATTTCACTGCACAGATGTGAGAATGTAACGGATTTGACTTCTGATTATCACTTTAAGCTTAACTCCTTGCTGCTCCTTTGTAAATTCCCCCAGCTTCCATCTCCTGATGGATGGTCCCTTCAATGAATGGTCCCTTCAACGGTCCCCCCTGAAGGGGCCTACAATAGGCATCCTTTTGGGCCACCTTCAGACACCAGAAGACTGTTAATTGTGTGGAGGAAGAGGTTGTTAGAAAGTCCATAGAAAGGTAAGAAAGGTAAAATCTCAGACAGAAGCAGGACAGAGCTAGGAATCATTTCTATCTCGAGTATTCAAGAAGAAAAAGGGTCCTTTCCAACCCTAACTATTCTGTGATGCACGAAAAACAACATGGAAAGAGACATAATCGTAATAGTCTCAGGAGACCTTCTTGCATATACCCTGTGCCTCCCAACAGAGGTCTCGTGGAGAAAGCACCGTGTGCGCCCCATGACAGAATTTCGGGAAAAGAAACTGAAATAAGATGGTGTCAATGGAAGCCAAGCAGGTGCAGCAGAAGAGCAGCTTGGAGCTCCTCCTGGAACTGGGGCGGGAACAGAAATTGTGTGCTCTCTAGAAGCAAGGTCGAGCCTCTCAGGAAGACTACTGAGCTGTGGTTCACACATGGAGGGAGACACTACGGCAGGCCGAAGCTCAGCTAGAGATGCAACTGGTCTGTGTTCCGTCAGAATACAACAAAAGGCTTTTTGAAGTATGCTGAAAACAAGCGGAGGCCTAAGGAAAGTATTGGACTGATGCTTTATGAAGGTGGCCACCGAAAAGTGGGGATGAAGAAAAGACAGAGGCATTTAATGCTTTTGCATTGCCTCAGTCCTCAGTGCGCATGGTAGACCTGGGGCTCCCTGGTCCTGTGAGTTGGAAAACCATGGCTGCAGGAGCTGTGACTTTCCATTGGTGGACACTGCAGCTATAAGGGAGCAGTCTTCAGGGCCGGATCTGGACATAGGCATCCTGGGGAGAGCCCCACAGGGCTCCCCCCCACCTGGTCCCCCAGGTCACAATGGTGTTCCGTACTAACCCAGTGCTACCCCAGCAACAGCCCCAGTGCCTGCACGGACGGTGCTGCGAGTGGCAGCACCAGCGGCACTGGGGTGCTTCTCTCTTGCGGAGGAGCGCTCCAACCCTGAGCGTAGCGAGTTTTTACTTGCGACTCTTCTCGTGGCCCTGTCAGGATGGGGCAGTGGCTCTGCTGCGGCGGGTCCAGGTGGGTTCCCCAACAGCTCGGGGATGCACCGGCAGAGCCGGGCCCCGCAGCAACCGCCTTGCTCATGCCCAATGCCGTCTGCCCTGCAGGGATGACCCTGGCCCTGAGCAGCAGCGCGAGCTCGACCCGGTGCTGCCAGAGCCGCTGCTGCGGGAGCGCGTGCGGGTGACCCAGGGCCGTGGCCAGAGGAAGAAGAGGGACCTCCTCCTCTTCAGAGACACCCTGGTCATCACCAAGACCAAGTAAGACTGGCAGAGCCCAGCTGCCTTTCCTCGCAAGCCCTGGCCCTGGCACCAGGGCACCAGAGCAGGGACAGCCAACGAGCAGCCCCGGGGCCCCAGCACCCTGATGCTGGATGCACCCGTGGCCTTGCCCATGGCTGGTGGGCACTAGAGGGGAGCCAGCGGGCTCGGCCACCTCCAGGTCACTCCCTGCTGCTCCTCTCTGCAGACGTGGCAGCGCCCCGCGCCCGCTGCTGTGCCTGGCCCTGGGCCTGCTCCAGGTGCTCAGCGGCGGCAAGGGCTCAGCTGGTGATGCTGCTGAGGAGGAGGAGGAGGAGGAGGAAGGGAAGGCCACCAGCTCCCTTGTCTTCCTCTGGCCCTGTGGCTCCTGTGTTGTCACCTTCTGGTGAGTCTTGGTGCAACGTTCCACCAGAGGGGTGGGCAGCTCCTCTGTCCTGCCCCATGGGGCATCATGTGCTGGGGCACAGCAGGCGCTCAGGCTGTTTCTCCTCTCTTTTGGCAGCTCCCGGGCAGCAAAGGAGATCTGGGTCAGCGCCCTCCTTGGGTAAGCCCTGCCTGGCACTGCAGCAGGGACAGCCTGGGCAGTCAGAGCACCCATCATGGGGGATGCTCCATGTGTGCCATGGATGCTGAAACACCCTGTCTGAGCTGGGCAGAGGTTTCCTCACAGCTGCAGGCAGAGTTGTCACCACTGCGTAGCGGGCACAGCTGGCAGAGCTGCCTCATCCAGCTGTGTCCAGCCAACACCTGCCCAGCCCCATTCTCGCCACTGCCGCTGCTCCCGCTCCACTGCCAGGCGGTCCTGGCTGGTCCTGGCAGCGTGGAAGCGCTCCCCAGGCTCGCAGCGGAGGGAAGAGCTGGCTCGGGTCTCACACAGCTCTTTCTCTGCCCCTTCCCCATGCACAGACCACCGGAAGGAGTTCAGGGAGCCCGGGTGACCCAGCTGCCGTCCATACGGCTGATGATGAAGGAGCTGAGTGGCCGCCACGCTGTGAGTGTCCCTCCTGCCTCTGCTCTGCCCCCAAGGGCTCCTCCAGCCCAGCATCAGCTTCATCACTCCTCACCTTCTGCTCTTTTCCCCTTGCCTTGCCCAGGGGTCGACACTGGATGCCAGCAGCCTGGAGAAGCTGCTCCAGCGCCAGGCTCAGGTCAGGGTCACTTGGGGAGCAATCTCAGCCATCCCCACCTCTCTCACACACAGCCAGGGGCTGATGCAGCTCGCCAGGGGCCCTTCCTGCTGTGGGGCTCCTTGGTGAGTGCAGCCCATTTCTCGCAGGCTGGTGACAGGCAGCTGCCAGTTCCCGTGCCCTCCAGCAGTGAAGGCGGATGTGGCCATGCAGATGGTGAGTGTGGAGAAGACAGGGACAGGATGTCCCTTCTCTCCCGCTCTTGCAGGCAGGCACGCGTGCTGCAATGGGGCTGCCGCTGCCCTTCCCGCAGGGCACATCCGTCCCCATCGCTCTGCGGCAGGAGAGAGCTGAGCCCCGGGGCCTCTCGCTCCCAAGTGAGGCTGCCTCTCTCACGCCCTCAGTAGTGGGGGGACAGCACGGAGGGAGTCTGGGGGTGCTCTCCTGGTGCTTCTCCTCCACGACTCTTTGCTCTGTTTCCCTTGGCAGCAGGTGGGCCCTGCAGGAGCAGGAGGAGGCTGCCGTGGCCATTTGCACGGCCAGGGACCCTGGCTGCGGCAGAGGCACCAGGGCCATCGGGCTCTGCCGGACCAGGAGCCCTCTTTGGCCGGCCCCTGGCAGATCTGTGCAGCCAGGATGGCAGGCTGCCACAGCCCATCCAGGTAAGCCAGCCTGGCTGGGGAGTCCCCATCCCATCCTATCCCATCCTGACAGCTCCTCCAGAGAGAGCCTGTCCCCAGCACCTACCTCAGCGCCTGTCTCCAGCCCAGCAACTCTCCTGCTCTGTGCCCTCAGGACCTGCTGGCTCTGCTCAGTGAGCGTGGCCCATCCACGGAGGGGATCTTCCGGCTGGCAGCCAGCCAGCGCGCCTGCCGAGAGGTCAGGGAGGCCCTGGACAGCGGGCTGCCGGTGCAGCTGGAAAACCAGCCCGTGCTGCTGCTGGCTGTCCTCCTGAAGGTGAGCCCTGCTGACCCCGAGCCCTGCAGCCCCTGGCTCTCTTGGTGCCGATGGGCACCTGCGGGAGCACAAGCAGAAACCCAGCCGCCTGCTCGTGAGCCAGAGGGCTGGGGATGCTGCGGCTGCTCCTGGAGGCAGCGGCCAAAGCCTCACCTGAAGCCCTTGGCACTGCAGGACCTCCTCCGGAAGATCCCCTCCACGCTCCTCGACGTCCAGCTGTTCGAGGAGTGGATGCGTGCCATGGACAAGACCAGCAGGCAGGAGAGGCTGGCAGCACTCAGACAGTAAGTGTGGCAGCAGCCAGCAGGGACTGGCACAGGCTGGGACTACACTGCAAAGCAGCGGCCAGCCTGAAATAGCCATGGCTCCTGCAAGCCACCTCCTGCTGCTGCGGGGTTTATGTCTGGGGTAAAAAAGGCACCGAAAAGCTTTTCTCTCCAGGGAGCACTTCCCACAGGCACTGGGGCTTGCTCCAACAGGGGCCGCTTTCAGAAGAGCAGGGAGAGAGGCAGTTGGCCCTATCTCAGCAAAAGCAGTCCCTCTGCTGTAGAGCAGGCAGCGGCCTTGGCTGAGAGCAGCCTGGGAGACCTCTGTTGTCAACACCGACTTCATTAACGCTGTGCTCCTGTTCCCCCAGGGTGGCCAGCAAGCTCCCGGAGGCCAACCTGCTCCTGCTCCGCCACTTGCTGTCGCTGCTTAGCAGCATCAGCAAGAGCGTGGCCACAACCAAGATGACTGCTGGGAACCTGGCCATCTGCCTGGCACCAAACCTCCTGAGCCCACCCCAGGAGCTGCCCCTGGATGTCCTGGCTCTGGAGACAGGGAAGGTACGCTGCGTTCACCACCCAGCTACAGAGTCCCCAGCCCAGCCCAGCGTTGCTGCTCAGAAGGCCCTGGCTGCCTCCTCCCATCAGCAAAGCCATGGGGCAGCAGTCAGGAGGAGCAGCCCCACGGCTGCACCCTCCTGCGCAGAAGCGCGGGTCAGGCTGGGAAAGGCTGTCTGAGCCCTCCTCAGCCCCCTCGGTGACACCAGTGGTTTGCTGTGTGCAGGTGACGCAGCTCGTCGAGCTCCTCATCGACCACCATGAGGAGCTCCTTGGAGAGCAGGCGGCCGGGCTGGCCAGCGGGGGGGATGAGGAGACACCAGCACCTCAAGCAGAGCTGGAAACAGCAGAGGTAAGTGAAGTGCACGAGCAGTGTGACAACAAAAGCCTCCCCTCTCAGAAGGAGCGGCTGCTGCCGCAGCAGGGACAAGCACGGTCCTCCACCAGCCTGCAGCTCCGCCGAGGTGCAGAGCAAGGCTGATGCAGGTTGGCCATCCCGCTTTGTGAGCTGATCCCACCACACTGGCTCAGCTGAGCTGAGCAAACCCATCCAAGGGATGCGCCTTTTAGAGCTGGGGTAGCAACTGTGCAGGGAGGTCCTTGCCCTCTGCTAACCAACACATTGGCATTGCAGGTGCCTCCCATTGCTCCTGAGAGCAAACAGCAGAGGAGCTTTTCCGGGGAGAAAAGGTAAAACTGCCTGGCTTTGCTTGGTTCAAGGTAATCATGGCTTCACTTGTCTAACAATACTGTTGAATGGAAAGGTTCCCAAGCTCTTCGCGGAACACCAGCAAGCGAAGAGCAACCTGGGAAGAGGGCAGCGACGGGCCACCATGCCCGAAGAAGAGCAAAACCGAGCTCTCAGGGATGGGAGACTGAAGAAATTCAAGCAGGGGAAGAACAAGGCACCCAGGTATGTAGCAGAGCCTGTGCTCCATCTTTTTGCCAAGCTCTGAGTATAGGAAACGTTCCTGAGGTGCACAGGATGGTCCTGCCTCAGGGGAACATGTATGCCAGGAGAAACATGCTACCCCAGCATTGCCTGCCAACCTGTGATTTTAGTATGGCAGAGAGAGGGATGCTGCTGCTTGGGTTTTGGAAAGGACCATACCCCAGCTTCCCAGGCTCCCTGCCGAGCCCTGCTGCCTGGCAAGGGGGCACTGCACATCTCTGTCAACGTGCCGTGCTCTGAGGGTATCACATGTGTTGAGAAGGGACCAAAGCAACACTGTAGTTGTCAGTTAGGAGCCAGTAAGGAGCCTCTCTCCTGTGCTAGCAATGACCCTTTTTACAGCATAGTTCTGAAAAACCCAGGAGCCGAGTCCCGCCTGCTCCTGCCCTCATGGCTTCATCAGCGCTTTCTGACTCTGCCCGTGTAGGTGCCCATTTACTGCTTCAGCTCCCCGCATGAGCTCTGCTGCCTGGGCTCGGCGTTCCACCCTGCGGGCCCAGCACCACCTCGGCAGCGGCGAGGACAGAGCCACCATGTCCTTCTGCTCTGGATAGAAGGTTCCACCAGCTCGCCCCGGAGCCAGAGCAGCGCCCTCAGACCCATCCCAGCCCTCGCAGGAGGCCTTGCTGGCTCACTCCTCAGCTCCACCAGCAAATGCCAGACCACTGGTGCATCCCCCCAAGTGAGAAGCTGGCCTCTGGACTTCAGCTTACCATGTTCACTACCACCTTTGTTACTATCATTGTTACTACACCGGTTACTACGTTTGTTAATACACTTGTTTCTGTGTTTATAACTACGTTTATTAGTCTTTTTCTACATCTTTCAGGAACAAATTTTAGGATATACTTTAGGATAGATATAGGATATAGTTTAGGAAACACATTCTAGAATAGAGGATATATTTAGGATATAGTTTAAGGAAGCACGTTATAGGGTAGTAGTTAATTCACGTTGTTTGAGTGCTCACTTCGCAGGATCATAGAATAGTTAGGATTAGAATAGGATAGTTAGGGTTGGAAAGGACTTCCAGTAATTTCATGTTATGTCACAAGACTACTCTTCGAGTGGCTTTTCATCTGTATTAGTAAAAAGCAGAAAGAATTACAAAAGTCTTATCTCTCTGCCTTGCCATCTGCATCCTGCAGAATGCAAAACAGAAAAGAAAGTATACTGAAAGAGTCTTTGGATTAGGAAAGAAATGACAGAAAGATATTTACCAATGCAGAAGACCTACTGCTACACCTTGAAAAAGATGCGGATGAGCTCCGAAGAGTACTGCCTGCTGTTGGAATACAGCTGCATATCTTAAACACCTGTTAAGTCCAGAAGTAAAGAGAAACTTGCTTCTAAACCGAAATGCAGGCAGGCAGCAGAAAGCAGCACTGAACTGCACTACTGTGTTTTCAGTCACAACTGCTCATGGTGGGAGAGAGATGCTGAAACAGAAACAAAAGAAGCAACAACAAGGAAACATAATTGAGAAAAAACACAAACCAAAGCAACAGAAAACCAAACAACACCCCCCATCCCCCACCCCACCTCTTCCCACCACCACCAAAAGAAAAAGGAAAAAAAAAAAAAAGAAAAAACCAACACAAACCAAACAAACCCCTTAAATCCTATTTGGGGGAAAAAAAAAAAAAAAAAAATCCCTCAGATCTCTCTGCACTCTGATGGGAGAAACACTGGGAGATGGTAGCAGGTGTCCCAGGCATCTGCAAACAAAGCCGTGTCAAACTGGGTACCAAGAGAGTGATCTGTTAATAACAGGGGTGAGCGGCTGATACGCGTTTATTCCCTTTTGCATTTGCTGGAATACATTGTGCAGACTGCCGGCAGTTCTCGGCGTTGCTTCTATCTATTATGCCTTTCTGAATTTTCTTTACCATTTCTACACAGAAATGAAGTGTCAAATGCATACCTGGCCAGTCTCTGTGTTTGGATGAGTCCCTTCCCTTTTTATTCCTCTCTCCATCTCTGGGTTTCCCTTCTCTCTCTATCTGGTACTTACCTGTCCAAGAAGACAAAAAAGGTCACGCAATGGCTACATTTGTATAAGCCTTTTCTTTCTCCCAGGAGCTTTGTTTTTTCTCCTAAAACACCTGAGGAGACACTTGCATCCAAGAAAAGGTCTTAACAAGGAAAGAACTTGAGCACATTGCTGATACTTCTAATCTGAGAAACAAAAGCACTACTTCTGCCCAGAAGGCCACTGGTCAGTATTTCTGTGATCTTGCTACGGTTTCATTCCATCCTCCTTCACATTCAGTACCAAAGCCCCAAATCTCTTGGCCATGCTGACATACCACAGACTCTCCTAGGAAGAGAGCAATATGAAGCGCATACGGAACTTCTATTTATGAAAAGGAGATTATATCTTGTCACCTGGAAAAGTTAGAACTGGTAAGTAACAAACGGACAGCCACTTCAAATCTACCGCATCTAAAAAGTAGCTGATGAAGTGTCTGAAGAGCCTCACTGACTATTAAAACAGAAGGCATTACACTGATAACTGTGCATGCATCGACTGTCTCTATGCGTATGTTAAACAGATTGGTGTTGGCTCCGGTCTTGTTCAACATCTTTGTCGCTGACATGGATAGTGTGGGATTGAGTGCGCCCTCAGCAAGTTTGCTGATGACACCAAGCCGTGTGGTTCGGTTGATACGCTTGGAGGGAAGGGATGCCATCCAGAGGGACCTCGACACGCTTGGGAGGTGGGCTGATGCCAACCTTATGAAGTTCAACCATGCCAAGTGCAAGGTCCTACACCTGGGTGGGAGCAATCCCAGGCACAGCTACAGGTTGGGCAGAGAAGAGATTCAGAGCAGCCCTGCGGAGAAGGACTTGGGGGTGCTGGTCGATGAGAAAATGACCATGAGCCGGCTGCAGTGTGCGCTCGCAGCCCAGAAAGCCAACCGTATCCTGGGCTGCATCAAAAGGAGCGTGACCAGCAGGACAAAGGAGGTGATCCTGCCCCTCTGCTCAGCTCTCGTGAGACCTCACCTGGAGTATTGTGTGCAGTTCGGGTGTCCTCAACAGAAAAAGGACATGGAACTGCTGGAACAAGTCCAGAGGAGGGCCACGAGGATGATCAGGGGACTGGAGCACCTCCCGTTTGAAGACAGGCTGAGGAAGTTGGGGCTGCATGGATGTGAGAATTTAACATATTTGACTTCTGATTATCACTTTAAGCTTATCTCCTTGCTGCTCCTTTGTGAATTCCCCCAGCTTCCATCTCCTGATGGATGGTCCCTTCAATGAATGGTCCCTTCAACGGTCCCCCCTGAAGGGGCCTACAATAGGCATCCTTTTGGGCCGCCTTCAGACACCAGAAGACTGTTAATTGTGTGGAGGAAGAGGTTGTTAGAAAGTCCATAGAAAGGTAAGAAAGGTAAAATCTCAGACAGAAGCAGGACAGAGCTAGGAATCATTTCTATCTCGAGTATTCAAGAAGAAAAAGGGTCCTTTCCAACCCTAACTATTCTGTGATGCTACGAAAAACAACATGGAAAGAGACATAATCGTAATAGTCTCAGGAGACCTTCTTGCATATACCCTGTGCCTCCCAACAGAGGTCTCGTGGAGAAAGCACCGTGTGCGCCCCATGACAGAATTTCAGGAAAAGAAACTGAAATAAGATGGTGTCAACGGAAGCCAAGCAGGTGCAGCAGAAGAGCAGCTTGGAGCTCCTCCTGGAACTGGGGCAGGAACAGAAATTGTGTGCTCTCTAGAAGCAAGGTGGAGCTTCTCAGGAAGACTACTGAGCTGTGGTTCACACATGGAGGGAGACACTACGGCAGGCCGAAGCTCAGCTAGAGATGCAACTGGTCTGTGTTCCGTCAGAATACAACAAAAGGCTTTTTGAAGTATGCTGAAAACAAGCGGAGGCCTAAGGAAAGTATTGGACTGATGCTTTATGAAGGTGGCCACCGAAAAGTGGGGATGAAGAAAAGACAGAGGCATTTAATGCTTTTGCATTGCCTCAGTCCTCAGTGCGCATGGTAGACCTGGGGCTCCCTGGTCCTGTGAGTTGGAAAACCATGGCTGCAGGAGCTGTGACTTTCCATTGGTGGACACTGCAGCTATAAGGGAGCAGTCTTCAGGGCCGGATCTGGACATAGGCACCTGGGGAGAGCCCCACAGGGCTCCCCCCCACCTGGTCCCCCAGGTCACAATGGTGTTCCGTACTAACCCGGTGCTACCCCAGCAACAGCCCCAGTGCCTGCACGGACGGTGCTGCGAGTGGCAGCACCAGCGGCACTGGGGGTGCCAACCTCTTGTAGAGGAGCGCTCCCATCCTCACGATTTTCACAGTTTATTACACGCGCGTCTTCCCCCAGCCTGCTCAGGATGGGGCAGTGGCTCTGCTGCTGCGGGTCCAGGTGGGTTCCCCCACAGCTCGGGGATGCACCGGCAGAGCCGGGCCTCGCAGCAGCTGCCTTGCTCATGTCCGATGCCGTCTGCCCTGCAGGGATGACCCTGGCCCTGAGCAGCAGCGTGAGCCCGACCCGGTGCAGCCAGAGCCGCTGCTGCGGGAGCGCGTGCGGGTGACCCAGGGCCGTGGCCAGAGGAAGAAGAGGGACCTCCTCCTCTTCAGAGACACCCTGGTCATCACCAAGACCAAGTAAGACTGGCAGAGCCCAGCTGCCTTTCCTCGCAAGCCCTGGCCCTGGCACCAGGGCACCAGAGCAGGGACAGCCAACGAGCAGCCCCGGGGCCCCAGCACCCTGATGCTGGATGCACCCGTGGCCTTGCCCATGGCTGGTGGGCACTAGAGGGGAGCCAGCGGGCTCGGCCACCTCCAGGTCACTCCCTGCTGCTCCTCTCTGCAGACGTGGCAGCGCCCCGCGCCCGCTGCTGTGCCTGGCCCTGGGCCTGCTCCAGGTGCTCAGCGGCGGCAAGGGCTCAGCTGGTGATGCTGCTGAGGAGGAGGAGGAGGAGGAGGAAGGGAAGGCCACCAGCTCCCTTGTCTTCCTCTGGCCCTGTGGCTCCTGTGTTGTCACCTTCTGGTGAGTCTTGGTGCAACGTTCCACCAGAGGGGTGGGCAGCTCCTCTGTCCTGCCCCATGGGGCATCATGTGCTGGGGCACAGCAGGCGCTCAGGCTGTTTCTCCTCTCTTTTGGCAGCTCCCGGGCAGCGAAGGAGATCTGGGTCAGCGCCCTCCTTGGGTAAGCCCTGCCTGGCACTGCAGCAGGGACAGCCTGGGCAGTCAGAGCACCCATCATGGGGGATGCTCCATGTGTGCCATGGATGCTGAAACACCCTGTCTGAGCTGGGCAGAGGTTTCCTCACAGCTGCAGGCAGAGTTGTCACCACTGCGTAGCGGGCACAGCTGGCAGAGCTGCCTCATCCAGCTGTGTCCAGCCAACACCTGCCCAGCCCCATTCTCGCCACTGCCGCTGCTCCCGCTCCACTGCCAGGCGGTCCTGGCTGGTCCTGGCAGCGTGGAAGCGCTCCCCAGGCTCGCAGCGGAGGGAAGAGCTGGCTCGGGTCTCACACAGCTCTTTCTCTGCCCCTTCCCCATGCACAGACCACCGGAAGGAGTTCAGGGAGCCCGGGTGACCCAGCTGCCGTCCATACGGCTGATGATGAAGGAGCTGAGTGGCCGCCACGCTGTGAGTGTCCCTCCTGCCTCTGCTCTGCCCCCAAGGGCTCCTCCAGCCCAGCATCAGCTTCATCACTCCTCACCTTCTGCTCTTTTCCCCTTGCCTTGCCCAGGGGTCGACACTGGATGCCAGCAGCCTGGAGAAGCTGCTCCAGCGCCAGGCTCAGGTCAGGGTCACTTGGGGAGCAATCTCAGCCATCCCCACCTCTCTCACACACAGCCAGGGGCTGATGCAGCTCGCCAGGGGCCCTTCCTGCTGTGGGGCTCCTTGGTGAGTGCAGCCCATTTCTCGCAGGCTGGTGACAGGCAGCTGCCAGTTCCCGTGCCCTCCAGCAGTGAAGGCGGATGTGGCCATGCAGATGGTGAGTGTGGAGAAGACAGGGACAGGATGTCCCTTCTCTCCCGCTCTTGCAGGCAGGCACGCGTGCTGCAATGGGGCTGCCGCTGCCCTTCCCGCAGGGCACATCCGTCCCCATCGCTCTGCGGCAGGAGAGAGCTGAGCCCCGGGGCCTCTCGCTCCCAAGTGAGGCTGCCTCTCTCACGCCCTCAGTAGTGGGGGGACAGCACGGAGGGAGTCTGGGGGTGCTCTCCTGGTGCTTCTCCTCCACGACTCTTTGCTCTGTTTCCCTTGGCAGCAGGTGGGCCCTGCAGGAGCAGGAGGAGGCTGCCGTGGCCATTTGCACGGCCAGGGACCCTGGCTGCGGCAGAGGCACCAGGGCCATCGGGCTCTGCCGGACCAGGAGCCCTCTTTGGCCGGCCCCTGGCAGATCTGTGCAGCCAGGATGGCAGGCTGCCACAGCCCATCCAGGTAAGCCAGCCTGGCTGGGGAGTCCCCATCCCATCCTATCCCATCCTGACAGCTCCTCCAGAGAGAGCCTGTCCCCAGCACCTACCTCAGCGCCTGTCTCCAGCCCAGCAACTCTCCTGCTCTGTGCCCTCAGGACCTGCTGGCTCTGCTCAGTGAGCGTGGCCCATCCACGGAGGGGATCTTCCGGCTGGCAGCCAGCCAGCGCGCCTGCCGAGAGGTCAGGGAGGCCCTGGACAGCGGGCTGCCGGTGCAGCTGGAAAACCAGCCCGTGCTGCTGCTGGCTGTCCTCCTGAAGGTGAGCCCTGCTGACCCCGAGCCCTGCAGCCCCTGGCTCTCTTGGTGCCGATGGGCACCTGCGGGAGCACAAGCAGAAACCCAGCCGCCTGCTCGTGAGCCAGAGGGCTGGGGATGCTGCGGCTGCTCCTGGAGGCAGCGGCCAAAGCCTCACCTGAAGCCCTTGGCACTGCAGGACCTCCTCCGGAAGATCCCCTCCACGCTCCTCGACGTCCAGCTGTTCGAGGAGTGGATGCGTGCCATGGACAAGACCAGCAGGCAGGAGAGGCTGGCAGCACTCAGACAGTAAGTGTGGCAGCAGCCAGCAGGGACTGGCACAGGCTGGGACTACACTGCAAAGCAGCAGCCTGCCTGAAATAGCCATGGCTCCTGCAAGCCACCTCCTGCTGCTGCGGGGTTTATGTCTGGGGTAAGAAAGGCACCGAAAAGCTTTTCTCTCCAGGGAGCACTTCCCACAGGCACTGGGGCTTGCTCCAACAGGGGCCGCTTTCAGAAGAGCAGGGAGAGAGGCAGTTGGCCCTATCTCAGCAAAAGCAGTCCCTCTGCTGTAGAGCAGGCAGCGGCCTTGGCTGAGAGCAGCCTGGGAGACCTCTGTTGTCAACACCGACTTCATTAACGCTGTGCTCCTGTTCCCCCAGGGTGGCCAGCAAGCTCCCGGAGGCCAACCTGCTCCTGCTCCGCCACTTGCTGTCGCTGCTTAGCAGCATCAGCAAGAGCGTGGCCACAACCAAGATGACTGCTGGGAACCTGGCCATCTGCCTGGCACCAAACCTCCTGAGCCCACCCCAGGAGCTGCCCCTGGATGTCCTGGCTCTGGAGACAGGGAAGGTACGCTGCGTTCACCACCCAGCTACAGCGTCCCCAGCCCAGCCCAGCGTTGCTGCTCACAGGGCCCTGGCTGCCTCCTCCCATCAGCAAAGCCATGGGGCAGCAGTCAGGAGGAGCAGCCCCACGGCTGCACCTTCCTGCGCAGAAGCGCGGGTCAGGCTGGGAAAGGCTGTCTGAGCCCTCCTCAGCCCCCTCGGTGACACCAGTGGTTTGCTGTGTGCAGGTGACGCAGCTCGTCGAGCTCCTCATCGACCACCATGAGGAGCTCCTTGGAGAGCAGGCGGCCGGGCTGGCCAGCGGGGGGGATGAGGAGACACCAGCACCTCAAGCAGAGCTGGAAACAGCAGAGGTAAGTGAAGTGCACGAGCAGTGTGACAACAAAAGCCTCCCCTCTCAGAAGGAGCGGCTGCTGCCGCAGCAGGGACAAGCACGGTCCTCCACCAGCCTGCAGCTCCGCCGAGGTGCAGAGCAAGGCTGATGCAGGTTGGCCATCCCGCTTTGTTGAGCTGATCCCACCACACTGGCTCAGCTGAGCTGAGCAAACCCATCCAAGGGATGCGCCTTTTAGAGCTGGGGTAGCAACTGTGCAGGGAGGTCCTTGCCCCCTGCTAACCAACTCATTGGCATTGCAGGTGCCTCCCATTGCTCCTGAGAGCAAACAGCAGAGGAGCTTTTCCGGGGAGAAAAGGTAAAACTGCCTGGCTTTGCTTGGTTCAAGGTAATCATGGCTTCACTTGTCTAACAATACTGTTGAATGGAAAGGTTCCCAAGCTCTTCGCGGAACACCAGCAAGCGAAGAGCAACCTGGGAAGAGGGCAGCGACGGGCCACCGTGCCCGAAGAAGAGCAAAACCGAGCTCTCAGGGATGGGAGACTGAAGAAATTCAAGCAGGGGAAGAACAAGGCACCCAGGTATGTAGCAGAGCCTGTGCTCCATCTTTTTGCCAAGCTCTGAGTATAGGAAACGTTCCTGAGGTGCACAGGATGGTCCTGCCTCAGGGGAACATGTATGCCAGGAGAAACATGCTACCCCAGCATTGCCTGCCAACCTGTGATTTTAGTATGGCAGAGAGAGGGATGCTGCTGCTTGGGTTTTGGAAAGGACCATACCCCAGCTTCCCAGGCTCCCTGCCGAGCCCTGCTGCCTGGCAAGGGGGCACTGCACATCTCTGTCAACGTGCCGTGCTCTGAGGGTATCACATGTGTTGAGAAGGGACCAAAGCAACACTGTAGTTGTCAGTTAGGAGCCAGTAAGGAGCCTCTCTCCTGTGCTAGCAATGACCCTTTTTACAGCATAGTTCTGAAAAACCCAGGAGCCGAGTCCCGCCTGCTCCTGCCCTCATGGCTTCATCAGCGCTTTCTGACTCTGCCCGTGTAGGTGCCCATTTACTGCTTCAGCTCCCCGCATGAGCTCTGCTGCCTGGGCTCGGCGTTCCACCCTGCGGGCCCAGCACCACCTCGGCAGCGGCGAGGACAGAGCCACCATGTCCTTCTGCTCTGGATAGAAGGTTCCACCAGCTCGCCCCGGAGCCAGAGCAGCGCCCTCAGACCCATCCCAGCCCTCGCAGGAGGCCTTGCTGGCTCACTCCTCAGCTCCACCAGCAAATGCCAGACCACTGGTGCATCCCCCCAAGTGAGAAGCTGGCCTCTGGACTTCAGCTTACCATGTTCACTACCACCTTTGTTACTATCATTGTTACTACACCGGTTACTACGTTTGTTAATACACTTGTTTCTGTGTTTATAACTACGTTTATTAGTCTTTTTCTACATCTTTCAGGAACAAATTTTAGGATATACTTTAGGATAGATATAGGATATAGTTTAGGAAACACATTCTAGAATAGAGGATATATTTAGGATATAGTTTAAGGAAGCACGTTATAGGGTAGTAGTTAATTCACGTTGTTTGAGTGCTCACTTCGCAGGATCATAGAATAGTTAGGATTAGAATAGGATAGTTAGGGTTGGAAAGGACTTCCAGTAATTTCATGTTATGTCACAAGACTACTCTTCGAGTGGCTTTTCATCTGTATTAGTAAAAAGCAGAAAGAATTACAAAAGTCTTATCTCTCTGCCTTGCCATCTGCATCCTGCAGAATGCAAAACAGAAAAGAAAGTATACTGAAAGAGTCTTTGGATTAGGAAAGAAATGACAGAAAGATATTTACCAATGCAGAAGACCTACTGCTACACCTTGAAAAAGATGCGGATGAGCTCCGAAGAGTACTGCCTGCTGTTGGAATACAGCTGCATATCTTAAACACCTGTTAAGTCCAGAAGTAAAGAGAAACTTGCTTCTAAACCGAAATGCAGGCAGGCAGCAGAAAGCAGCACTGAACTGCACTACTGTGTTTTCAGTCACAACTGCTCATGGTGGGAGAGAGATGCTGAAACAGAAACAAAAGAAGCAACAACAAGGAAACATAATTGAGAAAAAACACAAACCAAAGCAACAGAAAACCAAACAACACCCCCCATCCCCCACCCCACCTCTTCCCACCACCACCAAAAGAAAAAGGAAAAAAAAAAAAAAGAAAAAACCAACACAAACCAAACAAACCCCTTAAATCCTATTTGGGGGAAAAAAAAAAAAAAAAAAATCCCTCAGATCTCTCTGCACTCTGATGGGAGAAACACTGGGAGATGGTAGCAGGTGTCCCAGGCATCTGCAAACAAAGCCGTGTCAAACTGGGTACCAAGAGAGTGATCTGTTAATAACAGGGGTGAGCGGCTGGTACGCGTTTATTCCCTTTTGCATTTGCTGGAATACATTGTGCAGACTGCCGGCAGTTCTCGGCGTTGCTTCTATCTATTATGCCTTTCTGAATTTTCTTTACCATTTCTACACAGAAATGAAGTGTCAAATGCATACCTGGCCAGTCTCTGTGTTTGGATGAGTCCCTTCCCTTTTTATTCCTCTCTCCATCTCTGGGTTTCCCTTCTCTCTCTATCTGGTACTTACCTGTCCAAGAAGACAAAAAAGGTCACGCAATGGCTACATTTGTATAAGCCTTTTCTTTCTCCCAGGAGCTTTGTTTTTTCTCCTAAAACACCTGAGGAGACACTTGCATCCAAGAAAAGGTCTTAACAAGGAAAGAACTTGAGCACATTGCTGATACTTCTAATCTGAGAAACAAAAGCACTACTTCTGCCCAGAAGGCCACTGGTCAGTATTTCTGTGATCTTGCTACGGTTTCATTCCATCCTCCTTCACATTCAGTACCAAAGCCCCAAATCTCTTGGCCATGCTGACATACCACAGACTCTCCTAGGAAGAGAGCAATATGAAGCGCATACGGAACTTCTATTTATGAAAAGGAGATTATATCTTGTCACCTGGAAAAGTTAGAACTGGTAAGTAACAAACGGACAGCCACTTCAAATCTACCGCATCTAAAAAGTAGCTGATGAAGTGTCTGAAGAGCCTCACTGACTATTAAAACAGAAGGCATTACACTGATAACTGTGCATGCATCGACTGTCTCTATGCGTATGTTAAACAGATTGGTGTTGGCTCCGGTCTTGTTCAACATCTTTGTCGCTGACATGGATAGTGTGGGATTGAGTGCGCCCTCAGCAAGTTTGCTGATGACACCAAGCCGTGTGGTTCGGTTGATACGCTTGGAGGGAAGGGATGCCATCCAGAGGGACCTCGACACGCTTGGGAGGTGGGCTGATGCCAACCTTATGAAGTTCAACCATGCCAAGTGCAAGGTCCTACACCTGGGTGGGAGCAATCCCAGGCACAGCTACAGGTTGGGCAGAGAAGAGATTCAGAGCAGCCCTGCGGAGAAGGACTTGGGGGTGCTGGTCGATGAGAAAATGACCATGAGCCGGCTGCAGTGTGCGCTCGCAGCCCAGAAAGCCAACCGTATCCTGGGCTGCATCAAAAGGAGCGTGACCAGCAGGACAAAGGAGGTGATCCTGCCCCTCTGCTCAGCTCTCGTGAGACCTCACCTGGAGTATTGTGTGCAGTTCGGGTGTCCTCAACAGAAAAAGGACATGGAACTGCTGGAACAAGTCCAGAGGAGGGCCACGAGGATGATCAGGGGACTGGAGCACCTCCCGTTTGAAGACAGGCTGAGGAAGTTGGGGCTGCATGGATGTGAGAATTTAACATATTTGACTTCTGATTATCACTTTAAGCTTATCTCCTTGCTGCTCCTTTGTGAATTCCCCCAGCTTCCATCTCCTGATGGATGGTCCCTTCAATGAATGGTCCCTTCAACGGTCCCCCCTGAAGGGGCCTACAATAGGCATCCTTTTGGGCCGCCTTCAGACACCAGAAGACTGTTAATTGTGTGGAGGAAGAGG
Source organism: Lathamus discolor (assembly GCF_037157495.1). Taxonomy (NCBI): domain Eukaryota; kingdom Metazoa; phylum Chordata; class Aves; order Psittaciformes; family Psittacidae; genus Lathamus; species Lathamus discolor. The sequence continues at coordinate 76,891,149 of NC_088887.1, read as the reverse complement.
TTGTTAGAAAGTCCATAGAAAGGTAAGAAAGGTAAAATCTCAGACAGAAGCAGGACAGAGCTAGGAATCATTTCTATCTCGAGTATTCAAGAAGAAAAAGGGTCCTTTCCAACCCTAACTATTCTGTGATGCTACGAAAAACAACATGGAAAGAGACATAATCGTAATAGTCTCAGGAGACCTTCTTGCATATACCCTGTGCCTCCCAACAGAGGTCTCGTGGAGAAAGCACCGTGTGCGCCCCATGACAGAATTTCAGGAAAAGAAACTGAAATAAGATGGTGTCAATGGAAGCCAAGCAGGTGCAGCAGAAGAGCAGCTTGGAGCTCCTCCTGGAACTGGGGCAGGAACAGAAATTGTGTGCTCTCTAGAAGCAAGGTGGAGCTTCTCAGGAAGACTACTGAGCTGTGGTTCACACATGGAGGGAGACACTACGGCAGGCCGAAGCTCAGCTAGAGATGCAACTGGTCTGTGTTCCGTCAGAATACAACAAAAGGCTTTTTGAAGTATGCTGAAAACAAGCGGAGGCCTAAGGAAAGTATTGGACTGATGCTTTATGAAGGTGGCCACCGAAAAGTGGGGATGAAGAAAAGACAGAGGCATTTAATGCTTTTGCATTGCCTCAGTCCTCAGTGCGCATGGTAGACCTGGGGCTCCCTGGTCCTGTGAGTTGGAAAACCATGGCTGCAGGAGCTGTGACTTTCCATTGGTGGACACTGCAGCTATAAGGGAGCAGTCTTTGGGGCCGGATCTGGACATAGGCACCTGGGGAGAGCCCCACAGGGCTCCGCCCCACCTGGTCCCCCAGGTCACAATGGTGTTCCGTACTAACCCGGTGCTACCCCAGCAACAGCCCCAGTGCCTGCACGGACGGTGCTGCGAGTGGCAGCACCAGCGGCACTGGGGGTGCCAACCTCTTGTAGAGGAGCGCTCCCATCCTCACGATTTTCACAGTTTATTACACGCGCGTCTTCCCCCAGCCTGCTCAGGATGGGGCAGTGGCTCTGCTGCTGCGGGTCCAGGTGGGTTCCCCCACAGCTCGGGGATGCACCGGCAGAGCCGGGCCTCGCAGCAGCTGCCTTGCTCATGTCCGATGCCGTCTGCCCTGCAGGGATGACCCTGGCCCTGAGCAGCAGCGTGAGCCCAACCCGGTGCAGCCAGAGCCGCTGCTGCGGGAGCGCGTGCGGGTGACCCAGGGCCGTGGCCAGAGGAAGAAGAGGGACCTCCTCCTCTTCAGAGACACCCTGGTCATCACCAAGACCAAGTAAGACTGGCAGAGCCCAGCTGCCTTTCCTCGCAAGCCCTGGCCCTGGCACCAGGGCACCAGAGCAGGGACAGCCAACGAGCAGCCCCGGGGCCCCAGCACCCTGATGCTGGATGCACCCGTGGCCTTGCCCATGGCTGGTGGGCACTAGAGGGGAGCCAGCGGGCTCGGCCACCTCCAGGTCACTCCCTGCTGCTCCTCTCTGCAGACGTGGCAGCGCCCCGCGCCCGCTGCTGTGCCTGGCCCTGGGCCTGCTCCAGGTGCTCAGCGGCGGCAAGGGCTCAGCTGGTGATGCTGCTGAGGAGGAGGAGGAGGAGGAGGAAGGGAAGGCCACCAGCTCCCTTGTCTTCCTCTGGCCCTGTGGCTCCTGTGTTGTCACCTTCTGGTGAGTCTTGGTGCAACGTTCCACCAGAGGGGTGGGCAGCTCCTCTGTCCTGCCCCATGGGGCATCATGTGCTGGGGCACAGCAGGCGCTCAGGCTGTTTCTCCTCTCTTTTGGCAGCTCCCGGGCAGCGAAGGAGATCTGGGTCAGCGCCCTCCTTGGGTAAGCCCTGCCTGGCACTGCAGCAGGGACAGCCTGGGCAGTCAGAGCACCCATCATGGGGGATGCTCCATGTGTGCCATGGATGCTGAAACACCCTGTCTGAGCTGGGCAGAGGTTTCCTCACAGCTGCAGGCAGAGTTGTCACCACTGCGTAGCGGGCACAGCTGGCAGAGCTGCCTCATCCAGCTGTGTCCAGCCAACACCTGCCCAGCCCCATTCTCGCCACTGCCGCTGCTCCCGCTCCACTGCCAGGCGGTCCTGGCTGGTCCTGGCAGCGTGGAAGCGCTCCCCAGGCTCGCAGCGGAGGGAAGAGCTGGCTCGGGTCTCACACAGCTCTTTCTCTGCCCCTTCCCCATGCACAGACCACCGGAAGGAGTTCAGGGAGCCCGGGTGACCCAGCTGCCGTCCATACGGCTGATGATGAAGGAGCTGAGTGGCCGCCACGCTGTGAGTGTCCCTCCTGCCTCTGCTCTGCCCCCAAGGGCTCCTCCAGCCCAGCATCAGCTTCATCACTCCTCACCTTCTGCTCTTTTCCCCTTGCCTTGCCCAGGGGTCGACACTGGATGCCAGCAGCCTGGAGAAGCTGCTCCAGCGCCAGGCTCAGGTCAGGGTCACTTGGGGAGCAATCTCAGCCATCCCCACCTCTCTCACACACAGCCAGGGGCTGATGCAGCTCGCCAGGGGCCCTTCCTGCTGTGGGGCTCCTTGGTGAGTGCAGCCCATTTCTCGCAGGCTGGTGACAGGCAGCTGCCAGTTCCCGTGCCCTCCAGCAGTGAAGGCGGATGTGGCCATGCAGATGGTGAGTGTGGAGAAGACAGGGACAGGATGTCCCTTCTCTCCCGCTCTTGCAGGCAGGCACGCGTGCTGCAATGGGGCTGCCGCTGCCCTTCCCGCAGGGCACATCCGTCCCCATCGCTCTGCGGCAGGAGAGAGCTGAGCCCCGGGGCCTCTCGCTCCCAAGTGAGGCTGCCTCTCTCACGCCCTCAGTAGTGGGGGGACAGCACGGAGGGAGTCTGGGGGTGCTCTCCTGGTGCTTCTCCTCCACGACTCTTTGCTCTGTTTCCCTTGGCAGCAGGTGGGCCCTGCAGGAGCAGGAGGAGGCTGCCGTGGCCATTTGCACGGCCAGGGACCCTGGCTGCGGCAGAGGCACCAGGGCCATCGGGCTCTGCCGGACCAGGAGCCCTCTTTGGCCGGCCCCTGGCAGATCTGTGCAGCCAGGATGGCAGGCTGCCACAGCCCATCCAGGTAAGCCAGCCTGGCTGGGGAGTCCCCATCCCATCCTATCCCATCCTGACAGCTCCTCCAGAGAGAGCCTGTCCCCAGCACCTACCTCAGCGCCTGTCTCCAGCCCAGCAACTCTCCTGCTCTGTGCCCTCAGGACCTGCTGGCTCTGCTCAGTGAGCGTGGCCCATCCACGGAGGGGATCTTCCGGCTGGCAGCCAGCCAGCGCGCCTGCCGAGAGGTCAGGGAGGCCCTGGACAGCGGGCTGCCGGTGCAGCTGGAAAACCAGCCCGTGCTGCTGCTGGCTGTCCTCCTGAAGGTGAGCCCTGCTGACCCCGAGCCCTGCAGCCCCTGGCTCTCTTGGTGCCGATGGGCACCTGCGGGAGCACAAGCAGAAACCCAGCCGCCTGCTCGTGAGCCAGAGGGCTGGGGATGCTGCGGCTGCTCCTGGAGGCAGCGGCCAAAGCCTCACCTGAAGCCCTTGGCACTGCAGGACCTCCTCCGGAAGATCCCCTCCACGCTCCTCGACGTCCAGCTGTTCGAGGAGTGGATGCGTGCCATGGACAAGACCAGCAGGCAGGAGAGGCTGGCAGCACTCAGACAGTAAGTGTGGCAGCAGCCAGCAGGGACTGGCACAGGCTGGGACTACACTGCAAAGCAGCAGCCTGCCTGAAATAGCCATGGCTCCTGCAAGCCACCTCCTGCTGCTGCGGGGTTTATGTCTGGGGTAAGAAAGGCACCGAAAAGCTTTTCTCTCCAGGGAGCACTTCCCACAGGCACTGGGGCTTGCTCCAACAGGGGCCGCTTTCAGAAGAGCAGGGAGAGAGGCAGTTGGCCCTATCTCAGCAAAAGCAGTCCCTCTGCTGTAGAGCAGGCAGCGGCCTTGGCTGAGAGCAGCCTGGGAGACCTCTGTTGTCAACACCGACTTCATTAACGCTGTGCTCCTGTTCCCCCAGGGTGGCCAGCAAGCTCCCGGAGGCCAACCTGCTCCTGCTCCGCCACTTGCTGTCGCTGCTTAGCAGCATCAGCAAGAGCGTGGCCACAACCAAGATGACTGCTGGGAACCTGGCCATCTGCCTGGCACCAAACCTCCTGAGCCCACCCCAGGAGCTGCCCCTGGATGTCCTGGCTCTGGAGACAGGGAAGGTACGCTGCGTTCACCACCCAGCTACAGCGTCCCCAGCCCAGCCCAGCGTTGCTGCTCACAGGGCCCTGGCTGCCTCCTCCCATCAGCAAAGCCATGGGGCAGCAGTCAGGAGGAGCAGCCCCACGGCTGCACCTTCCTGCGCAGAAGCGCGGGTCAGGCTGGGAAAGGCTGTCTGAGCCCTCCTCAGCCCCCTCGGTGACACCAGTGGTTTGCTGTGTGCAGGTGACGCAGCTCGTCGAGCTCCTCATCGACCACCATGAGGAGCTCCTTGGAGAGCAGGCGGCCGGGCTGGCCAGCGGGGGGGATGAGGAGACACCAGCACCTCAAGCAGAGCTGGAAACAGCAGAGGTAAGTGAAGTGCACGAGCAGTGTGACAACAAAAGCCTCCCCTCTCAGAAGGAGCGGCTGCTGCCGCAGCAGGGACAAGCACGGTCCTCCACCAGCCTGCAGCTCCGCCGAGGTGCAGAGCAAGGCTGATGCAGGTTGGCCATCCCGCTTTGTTGAGCTGATCCCACCACACTGGCTCAGCTGAGCTGAGCAAACCCATCCAAGGGATGCGCCTTTTAGAGCTGGGGTAGCAACTGTGCAGGGAGGTCCTTGCCCCCTGCTAACCAACTCATTGGCATTGCAGGTGCCTCCCATTGCTCCTGAGAGCAAACAGCAGAGGAGCTTTTCCGGGGAGAAAAGGTAAAACTGCCTGGCTTTGCTTGGTTCAAGGTAATCATGGCTTCACTTGTCTAACAATACTGTTGAATGGAAAGGTTCCCAAGCTCTTCGCGGAACACCAGCAAGCGAAGAGCAACCTGGGAAGAGGGCAGCGACGGGCCACCGTGCCCGAAGAAGAGCAAAACCGAGCTCTCAGGGATGGGAGACTGAAGAAATTCAAGCAGGGGAAGAACAAGGCACCCAGGTATGTAGCAGAGCCTGTGCTCCATCTTTTTGCCAAGCTCTGAGTATAGGAAACGTTCCTGAGGTGCACAGGATGGTCCTGCCTCAGGGGAACATGTATGCCAGGAGAAACATGCTACCCCAGCATTGCCTGCCAACCTGTGATTTTAGTATGGCAGAGAGAGGGATGCTGCTGCTTGGGTTTTGGAAAGGACCATACCCCAGCTTCCCAGGCTCCCTGCCGAGCCCTGCTGCCTGGCAAGGGGGCACTGCACATCTCTGTCAACGTGCCGTGCTCTGAGGGTATCACATGTGTTGAGAAGGGACCAAAGCAACACTGTAGTTGTCAGTTAGGAGCCAGTAAGGAGCCTCTCTCCTGTGCTAGCAATGACCCTTTTTACAGCATAGTTCTGAAAAACCCAGGAGCCGAGTCCCGCCTGCTCCTGCCCTCATGGCTTCATCAGCGCTTTCTGACTCTGCCCGTGTAGGTGCCCATTTACTGCTTCAGCTCCCCGCATGAGCTCTGCTGCCTGGGCTCGGCGTTCCACCCTGCGGGCCCAGCACCACCTCGGCAGCGGCGAGGACAGAGCCACCATGTCCTTCTGCTCTGGATAGAAGGTTCCACCAGCTCGCCCCGGAGCCAGAGCAGCGCCCTCAGACCCATCCCAGCCCTCGCAGGAGGCCTTGCTGGCTCACTCCTCAGCTCCACCAGCAAATGCCAGACCACTGGTGCATCCCCCCAAGTGAGAAGCTGGCCTCTGGACTTCAGCTTACCATGTTCACTACCACCTTTGTTACTATCATTGTTACTACACCGGTTACTACGTTTGTTAATACACTTGTTTCTGTGTTTATAACTACGTTTATTAGTCTTTTTCTACATCTTTCAGGAACAAATTTTAGGATATACTTTAGGATAGATATAGGATATAGTTTAGGAAACACATTCTAGAATAGAGGATATATTTAGGATATAGTTTAAGGAAGCACGTTATAGGGTAGTAGTTAATTCACGTTGTTTGAGTGCTCACTTCGCAGGATCATAGAATAGTTAGGATTAGAATAGGATAGTTAGGGTTGGAAAGGACTTCCAGTAATTTCATGTTATGTCACAAGACTACTCTTCGAGTGGCTTTTCATCTGTATTAGTAAAAAGCAGAAAGAATTACAAAAGTCTTATCTCTCTGCCTTGCCATCTGCATCCTGCAGAATGCAAAACAGAAAAGAAAGTATACTGAAAGAGTCTTTGGATTAGGAAAGAAATGACAGAAAGATATTTACCAATGCAGAAGACCTACTGCTACACCTTGAAAAAGATGCGGATGAGCTCCGAAGAGTACTGCCTGCTGTTGGAATACAGCTGCATATCTTAAACACCTGTTAAGTCCAGAAGTAAAGAGAAACTTGCTTCTAAACCGAAATGCAGGCAGGCAGCAGAAAGCAGCACTGAACTGCACTACTGTGTTTTCAGTCACAACTGCTCATGGTGGGAGAGAGATGCTGAAACAGAAACAAAAGAAGCAACAACAAGGAAACATAATTGAGAAAAAACACAAACCAAAGCAACAGAAAACCAAACAACACCCCCCATCCCCCACCCCACCTCTTCCCACCACCACCAAAAGAAAAAGGAAAAAAAAAAAAAAGAAAAAACCAACACAAACCAAACAAACCCCTTAAATCCTATTTGGGGGAAAAAAAAAAAAAAAAAAAATCCCTCAGATCTCTCTGCACTCTGATGGGAGAAACACTGGGAGATGGTAGCAGGTGTCCCAGGCATCTGCAAACAAAGCCGTGTCAAACTGGGTACCAAGAGAGTGATCTGTTAATAACAGGGGTGAGCGGCTGGTACGCGTTTATTCCCTTTTGCATTTGCTGGAATACATTGTGCAGACTGCCGGCAGTTCTCGGCGTTGCTTCTATCTATTATGCCTTTCTGAATTTTCTTTACCATTTCTACACAGAAATGAAGTGTCAAATGCATACCTGGCCAGTCTCTGTGTTTGGATGAGTCCCTTCCCTTTTTATTCCTCTCTCCATCTCTGGGTTTCCCTTCTCTCTCTATCTGGTACTTACCTGTCCAAGAAGACAAAAAAGGTCACGCAATGGCTACATTTGTATAAGCCTTTTCTTTCTCCCAGGAGCTTTGTTTTTTCTCCTAAAACACCTGAGGAGACACTTGCATCCAAGAAAAGGTCTTAACAAGGAAAGAACTTGAGCACATTGCTGATACTTCTAATCTGAGAAACAAAAGCACTACTTCTGCCCAGAAGGCCACTGGTCAGTATTTCTGTGATCTTGCTACGGTTTCATTCCATCCTCCTTCACATTCAGTACCAAAGCCCCAAATCTCTTGGCCATGCTGACATACCACAGACTCTCCTAGGAAGAGAGCAATATGAAGCGCATACGGAACTTCTATTTATGAAAAGGAGATTATATCTTGTCACCTGGAAAAGTTAGAACTGGTAAGTAACAAACGGACAGCCACTTCAAATCTACCGCATCTAAAAAGTAGCTGATGAAGTGTCTGAAGAGCCTCACTGACTATTAAAACAGAAGGCATTACACTGATAACTGTGCATGCATCGACTGTCTCTATGCGTATGTTAAACAGATTGGTGTTGGCTCCGGTCTTGTTCAACATCTTTGTCGCTGACATGGATAGTGTGGGATTGAGTGTGCCCTCAGCAAGTTTGCTGATGACACCAAGCCGTGTGGTTCGGTTGATACGCTTGGAAGGAAGGGATGCCATCCAGAGGGACCTCGACACGCTTGGGAGGTGGGCTGATGCCAACTGCATGAAGTTCAACCATGCCAAGTGAAAGGTCCTACACCTGGGTGGGAGCAATCCCAGGCACAGCTACAGGTTGGGCAGAGAAGAGATTCAGAGCAGCCCTGCGGAGAAGGACTTGGGGGTGCTGGTCGATGAGAAAATGACCATGAGCCGGCTGCAGTGTGCGCTCGCAGCCCAGAAAGCCAACCGTATCCTGGGCTGCATCAAAAGGAGTGTGACCAGCAGGACAAAGGAGGTGATCCTGCCCCTCTGCTCAGCTCTCGTGAGACCTCACCTGGAGTATTGTGTGCAGTTCGGGTGTCCTCAACAGAAAAAGGACATGGAACTGCTGGAACAAGTCCAGAGGAGGGCCACGAGGATGATCAGGGGACTGGAGCACCTCCCGTTTGAAGACAGGCTGAGGAAGTTGGGGCTGCATGGATGTGAGAATTTAACATATTTGACTTCTGATTATCACTTTAAGCTTATCTCCTTGCTGCTCCTTTGTGAATTCCCCCAGCTTCCATCTCCTGATGGATGGTCCCTTCAATGAATGGTCCCTTCAACGGTCCCCCCTGAAGGGGCCTACAATAGGCATCCTTTTGGGCCGCCTTCAGACACCAGAAGACTGTTAATTGTGTGGAGGAAGAGGTTGTTAGAAAGTCCATAGAACGGTAAGAAAGGTAAAATCTCAGACAGAAGCAGGACAGAGCTAGGAATCATTTCTATCTCGAGTATTCAAGAAGAAAAAGGGTCCTTTCCAACCCTAACTATTCTGTGATGCTACGAAAAACAACATGGAAAGAGTCATAATCGTAATAGTCTCAGGAGACCTTGCATATACCCTGTGCCTCCCAACAGAGGTCTCGTGGAGAAAGCACCGTGTGCGCCCCATGACAGAATTTCGGGAAAAGAAACTGAAATAAGATGGTGTCAATGGAAACCAAGCAGGTGCAGCAGAAGAGCAGCTTGGAGCTCCTCCTGGAACTGGGGCAGGAACAGAAATTGTGTGCTCTCTAGAAGCAAGGTGGAGCTTCTCAGGAAGACTACTGAGCTGTGGTTCACACATGGAGGGAGACACTACGGCAGGCCGAAGCTCAGCTAGAGATGCAACTGGTCTGTGTTCCGTCAGAATACAACAAAAGGCTTTTTGAAGTATGCTGAAAACAAGCGGAGGCCTAAGGAAAGTATTGGACTGATGCTTTATGAAGGTGGCCACCGAAAAGTGGGGGTGAAGAAAAGACAGAGGCATTTAATGCTTTTGCATTGCCTCAGTCCTCAGTGCGCATGGTAGACCTGGGGCTCCCTGGTCCTGTGAGTTGGAAAACCATGGCTGCAGGAGCTGTGACTTTCCATTGGTGGACACTGCAGCTATAAGGGAGCAGTCTTCAGGGCCGGATCTGGACATAGGCACCTGGGGAGAGCCCCACAGGGCTCCCCCCCACCTGGTCCCCCAGGTCACAATGGTGTTCCGTACTAACCCGGTGCTACCCCAGCAACAGCCCCAGTGCCTGCACGGACGGTGCTGCGAGTGGCAGCACCAGCGGCACTGGGGGTGCCAACCTCTTGTAGAGGAGCGCTCCCATCCTCACGATTTTCACAGTTTATTACACGCGCGTCTTCCCCCAGCCTGCTCAGGATGGGGCAGTGGCTCTGCTGCTGCGGGTCCAGGTGGGTTCCCCCACAGCTCGGGGATGCACCGGCAGAGCCGGGCCTCGCAGCAGCTGCCTTGCTCATGTCCGATGCCGTCTGCCCTGCAGGGATGACCCTGGCCCTGAGCAGCAGCGTGAGCCCGACCCGGTGCTGCCAGAGCCGCTGCTCCGGGAACACGTGCGGGTGACCCAGGGCCGTGGCCAGAGGAAGAAGAGGGACCTCCTCCTCTTCAGAGACACCCTGGTCATCACCAAGACCAAGTAAGACTGGCAGAGCCCAGCTGCCTTTCCTCGCAAGCCCTGGCCCTGGCACCAGGGCACCAGAGCAGGGACAGCCAACGAGCAGCCCCGGGGCCCCAGCACCCTGATGCTGGATGCACCCGTGGCCTTGCCCATGGCTGGTGGGCACTAGAGGGGAGCCAGCGGGCTCGGCCACCTCCAGGTCACTCCCTGCTGCTCCTCTCTGCAGACGTGGCAGCGCCCCGCGCCCGCTGCTGTGCCTGGCCCTGGGCCTGCTCCAGGTGCTCAGCGGCGGCAAGGGCTCAGCTGGTGATGCTGCTGAGGAGGAGGAGGAGGAGGAGGAAGGGAAGGCCACCAGCTCCCTTGTCTTCCTCTGGCCCTGTGGCTCCTGTGTTGTCACCTTCTGGTGAGTCTTGGTGCAACGTTCCACCAGAGGGGTGGGCAGCTCCTCTGTCCTGCCCCATGGGGCATCATGTGCTGGGGCACAGCAGGCGCTCAGGCTGTTTCTCCTCTCTTTTGGCAGCTCCCGGGCAGCGAAGGAGATCTGGGTCAGCGCCCTCCTTGGGTAAGCCCTGCCTGGCACTGCAGCAGGGACAGCCTGGGCAGTCAGAGCACCCATCATGGGGGATGCTCCATGTGTGCCATGGATGCTGAAACACCCTGTCTGAGCTGGGCAGAGGTTTCCTCACAGCTGCAGGCAGAGTTGTCACCACTGCGTAGCGGGCACAGCTGGCAGAGCTGCCTCATCCAGCTGTGTCCAGCCAACACCTGCCCAGCCCCATTCTCGCCACTGCCGCTGCTCCCGCTCCACTGCCAGGCGGTCCTGGCTGGTCCTGGCAGCGTGGAAGCGCTCCCCAGGCTCGCAGCGGAGGGAAGAGCTGGCTCGGGTCTCACACAGCTCTTTCTCTGCCCCTTCCCCATGCACAGACCACCGGAAGGAGTTCAGGGAGCCCGGGTGACCCAGCTGCCGTCCATACGGCTGATGATGAAGGAGCTGAGTGGCCGCCACGCTGTGAGTGTCCCTCCTGCCTCTGCTCTGCCCCCAAGGGCTCCTCCAGCCCAGCATCAGCTTCATCACTCCTCACCTTCTGCTCTTTTCCCCTTGCCTTGCCCAGGGGTCGACACTGGATGCCAGCAGCCTGGAGAAGCTGCTCCAGCGCCAGGCTCAGGTCAGGGTCACTTGGGGAGCAATCTCAGCCATCCCCACCTCTCTCACACACAGCCAGGGGCTGATGCAGCTCGCCAGGGGCCCTTCCTGCTGTGGGGCTCCTTGGTGAGTGCAGCCCATTTCTCGCAGGCTGGTGACAGGCAGCTGCCAGTTCCCGTGCCCTCCAGCAGTGAAGGCGGATGTGGCCATGCAGATGGTGAGTGTGGAGAAGACAGGGACAGGATGTCCCTTCTCTCCCGCTCTTGCAGGCAGGCACGCGTGTTGCAATGGGGCTGCCGCTGCCCTTCCCGCAGGGCACATCCGTCCCCATCGCTCTGCGGCAGGAGAGAGCTGAGCCCCGGGGCCTCTCGCTCCCAAGTGAGGCTGCCTCTCTCACGCCCTCAGTAGTGGGGGGACAGCACGGAGGGAGTCTGGGGGTGCTCTCCTGGTGCTTCTCCTCCACGACTCTTTGCTCTGTTTCCCTTGGCAGCAGGTGGGCCCTGCAGGAGCAGGAGGAGGCTGCCGTGGCCATTTGCACGGCCAGGGACCCTGGCTGCGGCAGAGGCACCAGGGCCATCGGGCTCTGCCGGACCAGGAGCCCTCTTTGGCCGGCCCCTGGCAGATCTGTGCAGCCAGGATGGCAGGCTGCCACAGCCCATCCAGGTAAGCCAGCCTGGCTGGGGAGTCCCCATCCCATCCTATCCCATCCTGACAGCTCCTCCAGAGAGAGCCTGTCCCCAGCACCTACCTCAGCGCCTGTCTCCAGCCCAGCAACTCTCCTGCTCTGTGCCCTCAGGACCTGCTGGCTCTGCTCAGTGAGCGTGGCCCATCCACGGAGGGGATCTTCCGGCTGGCAGCCAGCCAGCGCGCCTGCCGAGAGGTCAGGGAGGCCCTGGACAGCGGGCTGCCGGTGCAGCTGGAAAACCAGCCCGTGCTGCTGCTGGCTGTCCTCCTGAAGGTGAGCCCTGCTGACCCCGAGCCCTGCAGCCCCTGGCTCTCTTGGTGCCGATGGGCACCTGCGGGAGCACAAGCAGAAACCCAGCCGCCTGCTCGTGAGCCAGAGGGCTGGGGATGCTGCGGCTGCTCCTGGAGGCAGCGGCCAAAGCCTCACCTGAAGCCCTTGGCACTGCAGGACCTCCTCCGGAAGATCCCCTCCACGCTCCTCGACGTCCAGCTGTTCGAGGAGTGGATGCGTGCCATGGACAAGACCAGCAGGCAGGAGAGGCTGGCAGCACTCAGACAGTAAGTGTGGCAGCAGCCAGCAGGGACTGGCACAGGCTGGGACTACACTGCAAAGCAGCAGCCTGCCTGAAATAGCCATGGCTCCTGCAAGCCACCTCCTGCTGCTGCGGGGTTTATGTCTGGGGTAAGAAAGGCACCGAAAAGCTTTTCTCTCCAGGGAGCACTTCCCACAGGCACTGGGGCTTGCTCCAACAGGGGCCGCTTTCAGAAGAGCAGGGAGAGAGGCAGTTGGCCCTATCTCAGCAAAAGCAGTCCCTCTGCTGTAGAGCAGGCAGCGGCCTTGGCTGAGAGCAGCCTGGGAGACCTCTGTTGTCAACACCGACTTCATTAACGCTGTGCTCCTGTTCCCCCAGGGTGGCCAGCAAGCTCCCGGAGGCCAACCTGCTCCTGCTCCGCCACTTGCTGTCGCTGCTTAGCAGCATCAGCAAGAGCGTGGCCACAACCAAGATGACTGCTGGGAACCTGGCCATCTGCCTGGCACCAAACCTCCTGAGCCCACCCCAGGAGCTGCCCCTGGATGTCCTGGCTCTGGAGACAGGGAAGGTACGCTGCGTTCACCACCCAGCTACAGCGTCCCCAGCCCAGCCCAGCGTTGCTGCTCACAGGGCCCTGGCTGCCTCCTCCCATCAGCAAAGCCATGGGGCAGCAGTCAGGAGGAGCAGCCCCACGGCTGCACCTTCCTGCGCAGAAGCGCGGGTCAGGCTGGGAAAGGCTGTCTGAGCCCTCCTCAGCCCCCTCGGTGACACCAGTGGTTTGCTGTGTGCAGGTGACGCAGCTCGTCGAGCTCCTCATCGACCACCATGAGGAGCTCCTTGGAGAGCAGGCGGCCGGGCTGGCCAGCGGGGGGGATGAGGAGACACCAGCACCTCAAGCAGAGCTGGAAACAGCAGAGGTAAGTGAAGTGCACGAGCAGTGTGACAACAAAAGCCTCCCCTCTCAGAAGGAGCGGCTGCTGCCGCAGCAGGGACAAGCACGGTCCTCCACCAGCCTGCAGCTCCGCCGAGGTGCAGAGCAAGGCTGATGCAGGTTGGCCATCCCGCTTTGTTGAGCTGATCCCACCACACTGGCTCAGCTGAGCTGAGCAAACCCATCCAAGGGATGCGCCTTTTAGAGCTGGGGTAGCAACTGTGCAGGGAGGTCCTTGCCCCCTTCTAACCAACTCATTGGCATTGCAGGTGCCTCCCATTGCTCCTGAGAGCAAACAGCAGAGGAGCTTTTCCGGGGAGAAAAGGTAAAACTGCCTGGCTTTGCTTGGTTCAAGGTAATCATGGCTTCACTTGTCTAACAATACTGTTGAATGGAAAGGTTCCCAAGCTCTTCGCGGAACACCAGCAAGCGAAGAGCAACCTGGGAAGAGGGCAGCGACGGGCCACCGTGCCCGAAGAAGAGCAAAACCGAGCTCTCAGGGATGGGAGACTGAAGAAATTCAAGCAGGGGAAGAACAAGGCACCCAGGTATGTAGCAGAGCCTGTGCTCCATCTTTTTGCCAAGCTCTGAGTATAGGAAACGTTCCTGAGGTGCACAGGATGGTCCTGCCTCAGGGGAACATGTATGCCAGGAGAAACATGCTACCCCAGCATTGCCTGCCAACCTGTGATTTTAGTATGGCAGAGAGAGGGATGCTGCTGCTTGGGTTTTGGAAAGGACCATACCCCAGCTTCCCAGGCTCCCTGCCGAGCCCTGCTGCCTGGCAAGGGGGCACTGCACATCTCTGTCAACGTGCCGTGCTCTGAGGGTATCACATGTGTTGAGAAGGGACCAAAGCAACACTGTAGTTGTCAGTTAGGAGCCAGTAAGGAGCCTCTCTCCTGTGCTAGCAATGACCCTTTTTACAGCATAGTTCTGAAAAACCCAGGAGCCGAGTCCCGCCTGCTCCTGCCCTCATGGCTTCATCAGCGCTTTCTGACTCTGCCCGTGTAGGTGCCCATTTACTGCTTCAGCTCCCCGCATGAGCTCTGCTGCCTGGGCTCGGCGTTCCACCCTGCGGGCCCAGCACCACCTCGGCAGCGGCGAGGACAGAGCCACCATGTCCTTCTGCTCTGGATAGAAGGTTCCACCAGCTCGCCCCGGAGCCAGAGCAGCGCCCTCAGACCCATCCCAGCCCTCGCAGGAGGCCTTGCTGGCTCACTCCTCAGCTCCACCAGCAAATGCCAGACCACTGGTGCATCCCCCCAAGTGAGAAGCTGGCCTCTGGACTTCAGCTTACCATGTTCACTACCACCTTTGTTACTATCATTGTTACTACACCGGTTACTACGTTTGTTAATACACTTGTTTCTGTGTTTATAACTACGTTTATTAGTCTTTTTCTACATCTTTCAGGAACAAATTTTAGGATATACTTTAGGATAGATATAGGATATAGTTTAGGAAACACATTCTAGAATAGAGGATATATTTAGGATATAGTTTAAGGAAGCACGTTATAGGGTAGTAGTTAATTCACGTTGTTTGAGTGCTCACTTCGCAGGATCATAGAATAGTTAGGATTAGAATAGGATAGTTAGGGTTGGAAAGGACTTCCAGTAATTTCATGTTATGTCACAAGACTACTCTTCGAGTGGCTTTTCATCTGTATTAGTAAAAAGCAGAAAGAATTACAAAAGTCTTATCTCTCTGCCTTGCCATCTGCATCCTGCAGAATGCAAAACAGAAAAGAAAGTATACTGAAAGAGTCTTTGGATTAGGAAAGAAATGACAGAAAGATATTTACCAATGCAGAAGACCTACTGCTACACCTTGAAAAAGATGCGGATGAGCTCCGAAGAGTACTGCCTGCTGTTGGAATACAGCTGCATATCTTAAACACCTGTTAAGTCCAGAAGTAAAGAGAAACTTGCTTCTAAACCGAAATGCAGGCAGGCAGCAGAAAGCAGCACTGAACTGCACTACTGTGTTTTCAGTCACAACTGCTCATGGTGGGAGAGAGATGCTGAAACAGAAACAAAAGAAGCAACAACAAGGAAACATAATTGAGAAAAAACACAAACCAAAGCAACAGAAAACCAAACAACACCCCCCATCCCCCACCCCACCTCTTCCCCACCACCGCCAAAAGAAAAAGGAAAAAAAAAAAAAAAAAAATCCCTCAGATCTCTCTGCACTCTGATGGGAGAAACACTGGGAGATGGTAGCAGGTGTCCCAGGCATCTGCAAACAAAGCCGTGTCAAACTGGGTACCAAGAGAGTGATCTGTTAATAACAGGGGTGAGCGGCTGATACGCGTTTATTCCCTTTTGCATTTGCTGGAATACATTGTGCAGACTGCCGGCAGTTCTCGGCGTTGCTTCTATCTATTATGCCTTTCTGAATTTTCTTTACCATTTCTACACAGAAATGAAGTGTCAAATGCATACCTGGCCAGTCTCTGTGTTTGGATGAGTCCCTTCCCTTTTTATTCCTCTCTCCATCTCTGGGTTTCCCTTCTCTCTCTATCTGGTACTTACCTGTCCAAGAAGACAAAAAAGGTCACGCAATGGCTACATTTGTATAAGCCTTTTCTTTCTCCCAGGAGCTTTGTTTTTTCTCCTAAAACACCTGAGGAGACACTTGCATCCAAGAAAAGGTCTTAACAAGGAAAGAACTTGAGCACATTGCTGATACTTCTAATCTGAGAAACAAAAGCACTACTTCTGCCCAGAAGGCCACTGGTCAGTATTTCTGTGATCTTGCTACGGTTTCATTCCATCCTCCTTCACATTCAGTACCAAAGCCCCAAATCTCTTGGCCATGCTGACATACCACAGACTCTCCTAGGAAGAGAGCAATATGAAGAGCATACGGAACTTCTATTTATGAAAAGGAGATTATATCTTGTCACCTGGAAAAGTTAGAACTGGTAAGTAACAAACGGACAGCCACTTCAAATCTACCGCATCTAAAAAGTAGCTGATGAAGTGTCTGAAGAGCCTCACTGACTATTAAAACAGAAGGCATTACACTGATAACTGTGCATGCATCGACTGTCTCTATGCGTATGTTAAACAGATTGGTGTTGGCTCCGGTCTTGTTCAACATCTTTGTCGCTGACATGGATAGTGTGGGATTGAGTGCGCCCTCAGCAAGTTTGCTGATGACACCAAGCCGTGTGGTTCGGTTGATACGCTTGGAGGGAAGGGATGCCATCCAGAGGGACCTCGACACGCTTGGGAGGTGGGCTGATGCCAACTGCATGAAGTTCAACCCTGCCAAGTGCAAGGTCCTACACCTGGGTGGGAGCAATCCCAGGCACAGCTACAGACTGGGCAGAGAAGAGATTCAGAGCAGCCCTGCGGAGAAGGACTTGGGGGTGCTGGTCGATGAGAAAATGAACATGAGCCGGCTGCAGTGTGCGCTTGCAGCCCAGAAAGCCAACCGTATCCTGGGCCGCATCAAAAGGAGCGTGACCAGCAGGACAAAGGAGGTGATCCTGCCCCTCTGCTCAGCTCTCGTGAGACCTCACCTGGAGTATTGTGTGCAGTTCGGGTGTCCTCAACAGAAAACGGACATGGAACTGCTGGAACAAGTCCAGAGGAGGGCCACGAGGATGATCAGGGGACTGGAGCACCTCCCGTATGAAGACAGGCTGAGGAAGTTGGGGCTGCATGGATGTGAGAATTTAACATATTTGACTTCTGATTATCACTTTAAGCTTATCTCCTTGCTGCTCCTTTGTGAATTCCCCCAGCTTCCATCTCCTGATGGATGGTCCCTTCAATGAATGGTCCCTTCAACGGTCCCCCCTGAAGGGGCCTACAATAGGCATCCTTTTGGGCCGCCTTCAGACACCAGAAGACTGTTAATTGTGTGGAGGAAGAGGTTGTTAGAAAGTCCATAGAAAGGTAAGAAAGGTAAAATCTCAGACAGAAGCAGGACAGAGCTAGGAATCATTTCTATCTCGAGTATTCAAGAAGAAAAAGGGTCCTTTCCAACCCTAACTATTCTGTGATGCTACGAAAAACAACATGGAAAGAGACATAATAGTAATAGTCTCAGGAGACCTTCTTGCATATACCCTGTGCCTCCCAACAGAGGTCTCGTGGAGAAAGCACCGTGTGCGCCCCATGACAGAATTTCGGGAAAAGAAACTGAAATAAGATGGTGTCAATGGAAGCCAAGCAGGTGCAGCAGAAGAGCAGCTTGGAGCTCCTCCTGGAACTGGGGCGGGAACAGAAATTGTGTGCTCTCTAGAAGCAAGGTCGAGCCTCTCAGGAAGACTACTGAGCTGTGGTTCACACATGGAGGGAGACACTACAGCAGGCCGAAGCTCAGCTAGAGATGCAACTGGTCTGTGTTCCGTCAGAATACAACAAAAGGCTTTTTGAAGTATGCTGAAAACAAGCGGAGGCCTAAGGAAAGTATTGGACTGATGCTTTATGAAGGTGGCCACCGAAAAGTGGGGGTGAAGAAAAGACAGAGGCATTTAATGCTTTTGCATTGCCTCAGTCCTCAGTGCGCATGGTAGACCTGGGGCTCCCTGGTCCTGTGAGTTGGAAAACCATGGCTGCAGGAGCTGTGACTTTCCATTGGTGGACACTGCAGCTATAAGGGAGCAGTCTTTGGGGCCGGATCTGGACATAGGCACCTGGGGAGAGCCCCACAGGGCTCCGCCCCACCTGGTCCCCCAGGTCACAGTGGTGTTCCGTACTAACCCAGTGCTACCCCAGCAACAGCCCCAGTGCCTGCACGGACGGTGCTGCGAGTGGCAGCACCAGCGGCACTGGGGTGCTTCTCTCTTGCGGAGGAGCGCTCCAACACCGGTTACTACGTTTGTTAATACACTTGTTTCTGTGTTTATAACTACGTTTATTAGTCTTTTTCTACATATTTTAGAAACAAATTTTAGGATATACTTTAGGATAGATATAGGCTATAGTTTAGGAAACACATTATATATTTATTTCAGATATAATTTAGGATATATTTAGGATATAATTTAGGAAGTACGTTATAGGGTAATAGTTAATTGACATTGCTTGAGTACTCACTTTGTAGGATCATAGAATAGTTAGGATTAGAATAGGATAGTTAGGGTTGGAAAGGACTTCCAGTAATTTCATGTTATGTCACAAGACTACTCTTCGAGTGGCTTTTCATCTGCATTGGTAAAAAGCAGAAAGAATTGCAAAAGTCGTATCTCTCTGCCTTGCCATCTGCATCCTGCAGAATGAAAAACAAAGTATACTGAGAAAGTCTTTGGATTAGGAAAGAAATGACAGAAAGATATTTATGAATGCAGAAGAAGTAATGCTACACCTTGAAGAAGATTCAGATGAGCTCCGAAGAGTACTGCCTGCTGTTGGAATACAGCTGCGTATCTTAGACACCTGTTGAGGTCTAGAAGAGAATCTTGCTTCTAAAAGAAAATGCAGGCAGGCAGCAAAAAGGAGCATTGAATTGCACCACTGTGTTTTCATTGACAGCTGCTCATGGTGGGGTGAGATGCTGAAACAGAAACAAAAGAAACAACAAGGAAACATAATTGAGAAAAAAAAAACAAAACAAAGCAACATAAAACCAAACAGCACCCACCCCACCCCCCAAAAGAAAAAAGAAAAAAGAAAACCAAACCAAAACAAATAAACACCTTAAGTCCTATTTTGGGGAAAAAAAAAAAAAAAAAAAAAAAGAAAAAATACCTCAGATCCCTCTGCACTCTGATGGTAGAAACACTGGGAGATGGTAGCAGGTGTCCCAGGCATCTGCAAACAAAGCTGTGTCAAACTGAGTACCAACAGAGTGATTTGTTGGTAACAGGGGTGAGCAGCTGATATGCGCTTATTCCTATTTGCATTTGCTGGAATACATTGTGCAGACTGCCTGCAGTTCTTAGCATTGCTTCATATGTCTTATGCCTTTCTGAATTTTCTTTACCATTTCTATACAGAAATAAAGTGTCAAATGAGTATCTGGCCAGTCTGTGTATTTGGATGAGTCCTTTCCCTTTTTATTCCTCTCTCCATCTCTGAGTTTCCCTTCTCCAGCTCTCACTTACCTGCCCAAGAAGACAAAAAGGTCACACAATGTCTGCATTTCTATAAGCCTTTTCTTTCTCCCAGGAACTTTGTTTTTTCTCCTAAAACACCCGATGAGGCATTTGCATCCAAGAAAAGGTCTTGATAAGGAAAGAACTTGAGTACATTGCTGCTACTCCTAATCTGAGAAACAAAGGCACTACTTTTGCTCAGAAGGCCACTGGTCAGTATTTCTGTGATCTTGCTATGGTTTCATTCCATCCTTCTTCACATTCAGTACCAAAGCCCCAAATCTCTTGGCCATGTTGCCATACTACACACTCTCTTAGGAAGAGAGTAATTTAAAGAGTGTAGGGAACTTCTGTTTATAAAAAGGAGATTTTATCTTGTCACCTGCAAAATTTAGAATGAACTGGTAAGTTACAAGGGGACAGCCATTTCAAATCTACCTCATATGAAAACTAGCTGATGAATTAAAAGCTATTCCCTATTAGCTGGCAATGATAGGGAAGACCCCTCATCTTCCTCAGGGGAAAATAAAACTCCAGACACATACAGGATGTTGAAAACAAAGGGCTGAATGAAAACTAAAGTTCCCATGCCCTTACCCCATTAAGGGGCAGCAAGACAGAGGCAGCAAGGGAGCTGAAA
This sequence comes from Lathamus discolor, assembly GCF_037157495.1. Classification (NCBI taxonomy): domain Eukaryota; kingdom Metazoa; phylum Chordata; class Aves; order Psittaciformes; family Psittacidae; genus Lathamus; species Lathamus discolor. The sequence continues at coordinate 76,871,424 of NC_088887.1, read as the reverse complement.
CATGTTCCCTCATCCCTATGGATGTTTTTTACCTGCTGGAGCAAACTGGAATGAATCATCTAAAGCACCCAAGTTGACGATGATGCCCTCTAGGTGGTCATTCTCAGTTACAAGATGCTGGGATGACTGAATTATGAACTACGTGCCTTATGTATGCACTCATACTTAAAAAAATATGCAATTCTGATTATTTCTAAAAATAAGTACATACTGGGTAAACATGACTCACTGCTGTTTCTGCTGTCTTGCAACCTGTATTTGCTTCCCATATGCTGGGAGAGGAGGAATATCTGGGAAATGGATGCTCACAGTATCATAGAATCATAAAATAGTTAGGGTTGGAAAGGACCTTAAGGTCATCGAGTTCCAACCCCCCTGCCGTGGGCAAGGTCACCACACACTAAACCATGTCACTCAAGGCTTCATCCAACCTGGCCTTGAACACTGCCATGGGTGCAGCATTCACAACTTCCCTGGGCAACCCGTTCCAGTGCTTCGCCACCCTCACAGTAAAAAACTTCTTCCTTATATCCAACCTAAACTTCCTCTTGTTTAAGTTTGAACCCATTACCCCTTGTCCTATCACTGCAGCCCCTGATGAAAAGTCCCACCCCAGCATCCTTGTAGTCGCCCTTCAGATACTGGAAGGCTGCTATGAGGTCTCCAAGCAGCCTTCTCTTCTCCAGGCTGAACAGCCCCAACTTTCTCAGCCTATCTTCATACAGGAGGTGCTCGAGCACCCTTGTCATCCTCGTGGGCCTCCTCCGAAGTTGCTCCAGCAGTTTCATGTCTTTCTTATGTTGAGGACACCAGAACTGCACACAATACTCCAGGTGAGGTCTCACAAGAGCAGAGTAGAGGGGCAGGATCACCTCCTTCGACATGCTGGTCACGCTCCTTTTGATGCAGCCCAGCATACGGTTGGCTTTCTGGGCTGCAGGTGCACACTGCCGGCTCATGTTCATTTTCTCGTTGACCAACACCCCTAAGTCTTTCTCCACAGGGCTTCTCTGAATCTCTTCTCTGCCCAACTCTGCCCAACAATAAACTTTTAAAAACAGTTGCTATGTTTTTTGCTAAAGATCTTAAGTAAGTATTTCAAAAAGTAAGAAGTTTGCAGAGGCAGAGTTAGATTCAGGCAAGGGAATTCTCCAGAATACTCTGTGTCTTCAGATACAGTGGAGATATATGTCTATATTGACCTTCAGGCTATCATCCCTTGCAAGGCGTTTTCTCTCCCAGTAGTACATGGTGCAGTAAAGTCCTACGTGCTTTGGATCCATCTTTGTGAACAGAATGGCTAGGGAGCTTATCATATCGCCATGAGCTAACATCTTCATATGCTCCTTCAGTTAAAATCTGGAGATGGTTAAACTGATTATGTGAGACTGGGTAATAAAAGAGTGACACAAATTGTTCAAGCTATAACAGTAGGTCTAATAGTAAGCCATGTTTTCTCTAAGCATTGTCAAAATTCATTTTACCTAAAATAAAAGCAGCCATAGGCTCTCTTAAGTGATTTGATGTCTGACACAACACTGGCTCACTGGACGGTTTCAAGTTTAGTTGAGTTTTGGCCTTTTGTGTCTTCTTCCTGCATATGCAAACCACAACTCTTCAATCTTCCTGTGAAGTCTGAACTCACTTCAAGAGATCATACAACTTATTTTTTTTAATGAGTTCCACGAGTTCCCTGTTCAGTTAGCCTGTTCCTCTGCCCCACTTACTTCTCTTAAATGGCAGTAACCATATTTTAATAGACTATATATTGTAGTAATTAGATTCCACAAGTTAAGAATATCTTTCATGGAACTGTAGAATTTTTACTGCAAAATAACCTGTGACAAAGCTGAGACATGCGTAAACCATTATAACTTTGAAAGCATTCAAACTAAGTTGCAGAGCCTAGGGAAGTTTATCAAATTAGCATCAATTCCTCTGAAGCATTCACCATATACCGAAAGCTTCACCATATATTTACATATGACAGGGAAAAAAAATCAATACTCAGATAAGCTCATTTTCCTGTCCTTTTTTTTCATCACCATGGTAATGTTTTTCTCTCTTATCAAGCTAAACAACGCCGAAAAACAAATGGTTACATTTATTAGACTCCTAGCAAATCCAAGAAATCCTGTCTGTCAACATCTACTGCATGCTGCATGAATACGAATGTAGCCTATTTAGCAGTACATCAGCAGGATAGTATTTTATTAAGAAAAAAAAAAAAAACAAAGCCAAGAAACTCTGAATATACGGTACAAAATCCCCTCATTCGTCTATTCAGGTTGTGAAACTTTCTGGTGCAGCATGCGAGTGTGATGAACGTTATTCATCTACTCTAATCTGCCATTCCCTTTGGTAGAAATATGAAAATAATTTAAGATTGTTGAGTTTGTTTAGATAAGTATTTTGAAGGTTTCTGTTGTGGTTTAAGCCCAGGCTGTAAATCAGAACCACGCAGCCCTCTCTCTCCTTCCCTTTCTTCCCCGCGACGCCCCACACCCCACACCCCCCCCGGCTCCCGGAGGGACGGGGAGGAGAATCAGAAGAATGTAACTCCCACGGGCTGAGATAAGAACAGCCCAGTAACTAAGGTGTAACACAAACCACTACTGCTACCACCAATGATAATAATGATAAGGGAAATAACAAGGGAAGAGAATACAATATCACCCATTGATACGCAGCCTGATCGTTCAGTGGTCTAGCCCTTCTGGGTAACTGCCCCCAGTTTATATAGTGGGCATGACGTGCTGTGGTATGGAACATCTCTTTGGCTAGTTTGGGTCAGGTGTCCTGTCTCTGCTTCCTCCTGGCTTCCCCTCCTCCCCGGCAGAGCATGAGACTCAGAAAGTCCTTGGTCAGAGTAAACATTACTGAGCAACAACTAAAAACATCGGTGTTATCAGCGTTATTTCCGGGCCGAAAGTCAAAACCACAGTGCTGCACCAGCTACTAAGAAGGAGAAAAAATGACTGCTACTGCTGAACCCAGAGCAGTTTCTCTGCTTATTTTCATTTTATTTTGTTACTGAGAATAATGAAAGTCCAAAGTATCTCAGAGAAACACTGTACCTTTGATGAAGAAATCACAGTAACAGGAAGGTACAGCCTGGAAAATGGTTTGGTCTTCTGTTTGCCTATACATCACCCTAGTAAAAAGGCAAATAAGAATAACTCTCAGTTGTTCATGTACTGAAAAGCTTGAGTGAAAATGACCAATATGTAATTGCTTTAGTCAATGGATTCATGAAAAGGTTATTATGCAAGTCACACAGGTAGTACTTTACACAGTGCTTAAGTTTGGTTTTATTTGAAGGTTTTATCACCAGGAGAATGTTTAAACCTTTCTTAACTTTCACTGTTCACAGAACCACTCTGGAGACTGTCTTCTTTGACAAAAGAAGATGTCATTGCAAAGTAACTTACAGATAAAATCCTTTTTCACTGTTTGTTTGAGTGCTAAGCTACAGTCCTACTGGATTTAAGTGAGAACTTTGTGGGAAAGTACTATCTAGTACATGTGTAGCCTGCAAAGCTAGTTATAAAATTCATACATTTTTACCTTATGCAAATCTGGATAATAACCACAACTCACAAAAGGTGAATAACTGTGGAATTTTCCAGAGGGTTAGTGCTGAGCATTTTCATTAAATTATTCTTTTCAGGTATCTTGTCCACCTTGCACTACATCAAGTACATCAGATATCATTCAGAGTCTCTGTTGGATTACATAAAATGAATTGCCTTGCTTTTCAGATCTGCAAACTATAAAGTAGTAAGTATTTGAATAACCAACACTATCTTCACTTTTATCACACTTGTTACATGGCAGAGCAGAATATGAGTGCCAAAGTACGAAGAAAAAGTGCTTTATAAAGCACTTTATGGAGTGATATATAAAGTTATCTCTGAGACTAGTACATTGTCAAAACCACACTCTTCAGTGTAGCAGCATGCCATTTAGCCATAACTACTACCCTCCATATTCCAGAGGGAAAAAAAAAAAAAACAACCAACTTTTTTTTTTGTTAATTTCATAGATATAGCAAAAGCAGTATAAACAAAACGATAATTTAGAAAAAGTCTGTTATTTTTAAACTGTTCTAAAGCTTTAGAAAGGGAGAAAGCTTGTAGGCTATTCAGAAATGGATTAATTCTTTTGAACAGCCAACTGTTTCACTTTAGCAAGCTTCTGAGAAATATGCTCATTAAAAAAATCAAGGAAGACCACTCTTTTATTCATTAACTGACAATCATATAACTCAGATTGTTAGCTATAAAAGCTTACAACAGATTGCTTGCCATATTGCTGCCCTTCTACATCAATAGCAGTTACATGAAAGGCTGCTACTTCAGATCGTATTGCATGGTTTGCCCCAAGCTGGGCAGTATTAGAATTCAGGTGTTGTCATACCGGATCAGCGCACCCGGTCCATGTCCCAGCCCTGACAGTAGCAAGTTCACATACTTCATGTCCATTAAAGCTTCTGAAGACAACTGCTGAACTGCCATCCAGAGAGAAATATTTCCTTAAATTTCCTGTTAGTGGCTGGCTGAGGACCTGAAACTTGGAGGTTTTATTTCCCTTGTGCATTCATGTTCACACACATGCATGTGTTGTGTATGTAACTATGTATGTACATAGGTGTTATATGACATCAGTTTTACACTAGACATCAGTACCAGCACTGCAACACATTATCTGAATGCTTACTTCTCCATATAATGAATTATCTATTGTGCATGTACTGCCATCAGTTTGTGTGTTAATTGGAACTTGCATTATTTGGGTTTTCTTTTTTATTTTTCTTCTTTCTGATATTTATTTATTATTTTATGGTTTACCCACATATTTTAAAGCTTCTTTATGTTGCCAGAGAAGTCTAAACTTAGGTATTATCAAATTTGTATCTGACTTCCTTAAGGATGTGGTTCACATTTTGTGTGAGAATACACAGTTCAGAGTATTGAGCCATTACACTTGAGTTCCGGTCCTTCCTCAGGGCATTTCACTTCTGAACTAGGTAGCCACATCCCAAGAGAGTGACAAAATTGATTGGTTATGGGATGATCTTGTAGAAGGAGAAGAGAGCCTAATATTGAAACTCATGTATAGCTGGGGATATTGAATTGTAGCTTAGTGATAGCAATACATAACTGCAAATGAAAGAAGCCAAAACAAGTAAGCCAGCAAACAAATTAAAAAAAAACCCCAGATCATCCAACCTGTAGATTCTAGGGCTGTTTTTTGCAGATTATTTCTGGTTTTGTAGGTTCACAGAATGGGCCAGTGACTTAAAGGCTTTTAGTATATTCTGTATTTACGTGGACTCTCCACCGAGCACTTGTAATTTAGAAGTCTACTGAGAGAGATCTTCATGACCTTGCCTTATTTCTCCTTTCTTCACAAGATTTTTGATATGCAAAACACTCACATTTTCTCTAGAAAATTCTGAAAGCATGTTGCTTTCAGATCAGGTACAGAAAGAGATGAAAGAAGAGATTCCTGTACTTTGCTATCAGACACTTCAGTGCAGGATTAGCCCATGCCCATTTAGGTTCGAATTTCAGTTGCCATTGTGCTCCAAGAAATCGAAGAACATAGAGTGAACCAATGGAATTTGTTATATGTAAATAAAGTGTGTTTAGCTTCAATGTCTATGAAAGTCAAATGCAAATAACATACATTTCAGAAAATGTATGTATATGAGCATGCAAATATCTCTATAGAGAAGTGGTTTTACAAGCTAACTCTAAAGAGTTAGCATCTAAAGATGCTTTCCAGAACCTTTGAAAATAATTTCTTCCTGCAGATAGCTGCTTTATAAGTTCTGTTCCATGCTTATTTTAGAAATTTTCACTTTCTTTTATAACTGCATACACTTCTAATCTACTAATTTCTGTTACACATATCCTCCTACATCTTTAAGGTAAAGGAAAACAAGTTTCTTTAGTTTCCTTTATTTCATATAGATAAGTATTATTCTCACTTTCTATTTTGTATTCAGTTAATTTCAGATTTCTTGCACCTACATGATCAGTGTAGTTTATGGTAACAAATCTCACTATGGTTCAGAAATCGCTATTTTGCTTTCGTTATTGGATGTACTTGAGCTAAATCTTTCTATAGTCACATTTATTTCCAAACCTAATTTCTATTGGTGACACGTTTTGATACGTGGACTACTTATTTTCTTTATTATCTGCCTCCAGAGATAAGTTGCCATTTTACAGCTTTCCTGCATGATATTCCAATCCTTCTCCATGTTAACTTTCTCTCACAACTTTGTGAAAGTGTTTCTACATACAAATTTGTTTTTTTAAAGCAGCATGAAGTATTTCACCAACTCCTGTTGAATTCCCTCTCACGTCTTAACAAATTAAACATGTCTTTACTGTAGGTATACAACCTTATCTCATTACAAGCTTGAATGTTTATTTCTGAAATGTACAGCATCTAAAAAATGTAATTACAAATACAAAACATTTCAAAGCAATCCTGATATTTAACTAGTTTAAAAACTCAGAAAGCTTGTAAATGAACACTTCACTATGATCAACTACACTTATTTGAAGATCTTTCATTTTTAATCCCAGCAAGAAGTCTTAAACGTAATATACTTGAGATTCTCTTTTCAACTGTCTTTTGAAATGCCTTAGCATCTGGGTATGTCTTAACAAACATTTTTTAAGTCCTTGATTAAGCTTTTTCTTGATAAGTTCAAAGACTTGAAGCATAAAGAAAGAGAACTCTATGTAAATATTATTCAGTCAGCCATAATTTTTTACTCCCTGATGACAGCTATGAAATGAAATTCCTATTGCATTTTTCATCTGAGATCTGAGTTATATGTTGAGGAATCCCAAAAGACTGAAGCAAACACACATTTTACTGTGCATGCATGATAAGCATTTTGCCTCCAGGATAGCTGTCATTTGCCTACAAAATGTATTAGATTTATATTCTGAATATATAATCTTTATTATACTGTTTCATACCAATAAATTAAAAGATAATAGTTGTGATAGAAAAGCAGCAAAATAACATTTCAAAGTCAGTTTACTTTCAGATTTTCCTTACCACTCAGTCCAAAATCTTGGGAAAAAAACCCTAAAGGCAAATAAATCTGTAGACAGGATTGTGTGGTTGGTTTATCTTTTTTTCATAAAATGCTTACTTGGTGATGTGCTTCCCCACCATGTGATAGTCTCCCATGTCAGTTGTGACTAAAATGTAAAATTGATGTCTGGATTATCATATGCTATATTGATATTGCCACAGTTTCGACAAAAGAATGCATGTCTTTGCTAAACTCCTGTCTGGATAAGTAAATTTCTGGATTGTCTAGGTAGTATTATTTCAGCTATTCACTTTCTTTACTTTTGGCTGGAGTTTAACTTCTTTTTCTAAACAGTAAGTAATATTGGCTACCAAATAGTTCAATTTAATTCATATGTTGCTGAGATCAATGATATGGGAGAGGTATTTCGACATGCCATAACATAGGAGGCAACCATAGAAAAAACACAACTCATAGCCTCGACTATTACCCAGTGGCAAATGCCCTTCAATTGTTTCTGCTAATTTAAAATGTTCTGCTCTCAGAAACACATTCTGGAGAATTTTCCTATTGAAAGTTCAGTTACAGAAAACAGTTACAAAAAATGTTTTAAAATAAAAGACTTAATTACTGCTTTTTAAATAAATTAATCCATTAAAATGTACTTGATGATTTAAATCCAAGTTAGAATAAAATATTTTAAGAACATTTGGTTTGGCAATATTTTCAAGTGCGAGTAAGCAGATATTGCATTTGTTTACTGTGCAGCACTCCACATTTAGAAATAAAAGACTTTGTAAAATATAGCAAATCTGATTATTTATAATGGAAAGTGAAACATTCAGGGAGATAGGTTCTGACTGCACACCTCCTGAAAGGAAATTCCATGTAAAAGACAATTTGGTAAATTGAGGTAAAGGCAACTTTGCTAACAAGGTAAGGAAAGCTTTAAACTAAGTATGTCAGGGAATATTGATCAGAGCAAGAACAATGAGGATAAAACATTGGAGGAAGCTTGTTACAGCAGGCCAACCGAATCAAGAAACCATGGACAGGCTCAGAGTAAAATAACTTGCTAAAATATCTGTACAGCAGACCCTGGTTCTTGTGAGGACCTGAACCTCCTTGCTGAAAGAGCAGTACAGCAGGATGCAAGCAGCAGGAAGTTTCTGGAGAAACTCAAGTATTGCAATCAGCAAAACCAAAGAACCCTGAATTATCTACTCTTAAGACCAGCAAAGGAATACAATTATGCCATTGAGCCCATTGCAAAACCCATCAAGATAATTCAGCAGAATAAACTAGATTTCCAGAATGCTTTGCAAACTATGTCAGTTCCTTACCTGGATAGCTAGCATTTATTGTGGGAGTTACTTGGGGATTGGGCTAGATGACCTTTGAAGGTCCCTTTCAACCCAAACTATTCTATGATTCTAGAATTCTGTGAGGCAGGGGGAAAAGAGTCCTTAGATGGAGAAGAAAGAATTTTGGGTCTTTGTGAATCTTACTATGGAATATTGTAAAAGAATTATTTGAAACCTATGGTGAGATGCATAGGGTAAGGACAAAAAGAGGGGAAAGGAAAAGGTGCAGATGGATAGGAAAGGAGAGTGGGAAAATACAAGGAAACAGTTCTGTTTCTTTGAGAATTTTTGTTTTCAGGATATTTACATGATAATGTTTTACACACAGAATATTAAATCATTAAATATAAGAAGTTATTACTGCGTTCCTGAAATTAAAACGTAACTAATAAAATTAGTAGACAATTAATATTTTAATTTTTCTTCTTAACAAAGGATGACATTTAAATAGGTTTTTTAGCTACTTCTGAGATGATAGCAAAAACATCATGACTTGATGAAGCCGTGATTTACCTGATGCAGTAGATTAAATCTTTTGACTTATCAAAATAGTTCTGAAGATATATTTTTTAAAAAAATCTGTAAGCCAGAATGTGTCTTAAATGGTTTTTGGTCACTGTATGAGAACGGTAAATCTACAGAATACTGGAAAGTCATAGATAGACACAAGCTTTAGGTATTACTCTGAATCCTTGACATTTATTAAAAGCATTGGTGTATTCTATATTCACTTCTCAGTCATCAGAGATCTTCCTACACAATCTGAATGGGCCCTACTCTAGAAATTAACACATGCTTTAATTTAGAAGTGTCATTCTGATCACATGTGAAAATAGCTGAACTTTCTTGGGTTTAGGACTAAAAATCTCCTGGAAGAGACTAAGCTAGGAAAGATTTATGCAGATAAGTAAAAAACTAGAAGTTGCTGTTGACAGATAATGCAAAAGCATGCAAGAAAACCAAATGGTTGAAATTGTGATCTTTATTAGAATTCCAGCTGTAGAAATACTACTGGAATATTATTTCCTTCTTTAATATTAAGTTGAATTTCACTAGCAACAATGAATATTAACTGTAAATACTATAAATATGAGAGATCCATTACTCATCCATTTCTTATATTTTCATGTTTCACATCTCATTTGTGCTCTCATCATGCTTCGTAGTCACTCTAGCCACATTAGATGAGAAGTCAAAAACATCCCTACTAGCAGACCTATCCCTACGTACACATATGTTTTTACTTTCAGTGTTTCCCTGGGGACCATCTGCTTTATTATTAAGGATTGCCATATGTCATTATCCTTAATCCATTATTCATTGCTATGATGTATTTCATTTTACATAGATTTGGGGAATCCTGCTCCATCTCCACATAGCAGACTGCTCCTTTCCTTAAAGCTGTATTCTCTGCTCAGTCAAACAATCCTTTAGTTTGTTGAGCATTTTTTTAAGCTCTTACTGACCTAGCATAAAACTTTTCTTTTTGTCATCATTAACGTCAAGATGCAGAGAATATAAATTTTAACAAAAAAAAAATATTTTGGAATATAGTTAAAAAACCCACAGAGGAGAAGGGACCCTTGACAGCCCTGCACTGGATGGGATTCTGTATTCAATGTACACTATAAGGGTGATACACTAAAACTAACAGGAAATCTGCCAATGAGTGGGTGCAGGTGATAGATGAGATGCAAAAGGAACCTCCTATAAGGATAAGTCCAAAGCAAAACTGTTACATTATTTTTTCACAACACTGTCCACTATGGGATATTCCCACACTGAAGGCATTCTTTACATGGATGAATCAGATAGATAGTTCCAAATCAAATGTAGGTAGCAAAGGTTTTAGAACAAATTGATAGAATTAACTTCTTAGTCAAATGCCAAATAAACAGATCTAATAAGGAACTGGAGGAATTAAAATATAAATGTCAGCATCCTTTCTGTTTAAATCACCCTTTGTAAAAAACAAAAATTATGACATTTAATAGCACATTTGTGAAAACGGACTTTAGCAATGAAGGGGAAACTACAGCAAGTCGACCTTCATTTTTGGTAGACACATCAGTATATGCAACATATAAGGGGGAAGGGACTGCAAATCTTTTGCATCAGAAATTCTGATCTCACAAATCTGCAGGAATTTTTAAGTAGCAGATCAGTCTATGTCATCTAGTCATACTAGAATCATGAAATCATTAAATAGTTACAGTTGGAAAGGACCTTAAGATCATCTAGTTCCAACTCCCCTGCCATGGGCAGGGACACCACCATGTCACCCAAGGCTCTGTCCAACCTGACCTTGAGCACTGTCAGGGATGGATCATTCACAACTTCCTCGGGTAACCCATTCCAGTGCCTCACCACCCTCACAGTAAAGAACTTCTTCCTTATACCTAACCTAAACTTCCCCTGTTTAAGTTTGAACTCATTACAGCTTCTCCTATCACTACAGTCCCTAATGAAGAGTCCCTCTCCAGCATCCTTGTAGGCCCCCTTCAGATACTGGAAGGCTGCTATGCATTAAAATTTCCAAAATCTGACACTGTCTTTCATTTCTAAAAGGATTTTATAGCAAAAAGGTCCTGTAAAAGGTCAGTAATTTAGTACATGATATGACATAAAGGGTATGAGCAAAATTGTTTTTACTCTAGAGGGTATTGACCATTGTAGCTCTCTGGAAACTGTGCTGCTCAATATATTTATAAATGTTCTAGAAAACAAAGACTGCTGAGTTTGCTGGCAATGTTTAATTATTCAAGATACATGATCACAGAGACATTTAAAAAAAAATTCCACTGTATTGACACAGTGCACAATGAAAATGAAATTCCATGTCAATAAATGCAAAGAGGACAATGGAGGAAAATGTCTTAACTGCACGTATACAATATTGGCTGCCAAATGAATTATTATCACTTTAGGAAAGAGGCAAATTTATTTACTGGGTGTTTCAATTAAAATAAATAATGCAGAATATGAAAGCCTTTCTTCAAACTGGACTTAATTAAATTGTGAAATTTGCCATAGCATGCATACAGGACTAAAATATAATAGAATTAAAACAGGACCAGAAGAGTTACAGAGGACAGATATTTTGCTGGACATCAAGAACAAAAAATCTAAATGTAATCTATATCTGACAAAGTTTCCAAATATAGTCACAGTACAAAGCCTTCACTTACTGCTATACAGCTTTTTCACAGTATATGCTAATAACCTTTGGATTTTATCCATTTTCCACTACAGGATTAATAACACACTTTAGGTGTTCACTATATGAGCTAGCTTGCTGTCCTGGGTTTACCAGGAGCCGTTTTGCTCCTTCTTAGTAACTGGTGCAAGCTCTGTGTTTTGACTTCCAGACTGGGCAGAGAGCTGATAACACCGATTGTTTTTAATTGTTGTTAAGTAATGTTTATTCTGGCCAAGGACTCTGTGAGTCTCATGCTCTGCTGGGGACGAGGGGAGGCCGGGAGGAAGCAGAGACAGGACACCTGACCCAAACTAGCCAAAGAGGTATTCCATACCACAGCACGTCATGCCCAGGGAGGTAACTGGGAGCTACCCGGAAGGGCACGGTCTTTCTTTGCGGGGGTCGAACTTGTTCGGCAGTGGTATCGTATTCTCTTGTTATTTCCTTTATCATTATTATCATTGGTGGTAGCAGCAGTGATTTGTGTTATACCTTAGTTACTGGGCTGTTCTTATCTCAACCCGTGGGAGTTACATTCTCCTGATTCTCCTCCCCATCCCTCCGGGAGCGGGGAGGGTCAGGGGGGGGGAGGGGGGGTGAGTGGACGAGCTGTGTGGATCAGTTTAAACCACGACACTTGCACAAACCAATCTTGCCTGATTGTCCTGGGTTCAGCAGTAGCAGTCATTTTTCTCCTTCTTAGTAGCTGCTGCAGTGCTGTGGTTTTGACTTTCAGCCCGGAAATAACGCTGATAACACCGATGTTTTTAGTTGTTGCTCAGTAATGTTTACTCTGACCAAGGGCTTTCTGAGTCTCATGCTCTGCCGGGGAGGAGGGGAAGCCAGGAGAAAGCAGAGACAGGACACCTGACTCAAACGAGCCAAAGAGGTTTACCATACCACAGCACGTCATACCCAGTATACAAACTGGGGCAGTTACCCAGAAGGGCTAGATCACTGCTCGGTTGGGCTGGGTATCGGTTGGCGGGTGGTGAGCAGTTGTATTCTCTTCCCTTGTTTTTTCCCCTATCGTTATTAATATTGGTGGTAGTAGCAGTGGGTTTGTGTTATACCTTAGTTACTGGACTGTTCTTAGCTCAGCCTGTGGGAGTTAAATTCTTTCAATTCTCCTCCCCATCCCTCTGGGAGCAGGGGGTGTAAGGGGAGGGAGTGAGAGAGAGGTGGCGTGGTTCTGGGTTGCTGGCCGGACTTAAACCACAACACTGATATTTTTTTATTTTTTATTCATATGCATACAAGCATTTTGCCCTTTTTGAGACTGTCTAAGAATTATTCAATATCTAAAAATGTCTTGAAAAGAATTAGCATTTAAATTTAGCTTAAAAAGAAAATCTGGAATTGTAATTCAGCATATTTTAAGTCATTATTTGAAGTTTAAAACCATTTTTTGTTATTTTTCATTATATTTTCATTGGACAATACAGAAATTTAATTTTTAATCTTGAGCTCAGTGAGAAGTTCTCTGTTCATCCATGCTGGCTGTCTGTTGAATTTGTTCAACTTTCTGCACATTGGAACGGATAGTCCTTGTGCTGTTAGGAGGATGTCCTTCATAAGCAAATGGCTTCTGGTCCCCATTGCTCTCCAACACAGTTTCCCAATGGATCTTGCAAAACAAGCTGAATGTCCCACAGCAAGCTGATATCTACTCTCCTGAATTCCAGGACTGTGCTTCTACTATCCAACTTTCTCACTTCCAGAATTTTAAACTCCCTAATATCATGGTTAAACTGCCAAGGGTGTCCTCAGCCTTCATATCTGTAAAGGTATCTTCTTTGTAAGTAACAGATCCAACAGAGTATCACACTTGTTTCACCCATTGATCAACTGCATAATTATAGCAAAATGTTATAATAAAATAAATTTGCCTGGTGACGAAAATTTAGCAGAACTCTGACTGTACATCTGATGAAAGTTTCACCCAATATTCTCTCATGTAACTTATTTTCTTCATGTGATTTGTTCACAAAGTTATATTGATCACAATTCTGCTTTTCATTTTGCTGTGGAGAGGTCTACATGTACATAAAAAAGCTTTTTAACAGTATTACCTTTTACTTTAGACGCAAGTGCATCTAAAGTATGGGGTAACGGACAGCGAATCTAAGAAAGCTATGTGATTCCATTCACTAATGTTATATTTACTTCAGAAGTTACTTTTGAGGTGAAATGGTAAATATTTTTAGTTATTGCTCATCAATGTTTTGTAGTAAACATGGTATATAAAACTAGTCCAGATAAAGTAAATCTCCTTTACAGGACTAGCTCTTAAAATTTTCCTTCCTGTTTTACTCCTTTCAATTATTTAAAAGACTACTCTATTTACTAGTCTCTCCAAGGGAATTTAAAGTCCCTCATGAAATTCTTCCTCGATATAGTAATTCTTATTAACTTTAACTAGCCTCCCACTTGTTTGTCATGCAGTCTCATAGGTGTTATCTAATTTAATCTGCTTAAAATATTTTAGAATTATTTATATCAGAAGAGCCATTCCTTTTCACAAACAGCTACTAAAAATATTCTTAAAAGTAAACATATGTTCATCTTTCATATAATTTAGTGGCTAGAGCATATAATGTGTATGGTGTGCTTTTCAGAATTTCTCTTTGAAGTATATCCAGTTAAGCTACTATTTTGCTCTGCTTTTTTTTTTTTTTTTTTTTTTTTTAGAGAGAGAGATTTTAGGGGTTTAGCACTTAATCTACTCACACTGCATTTTACCTTATTCGTCTGTAGGAATAAGTCTTCTTACTATCAATAAATCCAATAATAAATTATGCACACTCATCTAGATTGTTCATCACCACTTTAATGGAAAAGGAGACCTATGGGAAAGCAGGGCTTAATTGAAAGCTTTGAAATATCAAAGCTAATTCAAAGCCAGTTTCTACTGATGACAATGCCCATTTTCTTTAGCAAGTACTTTATTTGATACAAGAAAAACTTGAAAATTATTCTTCTTCTGTCAATTTGTTTCATGCTTAGCCTGAACTGAAATTATAGTATTTGTACAAATGAGGTGTCTTTAACAGCATAATTCTGTAAATTTGTTAATAAATGCATGTGTTTCCAAAACAAAGGAATACAAATTCTAATGAACTTCAAATAAAGAGCATCAGTGATGTATAAAAATTAACGTATTAGCAATTTAACTGCTGCTTATATTTATATATGTAGCGAAGAATATATGAGATCTTACGGCAAAAGCAAAATTCAAAAATCTCTTTTGTAAAAGATAAAGATGACTGGATTTTTCTCCTTATAAAATAATTTCTTATGTTTCTAGAATATTCATGTGATATTGTATATTAGCACATATCCTGCAAGTGTGGATTGGAGGTTCTATTTTGAAAGAGAAACCCAAATACACATGTAATTGCCAAATAATTTTTTATTAAATGTTTGCTGTCATGAATAATGCAAATTATTTAGGTGATCTGAAAGGAGCAATTTTATTTTTTACAGGCTTCAGGTGAAGCAGTTAGAACAGAAAACCTGGGGTAGATAACCATCAACATCTCCTACTGTCAGCATACAGTTCACGTATTAAAATAATAAATTTATAACCAAAAGTTCATATATTTCTGTTATGATTTATGATTCTATGCCTGAATATCAGCTGAACATCAGCTTTTGCCAATCACAATAGTTTTCTATTGCAAATGGGCTTCTGAATACTATATCTTCAACAGGGAATGCCTCTGAAAGTACAACTTTCATAGTTCCTCCAGATGATATGATCTTTACTACTTTCCTCTCATTCCATTTTTATCTATAATTCATTAATTCATGAAGGTCAGAAGTCCTTCAGCTAGTATGAAAAACCTCCACAGTTTAAAAGCCCACAGCAGAAAAAAGTAAAAAAAAAAAAAAAAAAAAAAAAAAAAAGTATTAAAAGTATTAAAAGATCTTTAACTTTCCACTCCTGCCTTTTGGAAGGTTGATCAGTCCCTATGTGACAGTAATATTAATGTTGGTTTCTTGAGGAGTAGATGCCCTCAGTTATGCAGTATAAATTGAAGATAAAAACAAAACTCTATTAGTATGCATCCTTGCACTTCTTTGCCTATCCAGCATTTCCTCATAACAATACACCTAGTCTTCCACTTATTGCAAAGAACTATTCCCTTAACTCCAGAGACTTTGTAATAGCAATACATTAAGCTCAAAACCACCTGGATTTTGCTAGTTGAATAGCTGAAGGGAATTTTTATTTCCCTTCAGGTTTTTTTATCTCAAACAAAAAAGGAGTATTAAATATTTAATGTCACAAGTATTGAAATATTATTTGAAAATATTACCTGTAGAAAAGCAAAAAAATCAACTGTATTCAATTTGAAAAATTTGTTTCTTTGTCATAATATGTTTGGATATATTTTAATTTAGATAGTCGTAATTAGTATGCATTAGCCCTTGCAATTAATGAATGTTGCTAAGTTTCTGGATACATCTGCACAGTGATCTCATTGCTACCTTTTATTCAGCGACGGTCTCACATAAAATGTGGTCAGTCTGACATGGGAGAATTTGGGTGCTACCACCCAAATCAAAGTAATCACTGTCAAAAAGTCTCAAATTTATTTACTAAGCAGTATGAGTATAGCAGTTAGTTAGTGATTTCTATGCTACAATGAGCACACACTTCACAGTTGTGAAAATTAAGGCTCCGGCTCTTCTCGCCCATTTTATACCTCTACCATGGATCCAGGGTGTGCTCATATGTAGAGATAATTAGCATTTGTTATGTAGGCAATGGCACAGCTCCCAAATGGATGAAGCAAATAAGAAGTTGTTAGCAGTCACATGACAGCTAGGGTCATCTGTGCTTCCTTTTTTCTTTTCTTCCCATATGTATACCAGTGTAACCTAAACAGGCAAGCTGCGTAGGTATACTCTGGGTCTCATTTATTTGAGCAGTCATCTCAGAGGTAGGCCTTATCCCACTGCAATAGGAAAGTTATGAATGATCTAGGTAAAAATTCAGAATGTAAGGCTTGCCTGGGAAACTAACAATGATGAAAATCTGGAAAAAGATACAGAGTTACTGTAGTGACTCCAGTGAAAGGCCACAAAGAGTATTAAGGGACTGGAATATCTTTTATATGAGAAGAGGTGGAGAGGGGTGGGACTGTTCACCCTGGAAAAGAGAGGCTCAGGGAAGTGAAGGAGAAACAGACTCTTCTCAGTGGTTCCAAGAGGCACTCTGCATAAATCAAAACACATGATATTCCGGTTGAACATAAGAAAACAGTTGTTTGCTGTGAGGGGGGTTGAACACTGGGACAGGATTCCCAGGGAAGTTCTGGTGTCTCTGAAGTTACACTAAACCTGATTGTAGACCGTCCCTGGGCAATCTGTTGTAGGTGACCATGCCCACATTCCAGTAGGGAGTGGCTGAAGCAATCTCCAGAAGTGTTTGCTGACTTCAACCAATGTGAGATTCAGTGATTCAGTTTTTCAGCCTTCCTCACCACCCATCCTAGTATTTTTATTAATGCTTTTTGCCCTCTTTCAAGAAGGCATCGTAAGCGGAGAAGACACACTTTCATGACACTGTTTGTGTTACTTCTAATGAATTCACACTTGTCAGTGAAACCCTAATAAAATATGCACTGGGGTCAGTAGGTCACTGTTTGTATGGTTTGAATCACCCCCTCAGATTCTTGTGTTTGCAAGTGTGGAGTGGCTCAGCTTCAAAAACAGGGGTGGTGAATGCCCCTTTTGGAGAGCTAGAATGATCCCTACTCCTAAGTTCTTTTTCAGACTACAAATAATGTCAGAAGATTTCAGTCTTAATGATTTCCTGCTTGGCCATGCACACATCAAGAAAAAGATTCCTCTTAAACATTAGACTTATTAAAGTTAGATAACCAAGTCTATTTTTTTTTTCCATAGGCTTACTTTAAAGTCAGTTAATGCAAGCAGTTAGTTCTGTACAGTTAGAATTTCAGAAACTCAGGATCATATATCAAAATAACAATTTTAAGCTAAGTTTAAAAATAAGCTATAAATTAATATCTTGTACTGCATTCTAAACTGTGTTAATAAATTATTCTAATTCCACAACAGTGAGGCTACATAATCACAGGAAGGGAATTTATGCTGAATATTATTTAAAAAAACAATTTGCATTTCTTACCAGAGTTAAAAATCTAAATTAATTTATTAGTGTTACCTAATAATTGGTTTTAAATTCAAAAATATCTTTATTTCTGGGTCACCTTAAGACCTTATTTGTAATTGTGTTTGGGGTTTTTTGTTTGTTTTTTTTTATTTTCAAGACATGCTGATATATCACTCCAGCTCACTAAAGAACCTAAGGCTTGATCTAGCAGATTCTTGCTTGTGCAAACAGCCTCACTGGTTTAAAATCATATGGATTACAAAAAAGCCGCGGATGATGGATAATGAGTTCCAAGACATGTCATGGAACAGAGGTGTTGTAAATGCTGGAAACAATTAGCAGTGTTAATTAATAAGACCTAGAATCAAATTGCCTCTACTTAGGCCTTGCTGTCATCTTAGTCAATATTTAACCATAGATCAAATACAAAGCATTGCTTTTTGAAGGGTAAGCAAAACAAAATCTACTTGAGTCATACAAGCATAATACTTTGGTTAATAGGAAAGCTTGGAAAAGAAGCAAAGATCTGAAGAATAATAGAGCACTGTTAAAAGACATTAAAACTAAACAAAAATGCTAGAATGACTGAGTCTGTCTATAAATAATGTAAAACTGTTATGCTCTTTTAACAATTACTGCTAAAGAAAGTTCAAAGTAAAAAATTAGTAAGTTGAATTACTGTGACAAGGTTTTGTTCAACAACCCATCTCACCACGTGACAAGAAAAGGGGGTGTCGTGGTTTAAACCCAACCACACAGCCCGTCCACTCACTCCCCCCCTTCTTGCCCTCCCCCTGCTCCTGGAGGGATGGAGAGGAGAATCGAAAAGAATGCAACTCCCACGGGTTGAGATAAGAACAGTTTAGTAACTAAGGTATAACACAAATCACTACTGCTACCACCAATAATAATAATGATAAAGGAAATAACAAGAGGAAAGAATACAACACCTCAACACCAGCCGACCAATAACTCACCCCACTCCCCCCAGCCGAGCACCAACTGATACCTCGTCCAACCCTGCAGTCCCAGCCCTTCCGGGTAACTCCCAGTTACACCCTGGGCATGACGTGCTGTGGTATGGAATACCTCTTTGGTCAGTTTCGGGTCAGGTGTCCTGTCTCTGCTTCCTCCCAGCTTCCCCTCCTCTCTGGCAGAGCATGAGGCTCAGAAAGTCCTTGGCCAGAAAAAACATTTGAGCAGCAACTGAAAACATCAGCGTTATCAGCTCTCTTCCCAGGCCAAAAAATGAAAACACAGCACTGCACTAGCTACTAAGAAGGAGAAAAATAACTGCTACTGCTGAACCCAGGACAGGGGGAATGGCTTTAAGATGACAGAGAGTAGATTTAGATTAGATATAAGGAATAAATTCTTCACTGTGAGGGTGGTGAGACACTGGCACAAGTTACTCAGAGAATTTGTGGATGCCCCATCCCAGGCCAAGTTCGACGGGGCTTTGAGAAACCTTGTCTAGTGGAAGGTGTCTGCCCATGGCAGGAGGGTTTGAACTATATGGTCTTTAATGTCCTTCCAACACAAATCATTCTACGATTCTATGATCCAAATTAACCAGAGATAATTCTGTAGCATGAAGTCTAAAAATCAAACTTACTCAGTACTTGGCTGCTTCAAAATATGAAACATAATATTCCTTTTATTAGATAAAGAACTACCTACAACTAGTCAATTGTAAATGTGATTTTTATATTTACATATAGATGGTTAAATATAGATAATGTGGATAAAGATCATTGCCAAAAGTTTATCTTGCTCATTCAGCCTGAAGATACAGGAATATTATTTGTATTTAAAAGGTGTGTGAACTGCCATCAACTGCAACACTTTGCATAAATTCTACTATCCCTCCAGTGGTTTTTTGACTAAAATACGTATAAATAAACCAGGCAAAAAAAGTTCTTACACGAACTTTCTTACTGCAAAGCCATTGTTTTTTGGGTTTGACTTTATTTTTTTCTTCCTATTTATGAGTCTTTCATCCTTTTCTCCACATGACCTCACTTCAGTACGAATTTGAAAGGGTGATACAATAGCGTCTGTCTTTTAAACTCTCATCTGCACCTACAACAATAAACCACTTTTACAGGAGACTGAACAGACAGAGTAAAATAAAAACAAAATGATTGTAAAAAAGCCATTGTTAGATTAAGTAACATAAAGGCAGATAGTGATTGGACTCAACAATATATACATTGGCAAATGTGAGAGGTATATAAGCCACTGTTTCTTTCCTTCCCCCACCATTTCTTTTCCTATATCAGCTTCATTAACAGAGGTGCACTACCATGGAAATCAAAAATGTAAGAGGACTACGAGGTCACCTTACCTGCAGAGACTGTATGCATCTTAAACAGTGCACAAGTAAGGCATGATTCATTTTAGCACCCGTATTTTCTGTTTCCTTAATTGCACTTTAAAAAAAAGGCCTCTTTTTCCCTTTTAAGTGTGTTGTGGTTTGTCCAGCACTTTTGTATATTTCATCCCCCATATTTCTTTTTAACACTTTCATGAAAATATAGAATAACTAGTTTAATTTCAAAAGTGCTAAATGTTCCCTATTGAAATCTGATTGCAGTCCGTCTGGCCTTAGTTAAAGTACAAGCTAAGTACAAGATATTAAGTGAAGTATAATTACATATTATGTTTCAAAATTTGAAAATTAGAAAGCAACTTGATTGAACAAACTGTGATGCAACAATATATATCACATAGAATGTGCATTCGTTCCTAAACTAAGTGCTAACTAGGATAATTTACATAATCATTATCATGTGCTTCCTCTTTCTGAATTTTTCTCTTTGGCATTTTTTGCATTATGAAATCATTAAGTTTTGGGTTTTAATGTAATTTTTCAATTTAAACAGTTATGCAGTTACTCATTATGGTTATGACTATGCATGGCTTTTGGCACTAATAGATCTCTGAAAACATACTGTTTATAATTCCAAATCCTCAGCTTTATTGTTTAAAATTTTAACTCCTCTCTGAAGCTGGAGTAAGAGCATTTCTTTGTCTTCAGCAAAACTGTTCTGGTTTAGACAAGCTAGGGAATTTGCTCTTTTTTTTTATTGCACCTTTCTTTTTCATAATTCAGTAAAATAATTAAATATGCGCTTAAAGGAAGAAATACATATTTTCTATACTTGCTCTAGAGCTTCCCATTTGTCTTTCTAGCTGTGAATGTATATGGATTGTCCTAAATGTAGTTTGAATCATGATGTTGGGATCACATTCTCTTCCTTTTCATCACTACTGACACCAGGTTTTCCCTTTTGCACCCCTTCAGTTGCCTCTTCAGTTGCCCTTCAAACCTTTATTGCCTCATCAGCTCAGGTGGCCCCTTAGTTTAATCTATGCCTTTCTTATCATAACCTGTTGTAATTTCTCTCTTGTTTAGCCCCTTTTTCATGCAGGCCTTCAGACTTGGCAGTTGCCTATCCTTCTGTTGGCCACTTGGCTTCCCATTTTTAAACAATAGAAATTGGTTAGGAGGCTTATGACTACACCTGACATAATGGGTTAGTCTCACATGGCAGAAAAAAGAACCAGCGAAGTGCATGTCTAAAGTCCCATAAATTTTAATACCATTAGGATTTAATCCTAGCACACGTATCTACAGTTTGGAATTGAACTTAATGCTCAACTGTGACTGCAATGATCTGTGTATCAGTTAAACAGCAAAAGAAAAGACAATGTAGGGATGCACAAATGTACTGCTGACTTATCAGTTCAAGGTCCTGAAGTTAAGTCATATGACAAACTGCTCCATTCCTTGAAACGTTCTGTCTTAAATATGTCCTTCATCACACTGTATTAAGTTTAATAAACTATGTGTTTACCAAAGAAAGATATGAAGACATGGCAATTCACAAAGACATGTTTCATATAAGCTAGTAAATAAGTAAACTGCTCAGTAGTAGGTGGGTGCTCTTCATTTTTCTTTCTCTAGTAAACTAGAGCAAGTGTATGTAATGTTTTAATGTTCAAAGAATGCTAGTAATGTCTATTTTTTGTTTTGTGTAAAATTATTCATTTTCTTAAGAAGGAAGACGTATGCTCACCATTCAACTTAGCGTAGGTATTAACTTCTAATCTGATAACATATGTGTCAAGGTTTGTTCTTAAGCCAAGAATATGTAATTCAGTGACATTCAAGAAGTGTACATAATATAATGTTTTCCTCAGAATTTTTGGGAAGAACACTAAAAATTAAGTGACCTATAACATGAAATAAGGTCATTTAACTCATTAGGACTGTAAATCCTTGGCCTTGGTGGACTGTTGATGAGTTAAACGCTATCTTCCTGCTGTGAAAAGACAGAAAAGCCATAAAGCCTGTTCAGATCTGCATAATGATCTGCCTTTGAATACAACTTTTTGCCGTTACACAAGAAACCTGTTGGCAGGATCACATTTAAATATGGACTATATCTTTTTGCTGTGAAAAGGGGGATGGTCTTCAAAGGAATATGGGCATTTAAGTCAAGTTGCACATAAAAAGGGTTTGTCCCAGGTGGGGGGTTTGGGGTTTGGGTTTGGTGTTTTTTTTCCTCAAGGTAGCAGTGTGGCTACCCTTGCTCAATTTTTGCAGTATTTAATCACACAAATTATTCCATGTGTTTCACAGAATTACATGCATAGTCTAATTACATCTGGCAAAGTTTCTAAGTGCTTAGCTCTAGGCACATACTTTGTGAGTGGCATACAAATAAATGCATTAGTAAGCAAGATTTAGATCTAAGTCTAATTGCTTTACTGAACTAGTAACTTGGGTATTACTTCATAGGAGTAAGAAAATAGGATTCAGTAAAAGTTTGAGACACCTGAAAAAGTATGTTTCATTACATAGTATCATAGGTTAGAAGTAATATCAAAGTCAGGTAGGCGTCTACATGAATTTGGTTTTGAAGATCCAAATACTTATGGAAATCAGCAGCTCAACTACTTTCCTAAAGATAAGTATCTTGGGCTATTTGAGACCATACAACTGCAGAATCATAGAATGGTTTGAGCTGGAAGGCTCCTTAAAGATCACTTAGTTCCAAACTCCCTTGCCATGGGCAGGGACACCTTCCACTAGATGCCAGAGTGTGCATAATACAGATATGCAACTTTTGCAGGTATGCCTCAGGATTCATCATGCCCTCCTGAAATGGCAATTAGGAGCAGAGCAGATCCATAGCCTCCACAGATTACATCCACATTTTGGAAATTGATTCAAACACAGATTGCCAAGCTGGGCAAAACAAGTGTGTTCTTTTGAGCCCTTTAAAAGTTTAGGGAAAAAAAAAAGCAAAGAATTGCAAACCAGTCAATTTCTTAATCCAACTCAGAATTAAAATACAGAAGTTTAATCCAGTCTTCCTTTTTTTTTTTTTCCATTTTTCTACCACAGAAAAAAAAAAACACAAAACCACAAAACAACAAACACTAAAAAACAAACAAAAAAACACAAACAAAAGAAAACTGCAAGTTCAGAGACATAATATAAAGATATACCATAAGACAAAAGAAGGAGTTCTCAGCACGTGACTTGCTTTTATGTCTGTCTCTCTCTTTTTCTTTTTTATAAAAAATAAATCACACAAAAAGTATGCAGTAGAACTCCACTATTTCATTCAAACGTGTCTGTAGGCAGGAAAAAAATGGGTATGCATGACTAGAACTCTGAATACTATGGTAAAAACCTAAACGGCAACTAAGCAGTGTAGAACAGGAACCTATGACAAGAGTAAATTGTGGGCTGGGTTAAATGTCTTTCAAACCTTCGTAGAGGTCACAAGAAATAGCATCTATTAGGGATGGAAGAGCCATCTTTGTTTCATGGTTATGGGGTAAATAGGGTGAATTGCGCTCAATACATGGATACCCTTTCTACTCTACCTTTCTGAAAATAGCATACATTTACTCCTCAGAGTATGCAGATTTTAAACATTTAAATGTTTGTATGATATTTTTAAAGCAGAACTGAAATACAGAACTTGCTAATCCTTGATCTATTTTTTGACATTACTACTGAATAAAAAAATATCACATTCAGAATTAAAGAAGGCATTTAGCCTGCATTGCCATCTCATCAGTTCGGTTAGAAGGAAAACAAACATGATGATAATGTGGGTTGTAAGTATTTTTCTCCTCTGTAGTTAATACAAATGTGTCTTATAAATCTGCAGTGCCTAAAGGTTTCAGATCAGTGTTAGTGTTTGACAAAGCTACTTTATGCAACTTCAAAATGAAAGTCAGAAAACAGTCAGAAGCAAAAGCTTGTTCATGAAGAATATTAGAAAGATTATGGAAGTCTGGGCACATGCAACAGAAGGAAGATTATGACATCATAAATACATTGACCAAACTTTCTGAAGCTAATTTTTAGTTCTTGTACTTATTTCACTACAACTTCGTAGTCTGCTTTTTAACTAGTGATTAAATAATTTTCATATGCTACTGTGAACCAATGGCACCAGACACTGTTCAAGCAGGTGAATAAATCCATTGGTGTTTTCTGTACAAATGAAAGACAGAAAAGCATAGGAAACCAAGAATATTATGGCTGACATTCACAATCATTATCAAAATAAAAACATTTTAGGTGATTCAGAAAGTAGAAAACTGACCTTTGCACTAAGGTTAAGTGCATGGCAGAAGAGCCTCTATCATAGTTTAGAGTGCTACTGTAAATCAGCATTTTAATTACCTTACTGATTTACACTTCCAGTTGATTTACCTCTTTTCAACAGCCAGCTCATCTTTCATCTTGTGTGTGCAATCACAAGCAGTGTGAAATGTTATTAAAATGCTTAAGCATAATTGATATAGAGGTAATTTCCCAGCATGCTAAAATAATTTTTCAGCAGGACTTGTTTTCTTAAGGTATTTTTAAGAACCTTACCTAAAGGCTTTCTAAATCCTGACTTCCAGCTTTCTAAATCCTGACTTCCAAACTCAAGATAGCTTTGGTTTCTTACAGAAGACACTGCCTAATTCTGAGCATTAATGTGGCTGTGCAGCAAAAAAAAATCTCAGTACAGAGGCAGACAATGCAATGCAGAACACCTGGGAGGGAGGAAAACAATGTAGGTGCTTGCAAGAGAGAAAATACAGAATTATACTATTTTGCATTATCTTTATTCATTTCCAAATAAGAAAACTGGGATAAATGTCTCATTACTAGTGATTCCAGAAGTGTAGCCCTGATTTGCCATCTGCATAGATGTCCATTTTCAATCAAATGTGGTCCATAGCCCTTACTGATTACCCAAGGATGAAAAAAACAGATTTTCTTATCTTACTTCAGCTACTTTAAAAGCATTTTCCCACAATACTCATTAAAATTAATTTGTTTTCCAAGGTGATTCTTATTTTATGGAGCCATAAAGTGGACATAGAACTGAAGATTTTAATCTGTATGTTCTGTTCTGAGAAGTGTTTTTCTTTTAGGGAAAAGGTCCTGTTCTAAACAGCCTAATTTCTCATTACTACACCTTGAGTAAGAGGCTGTTTCATTATTATCAGCAAAATTTTATTAAAAGTGAATATACAGTCTTCAGTGGACATTAAACATTACAACAAATATTACTACCTTCATCACATAATCAAAGTAGATTTATAGAAAAGTGTGCATAACTAAGGGACTGAGGTTTTTGTTGAAAAGACTGTATTGCAGATGAATGACATCTACATTATCAAGGACATAACGTTACTAAATTTATAAGCTGCATCATAAAACAAATTGATGGTACAAGATATATACTTGTTGCCATTTGATATCACACTGGATGCAATTTTGGTAGGAGGCTTCCCAGACTTGTCAAGGAGGCTTTAAACTAGATGTGTTGGGGCATCATTGCAACCCAACATACCCAGTCAGTTGCCAGCACCTACAATAAATGCTTGGAGCAACATAGTGATATTCCAGCTGCTCCAGCCAATGAGCAGGCTTCATTTGGAGCTCGACTCAGATGCCTTTATAAAAATGCCCGTAGCATGGGGAACAAACAAGAGGAATTAGAGATGTGTGCACATCTACAGGGGTATGATATAACAGGCATCACAGAAACACGGTGGGATGGCTCCTATGACTGGAGTGTTGGAATGGAATGTTACAGGCTCTCTAGAAAAGACAGGCCCAGCAGGCAGGGAGGGGGAGTTGCCCTTTATGTTAGGGATAGGCTGGAGAGTATGAAACTCAGTCTTGGGGACAGGTGAGCAGTTAACAGAGAGTTTGTGGGTCAGGGTTAAAGGGAAAACAGCCATGGGAGACATTACTGTGGGGATCTGTTACAGGCCACCTGATCAAGGAGAACCTGTGGATGAAGCACTCTACAGACAGATAGGAAAAGCCTCACGCTCGCAGGCCCTTGTTCTCATGGGGAACTTCAACCACCATGACACCTGTTGGAGCAACGGTATGGCCCGGGACAAGCAATACAGGAGGGTCCTCGATTGTGTGGAAGACAATTCTGCAAGTAATAGAGAAGCCGACAAGGAGAGGTGCCATGCTTGACCTCATACTCACAAACAGGGAAGGGCTGGTTGGAAATGTGACGCTCCAGGGCAGCCTTGGATGCAGTGACCACGAGATGGTTGAGTTTGAGATCCCCAGGACAGTGAGAAGAGCGTGCAGCAAGCTCACTGCCCTGGACTTCAAGAGAGCAGACTTTGGCCTCTTCCAGAGCCTGCTTAGTAAGGGATATATATAAGGGATATATATAAGGGATATATATCTATGGGATGTAGCCGCAGAGGGCAGGGGGGCCCAAGACTGTTGGTTGATATTCAAGGATCACCTGGTACAAGCTCAGGAGTGTTGCATCCCAACTAGAAGGAAGTGCAGCAGGAGGGCCAGGAGACCTCCTTGGATGGATAAGGAGCTGCTGAGGAATACTAAAATGAAAAAAGAGGCTTATAAAAAGTGGAAGCAAGGACAGGCGGCCTGGGAAGAATACAGGGATGTTGTCCGGGAAGCTAGGGACCAGGTTAGGAAGGCTAAGGCACAGTTAGAATTAAACTTGGCTAGGGATGTTAAGGATAACAGGAAGGGATTCTATAGGTATGTCGCGAATAAAAAACAGAGTAGAGACAACGTAGGCCCCCTGAGGAAGCTCTCAGGAGAACTGGCTACACAGTATTTGGAGAAGGCTGAGGTTCTGAATGACTTCTTTGCCTCCGTCTTCACTAGCAAAGGCTCTGACCACACCACCCAAGTCTTGAAAGGCAGATGCAGGGACTGTGAGGATGAAGACCTTGGGCCCACTGTAGGAGAGGATCTGGTTTGAGACCATCTTAAAAACCTGAATGCGCACAAGTCCATGGGACCTGATGAATCCATCCGCGGGTCCCGAAGGAGCTGGCGAATGAAGTTGCTAAGCCACTGGCCATCGTATTTGAAAAATCATGGCAGTCAGGTGAAGCTTCCGACAACTGGAAAAAGGGAAATATAACCTCCATTTTCAAGAAGGGGAAAATGGAAGACCCAGGGAATTACAGACCAGTCAGTCTCACCTCTGTGCCTGGTAAAATCTTGGAGCACATTCTCCTGGATGGCATGCTAAGGCACATGAAAAACAACAAGGTGCTTGGTGACAGCCAGCATGGCTTCACTACGTGGAAATCCTGCCTGACCAATGTGGTAGCCTTCTATGATGGGGCTATGGAACTGATGGACAGGGGCAGAGCAGTTGATGTCATCTACCTGGACTTGTGCAAAGCGTTTGACACTGTCCCACACAACATCCTTCTCTCTAAATTGGAGAGATATCAATTTGATGGATGGACCACTCAGTGGATAAAGAACTGGCTGGATGGCCACACACAAAGAGTTGTGGTCAATGGCTCGATGTCCAGCTGGAGACCGGTAATGAATGGTGTCCCTCAGGGATCGGTGTTGGGACCGGTCTTGTTTAACATCTTCGTCACTGACATGGACAGTGGGATTGAGTGCGTCCTCATCAAGTTTGCTGATGACACCAAGCTGTGTGGTCCGGTTGATATGCTGGAGGGAAGGGATGCCATCCAGAGGGACCTTGACATGCTTGTGAGGTGGGCTGATGCCAGCCTCATGAAGTTTAACCATGCCAAGTGCAAGGTCCTACACCTGGGTTGAAGCAATCCCAGGCACAGCTACAGACTGGGCAGAGAAGAGATTCAGAGCAGCCCTGCAGAGAAGGACTTGGGGGTGCTGGTCGATGAGAAAATGAACATGAGCCGGCTTCAGTGTGCACTCGCAGCCCAGAAAGCCAACCGTATCCTGGGCTGCATCAAAAGGAGCATGACCTGTAGGTCGAAGGAGGTGATCCTGCCCCTCTACTCTGCTCTTGTGAGACCTCACCTGGAGTATTGTGTGCAGTTCTGGTGTCCTCAACATAAAGAGGACATGGAACTGTTGGAACAAGTCCAGAGGAGGGCCACGAGGATGATCAGGGACTGCAGCACTTCCCGTATAAAGACAGGCTGAGAAAGTTGGGGCTGTTCAGCCTGGAGAAGAGAAGGCTGCGTGGAGACCTCATAGCAGCCTTCTAGTATCTGAAGGGGGTCTATAGGGATGCTGGGGAGGGACTCTTCATTAGGGACTGCAGTGACAGGGCAAAGGTAATGGGTTAAAACTTAAACAGGGGAAGTTTAGATTGGATATAAGGAAGAAATTCTTTCCTGTTAGGGTGGTGAGACACTGGAATGGGTTGCCCAGGGAGGTTGTGAGTGCTCCATCCCTGGCAGTCTTCAAGGCCAGGTTGGACAAAGCCTTGTGAGGGATGGTTTAGTGTGAGGTGTCCCTGCCCATGTCAGGGGGGTTGGAACTAGATGATCTTGAGGTCCTTTCCATCCCTAGCTATTCTATGATTCTATGATTCTAATGTAACAGGATCTGGCATGTCAGTGATATTTTTAAAGGATAATATTAGTCCTGTGTCTTTTTAACTAAAGAATAATTCCATTCCCAGGTGGATAAATGGGGAGACTGACAAGTTTATGCCCTAGGATTAATGGAAGGAAAAATAGTTCATTAGTCTCTCTTCGTATTATATTATTTGCTTGTTACGTAGCTGCACTTAAAATAGTGATTTTGTTAAACCTTGAAACATTCATTTTAGGAGAATCAGTGTTTATATTGTGACTTAAAGAGATTGCACTTTAGTCTCTATTCGCTGAAGAAGTCCAGTTATAACAGATCAGATGATCTGTCTGTGCTTCAGCTCTCCAAGCCCATACTCTTCTCGCAGTTTCATAGGTAATTTCTTACTTCATATATTGAGACACAAAACTCTAAACCATAAAGACTAATTCTCTGTATACATTTTAGTAAATGTATAGTTTCTAGCTTACAGCTGTAGACATAGTGCATGTTGCATTAATAATACAGATAACACAGTTGGAAAGCTTTGTTAAAAAGAGCTTCTACATTTTATTGAGTTTTTTCTGTCAGTATCTCTGATTCTGGAAACGATTCAATCACAGGAAAACAAAGTGAAGTCCTAATGCACTCAGCGGCAAAACTGTAATTAACTTCAGTGAAACTAGGAATTGATCTTTTATCTTTTTTTGTCTGCAAATAGTATCTATTACACCACCGTTAAGAAAAGCTAACACAAACAGAATCGATGAGCAAAATTAGGTATAATTCTGCAATAATGTATTTTTACATTCTGCTAGGAATCAAAATAACTCTCCTGTGATACAGAGCAGCTCACTATGTACCAGCCCACTGCCAGTGGAGATACAATGCTCAGGGGGATTTGAACTGGTTTATTAAGGCCAGCACCTCATTTTCCTCAATGTGCTCCCAGAAGCAAGCCATGAAAGCTACCACCACCAAGCAACAGAAAAAAAGGAGACAGCAACCACCCAAAAACAGCACGTGAATGAGGAGCTGAAGCCAGTTTTTCGTAAATGACCTAGCTGTCAAATGACTGAAAATAATTACTGGAACATAGGAGATACAGCACTGCAGTGGGGCTTAGGGGACCACCAAACTAATTCTTCTTCAAATGCTGCTGCTGGTCTTAGAAGCTGTGCTTATTACTAGCAAAACTAAACAGGACTCGAAAATAGGTTCGTGCTCAGGCACGAATTCAGTATTATGATTAATTGACATGATTGTGTCTTAGAGTAGCAGCTTGCTCCCAGACAATTCAGGGGCACAGTTCAAGGAATAGCATGTACAAGAGACTGCTGCTAACAGGCAACATCAGGGAAATCATTCAGGTTGGGGGTGGGGGACGTGGGAAAGGGCCTTGAATGGGCACTGCGCATGCTGTTTGGCCCCAGAAACAGCAAACTGTTCCTGGCCCACGTATTACAAGTAAACATATAGCCTGGAATTAGCTTTACTTCTCAGTGCTAATAGAACTGAAGTCTTTCACACAGCACTTTGTCATCTATTTCTTAAAAAAGATTGGTTAAACTGAGACTTTTCATTATCATGTTCTTTAAGCCCAACTAATGTTCTATTAAGGAAATTCTCACTCTTTCATTATATTAAGGTCTTGTTCTCTTTTTCAAGACCTTTCCAGCTCGGCTCCCCGTTATCACATTACCATCAATGCACTCCCTCTGTTCTCCAGATAATTCTGCATTAGCTGTTTGCTTACCTTACTCCTGCTGGAAATATCTCTGTGTTTCTTACTGAGACAGTGTACTAGAATTGGTTGATTAACTCACTACATTCCTACCTTCAGTAGTCTCTGAAGGCCTAGTTTATGCAAGTTTTACAGTAAGTCAGTCTATGTATAAATCAGAAATGGATAGCTTGAGAAAACTAAAGTTTATTATGTAATCATTAAAGACTAAGTAAAAAAGGTGTATGTATACTTTTCCTCTGTTGCTTTTCCTACTTAAAAAAAAAAATTAAAAAAGAAAGAAAAAGGAATAATAAATATCTTTTTAAGTTTATAGGCTCCAAGTAGATTGGTACAAGAAAAATAAGCACAAATTACAACATAATTACTTAGTGCATCTAACTCGTTACCATACTACCACGCCAGCGTGATCCAGTCTTAGACATACTACATATTCTGTTTGTGTTCTCACTTGTGAGAATCAGTATAAGTACAAACCAAAATCAAAAACCAAAACCTGAAACTATTGTGGGGTTTAATATTATTTTGATTTTTTTAACTAGACCTTGAACATGTTTATAACAAACTCATAATCAATAATCCCCTTTACCAGTTGAAAATAACAACGGGTGTAATTTTGTCATAATTAAAAAAAAAAAAAAGGCAGTTGCTATTTTAATGGAGAAATATGAGTTCCACTGAAGAACACTTCTGTCCACAGAATCTAAAGCTATGAATAAAAATGGAGTTACAGGAATACTTGGTACTACTGCCAAGCATTACACTACCTCCTACAACTTCTACCGTGTGACCACTCTGTCTAATAATTTTCCTATCATGAATCAAGAAAAGATTTCTAAAAAAAATTATTTATTTTGTTCTTGTGGGAATGTAGGTTATATATCTTGTATTATAATGAATAAATGTACTCAGAAACAAGCATGTGTCTAATATTTCAGAGTAAAAGGTTAGAAATTACTTGCTCAGCTGATGCTTTGCAGACCCCCAGTTTAGGTCAAAGAAATTGCAGCCAATGCATAAATATATTAAAAACTCAGGTACCCATATATATTTAAAATATAAAAACAGTAATAATTTTTACATGCATAGTTACCATAGTTGTGCATAAACGGATATTTTAGTCCTCTTAGTCAAAGAAGATAATAGTAAGAAGAAAATAATGTGCTCTTAATTTAACCAATGTCTGACTGCTTAAAGATTTCATAGACGATACAGAAGAAGTAGGGAGTTTTTACCTCTGGTAAAGGGAGCTGAACCTGCTATCATCACTGAAAATACAGGAAAAAGAGGCTACTGTGAGATGACAGAGGCAAGAAGATTCTTAATCCACTGCAGCTGAACAGAAGTTTTCTGTATTCTGTTTTGCTGTAATAACTCACAATACCCTATATCACTGCACATAGGTGAAAGGACAGTTCTGAGTTACAGGTTCTATTTTAGTTACTTTAAAAATAATAGTATTTATAAAAAGGTGGTAGTGCAGGAAATGGAAGCTGGAAATTTCCCCAATCTCAAGTTCACAGATGGATGTTATGCCTCAGCTGCTATGCAGAAGCAAACCAAAAGCTACCATAGCCTTCTAGCCCAGTAATACTGTACTGTGTTTGTGAGCAACAAGCTGCTGAGTTTGCCGGTCCTCAGAGAGAAGGCTTGTCAGACTTGTTTGAACCTGTCTTGAAAGCTGCATCTTTATTTTTCCTTGGTTTAGCTGTGACAGCAATTTTTTTTCTTTTTAATTTATTTCTTTTTCTAATTTTTTTTCTAATGGCTATTCCTGAATTAGTTTACTTATTTCAGGCTTTTTGTACAAATAGTTCAGAGTTTTTGTGTGAATAGTAGTAGTAAGCAGCTACTCTTTTTATAACGAGGTATTTATGACTGATATACTAATGTCGTGTAGAGAAATACAAGTCCTGGTCTGATAGTGAAAGCCCTGAGAACTGGTGGCACAGTCTGTGTAGTATCCACAGGCATGGGTTGATAGGAGACAGGACCGAGGCTGACACTGGAGACCCCAGAAAAACACTCATGGTTAGTTAAATAGATGCAGACCAGGATTTGAACAAGTTTTAGGCTTAACAGAACAGCAAACAAGACTGATATATGTAAACACGTTATGTCATACAGTAAATCTGGATGTAACTTAGAGACCAAGAGCAAGGTTTAAAAGCATGCTATTAAATATATAAAACCAAGCACAAGGGAATCCTAGAAGGTGGAAAAGGAAATAGCTGACATCAATATTATGCTTCTTTCCAGCAAGGGACTTGAGATACTGATGACTCCCTGTACCCCTCCCATACACACACCAAACAGCCATTGCCCTTAGGACCCAGAGGGACAGTGGAAGTGTGAACAAGGATGTTATTAAGTGAGAAATTATTGGAAAAATATACTCAGAAACACACCATACCTAAAAAAGGAAAGGTATAGCATTTAAAAACAAACAAGAAAATCCCCTTTCATTTATGTGTCTTTTTTTTTACAGGATTGTATTTCTCTTGAAACTAGATTGATTGCATAGACTTCAAACATTAGAGCTTCTATTTAAAGCAAATAAACAACAAAAAAAAAAATCTTTGCCATGTACAGAAAACAGTTCTGAACAGTTTTAGAAATTATACATTCAGAGTGATAAAGCAAGGAGTTTTATCCAGTGGACCAATTTATTAAAAACAGCATTTATCATTCTCATATACAAACCATAGTTCATTTAGACAAAGGACCCTTTCCATCACCAGAATTTCATACAGTTACAGTCCAGAATTTAATTAAAGAACTCTCACATAGCTCTCTCTTTTTTGGGTGAGGATTAGGTACTGTATGATTTTTCTTTAAATAAGCACATTCTGAAGGATTTTATTTTCTCTTGACAAAGCAATATAGAGTCTGAGCTATCAGGGAAGTAAGTACAAAATATGTGCAAATAAATCATTTCAGTCACCCACCTTCTTGTATAGATAATATTTTTCAGTTAATTCTGGAAAAATATGGAATGTTGCAATGTACCATACCTCACAGAAAGGAAGAACACAAGCTGGTAGTTACTTCCAGCAGAGTTAGATACCTTAATCACACTGAGTGGTATTTTGGTTTTAGGATAACACCATTCAAAGTAAAATAACTACTTTCTTTGTGCTAATTGCTGCTCAGCATGCATAAAGCTTCCACAATTTAGTCTCACATATTTATTCAGAACTCAAAGAATATATGAATTCTAGAAAGATTGAATTAAATTTACCACATTAATAACAAAATATTTTGAGAACTGAAAAGTTAACTTGGGGAACTGAACTTCTGAAATGAGAATATTACTTTGTGGTTGCTTTTCTATATAATGCTCATATCTTCAACTTACAGGATAAAATGGGATAGTGAGATTCTTACAGTTCGTTTTGATCATCCTGACAAAGTAAGTATGCCATTTGCACACATCACTTGGATTAATTCTGCAAGTACATACATTTGGGAAGGAGTTCATAGTGGTGACAACATTTTTTTTTAAGAGAACTGTTTGAGGCAGAATGGAATCCAGGTTGATGAGGCCTTTGAAAACTTTTCTGCATGTTTTGGCAGTTTCTGAGGAGCAGGAATGACAATCTTTTCTACACAGCTCAAGACTAATTTTGCATAAAATTTGAATTTCAACGTTTGCCTCACTATAGTGTTCTGTCATTGAGTGCTCCAGTTTCCATCCTCCCCTACTGCATCTACTGCGAGAAGGAAGAAACCTCTGGCCACTCTAAGAACATACAGGAAGTAGCTATTTAAGAGATTTTGTGTAAATATGAATCATTAATGTTGGGCAGTACTCACCACTTCTTCTACCAGAGGTCTTTTCAAATAGTATTTTAATGAAAGGCATAGAACAAAATTATCCATCACATCTATTTGACTTTTTCGGCTATACCTATACTGAAAATAAAATTTTTAAAAAGCCAGGAGTTGCAGAGGTTTTGTTCGTGGAAGACAGTAGCTTGCATCCATGCCTTCTAAAACATCCTCCCAAAACACAGGGGTCACATCTTTACCTTATAACATGTCTTTGGCATGTTACCAGTGGGTCAATATTGTATCCCACATTATAGCTCCATTTAGTAACAATATATATAACCTTTGTATAGATCTACTGAGATAAAAAAGGGAAAAGGAATTAATAGGTCTAGGATTTTCCACATTGTTTAATGGCTGGCTTGTTCTCAGCTCATCCTTGGGCTTCTCCAGTACAGTCTTTTTCAGTGCTCAGGCTCCACTCTGCTACACCTCACTCTGAGACTGCAGGCCCTCCATCACCATATATGAGACTAAACAGAGCCTGGCTCCAAATCCACCAGTAGAAGCTCTAGTTATCTCCACCAGGACCTCTGTCAGACCTGTACGTACATGTGTCTTGAATGTGGCAATGCATGTCAGCTAATGCTAAATGCCACTGTTTCTGAAAAGTAAATGCAGCCAGTACAGGTGCCTGCACAGCTCTCTTTGCCTCACAGTCAGACTCCCACAAACATTTGATACATCACAGGAAGTTCTACCAGACCTTCAATTGCTGCTCCTAAAGGACTCAGCTTCCTTTGATTCTGAGCCATATCTGCCAATGCTACATGGATGTTTTGGTTGTTCCTTTGTATTATTTCAATAGCTGAAGCTAATTCTTTGCCTCTGCAGGGACCACATTTTAATTGCAGTTTATATGAAGTTCCATATGCAGTAGACTCCTGTTTGAAATCTGGAACAGAGAGTCATCCATGACTGAAGGCAAAACATGACAATGTTCATAAACAAATAACTTCTACCGCGTGTAGTATGAAAAACACATCTGATGAAATCAGTGTAGGATCAAAAATTCATATATGCAAGATGCATTTTTGTAAGTGCCTCTGCATATGAAAAATTACCAGCCCTTCTTCTACATTCTAACACAGTATGCAAAACCAGAAGTCCAGTAGCAGCAACAAGCTTCTCCTAATATGCAAAAAGATTATTATAAAAGTGCACTGGATATAAACATAATCTCAGAGCCCACAAGCCCACCAAATCCACTGTGTAACAGAGACTCATTTACTGGATCATCCTCACAGCTCCATGATTACATTAGTGCTCTACTGGTTTATGCATAAAGGTGATCTGCTCCGACATATCTGGTCAGAGTAATTTATAGGGAATTACCTGATATCTACTGCAGTACTTATGATCAACTATTACATTTTTTGTTGAAAAAGATTGTAGATGTAAGGTATCTGGATATAAATCTTGTCAGCTAAGTAATGCTTGCTTTGGTGTGAAAAAGAGCAAAACCACAAGTTTTCTTCACCATTATGCAAGTTTTGCTCCTCATTGAATATCATACGGTCACAGTACCTTTTTAGAGCTCTGGAACAAGATTTTAGCTCAACATTTCAGAGTACGCTGGTTAATTAATTTTAGGGTAGGATGAAGGGAAATAAAGAATGAAGTTTCAAAATACGCTGGTACTAAAAACCTAAAGTAAAAACAATTTAAAACCTTTATATCAAACACTTTTTGCATGTCATGAGTATACTTTCTTATGCTTATATATAAGTACCACATTACAATCTGATGAGTCAGAGACAAACAATTTTTAACAGAAGCCATAAGTTTCATAAAGGATGCACTCATTCTAAAAGCCTGGCATAAACATTATCTTCTGTAGTTTCTTTTCTCGTCAAGACAAAACTACTTTCCAAAAAAAATTTCAGCATGTTCCAGTTTTTCAAAATTTGTAATATTATAAGGCGTTCTGCTTGGTAATAGCATATTATAGCAGTAAAGGTATGTGTACTTTTCATAACTGCAACATAACTTGGAACACTGGGTAAAAATTGACATTTTCCTGTCTTATTCAGACTCTTGGTAGTGTGAATTGAACTTTCTGCTATTTAACTAACTCGCAAGGCACAAGTCTTTTGGAAAACATTCTATGGATTTTGAAAGAAAAGGTAAACCAATATTTAGGTTTTATTTCCAATGTTACCTCAGTTAACATTTACAAAGGTTTGGTCTCTATAAAATATTTAATACATCGTTTAGTATAGAATATTTTTGCAATCACTGCTCAAAATCAAATACTGCATATTTGAACATGCAGGCCCCAATTTACCATTTGTTTAATGTCAAATGTAGTCATCCTTTCAGGTATCTCTCCTGCTGGAATGCAAGCATCCTACTAAATATTTACTGAAGCAATATTCAGCAATCATAAATGTAAATCCAATTTGGTTTTTGTCCACTTTTTTTTTTTAATTCTTTGGAATACAGGATTTCAGTCTCCCTTTTATTAAAAAAAATGTTTTATTGAATACTTGTGAAGATTTTTTTACATACATTTGTTGACATGCTGGTTAATAAGTATTTTAAGTGCTTAACAGCTGATATAATATGCTTTTTTCCCCCCTTTCCTTTTGTTGCACAAGGGAACTTATACGATACGTGGCTCAATAAAACTCTCTTAAAAGAGCAATTAACATTTTTTTCTTCCATATTATTTTATTCCCAATTATCATCTGTTCCTTTGATATATGATATTTGTCCTACCCCTATAAACCATCTTAAACACCTCTGTTGCATTTCTGAGTTGGGATTACTCTAATGAATGTTCATAATCAGGTTTTTATGTGAAATTACTCCCTCCTTTGGCTATTCAAATAGATTTCATAATAATTACACTAAACATAGAATAAGTTAAATGTTTCATTACTGATCTATCCAGAGTTTTCAGGTTGTTTGTGTATCCTGTGACCCTCCCACCCTCAAAAAAAATAACACAACCCCACAATATTTGTTAACATCATATCACAAAATAGAAAAGTATTCATATGTTTCTGAAACCAATAGATTTAGCTATCAAGGTATTTTACAGTCAAATTTGCCACAATAAATGGCATAGCATTCAAGGAATTATCCCCCAACAAAATGGAGATAAAGATCAATACTCTTTGGTATTTTGGATATAGCAGGAAGTCATTTAGATGCTTTTATAATGACTGTAAGCTTTAAATATATATGGAAAGCTAGGTGATTTTGAAAAGCAAAGCCTTGAAACATGTGCAATAATAAATCAAAGTAACTCGTGTGAATATTTTGAAGCTGAGAATTCATACAGTGACTACATTCTAGTGATGCTACATCCAAAACCATGATACATTTGGTAGAATTAAGTTGTCCAGTTCTGAGCTTTGTCTAATGCAAACATTGTAAGTGTGAACACTATGGGCAGTGTGCGATGAGATTATGTGCCAGATTTGAACACCCAATCCCTACACTCATATTAGGATAAGGGTGTAGTTGTGGGAACTTTACTGAATTACACAATGCAATGGGATACTATGTAGTAACAGAACTCTAGGATTAAAGCAGCAGGTAAATGGAAGAAAACAGAAAACTGTGGACTCAGGAGGAGAAGAGAGGGGAGAAGATTATAATGGAGATAGATGTGATTGTGATTCACAGGTGACTGCTTTAAGGGTCTCAGAATTACTGAGAACAATCAATGGCAAACCAGAGAGGATACTCAACAAAATTAAATAGGAAAAAAAAAAGCACATGTGCAGCATCTGGCATTTTTGCACAGCTGCTGCAGGGTCCTCCTCCTGATTAGAAGAAAAACACAAACAGCAGGTAGGTTGTTTTGTCTTCAACTACATTGCCACTAAAAAAAAAAGAACATGCTTTTCTCCCCTACCTGGCATCATTTACAGTTTGCCTCTACAGCTGGTGGCTGAGATATATTACTGTAGTTTTTCTCCAAGCTTCCCCCTGATCTTTGATGATTTGTATTCTATTAACTATCTTGTTCTCTTGCACGCATCAAGAAATTAACTGAATTGCCTGATTAAAACAAAGAACAAAACTAATACTAGCAAGGTGAGTGCTATCACTTGCTCACCCAGACCCTCAAACACTCCCCTTGCCCTCAGTCTTTAGCTTTGTTGTCTTATTTTGACAAAAATGACAACACCATCACCCGCAGGACAGAATGTGTCATTACATACCAAGTGTGCTTTTCTGCCTTTGAGCTCTACATGGACGAGTGGCTTTATAAGTCTGCGTGATAGTTGCTGGTAAACTAAAAGTCCAAATTATCAGTGCTGTGCTTTAGAAGTGGATCCTTTCCTCATACACCCACTTGGTTTCTTGCAAATAACATGTAGGGTCTTTTGGACTTGGAACTTGTGTCTGGCTCATGAACAATTCCAGTGTATATCATATAATCAGAACAAATTAACCATACACACAATTTGGTTTTAACTAATGTTAAATGTGAGAAACTATAGAAATTGAATATGAAAAATTGTTTAATTCTCATTGTATTGCACTGGGTGAGTTAATTGTCACCTGAGCAAGACTATACAACACATAAATGTGCCTACAAGTACAGACTTGTGAGGTTTTTATCACCCATTTTTGTACAAAGTATAAGCAACAACATAAGCTGAAAAGACAAGTTTATTGTAATCAACTGGCTTGGCTTCAACATTACAACAGTACTTACAGAAATATGCATATTTGTACATGCAGCTCAGTGGCTTACTAAATTTGGGATTCACACTTAGTAAAATGGAAAGGGTAGTCATGGACTTAGTCTCTTCACCCTAAAAATATGTAACAGTAATAGAGTTAGTTTGAGGATCCTCATCAAGGACTAAGCGGTACCTATAATTCTGCATTTCCCAGTATTTATAACGTATTCAATAACATCTCTAACTGCTTGCTGATTTGCTTTTGTGATGAAAGCTACATAGGAGGACTATTTATTGCCTCTGAGTGCTGCACTGTTGTCCTTTTTACTCTTCAGACCTTGCCAGGCCAATTAATATTCCTTATCTCTAA
The DNA here is from genome assembly GCF_037157495.1 of Lathamus discolor. Classification (NCBI taxonomy): domain Eukaryota; kingdom Metazoa; phylum Chordata; class Aves; order Psittaciformes; family Psittacidae; genus Lathamus; species Lathamus discolor. The sequence continues at coordinate 76,832,210 of NC_088887.1, read as the reverse complement.
GAAGGGTAGCTCTTCTTATCCTTAAATAAATGTGGTTTTACAGCAGCTCCCAACACATGAATTATTCTACAATACCAGTATGACTCCATTATATTATAGATAAGTGCAGACTTTGCTCTATTTATCAAACTAAAAAAAAAAAATAAAATCAGAACATGTTATATAAAGCATCAATAATACTTTAACATTCTGCTTTTCACCTGCTGCTTCAATTTTCCTATCTTAACCTTTTTTAGAAAAATGGTTACTCAACACAGCTGAAAGCAAAAATCTAAAATCTAAATATCTAGTGAGAATATAATGAATATATTTATGTTTTACAACAGGGATATTGTCATTCCTGTTTACAGTTGAAGCCATACTCATGAGAATTTACTCAGGTAACTCACTGGTGGGGAAAAGGTTGATCTAAAGAGCTTAAGTCATGCATAAGACCTGGTACTCAGCTTCACACAGCTGAGATGCTGCTCAACCCAGTGACCTGGATTTTCAGCAGATGTCACATGGGTCTTCTAGACCAGTTCTAAAATGGATCTATATTAATAATTCATTACTGCCTTTCCTGTCTAACCACTACAGCTGTTCATGTAATATTACAAAACTCCAGGGCAGTGCTCCTTACGCCACTGCCTCAGATAAAGAAATGTAAATCTACACTACTTCTCCTTTCTCCAGATCCTAAACCTGTGACTACTTTCTCTAATACTAAATGATCTTATCTCTTGTCAGAACTGATGAGGTAAGAGACTGCTTAGCACTGGCACACAATAAAAACTAAATAAAAGCAAATGGAATGGAGCAAATGGAATAAACAATAAAAAACCAACCAGATTATATTTTGCTACCTTATAAATGATTTGATAAAATGAGTTCATAAATCGATAGAAAAGGAAGATTAAATGCCTTTCATACATGGGCACACGACTACATTTTTACTCTGCTCAGAACACTGCATTACAGCATTACTTAAAAATTACACTGGACTCACTCTAAAACATTAAAATCTCAACTGAAAACCAAATTTAAATTACAAATTAAAACACTGACCAACAGTTTCTCAATGGGAGATTTCATATAATTATTTCTAAGAAATTAACTAGTAAAATTGTAAAATAAATATGAAATTTAAAAAATTAATTAAATTGGTTCAGGAATCTTAGAAAGCATTTCATATTCAATAAATTATAGCTATATTTACAAGCTATTTTTTATAATACCAATAATTGCAAAAGGACAGAATACAATATTCATTGACAATTTTTCTAGCTTCAAAAGCTTTCAAAGTAATTCACAGCTGTGACTTTTTGCATACCTTTAAGTTTTAGATATACATAACTAACTAAAAAACCCTATACTTGTGATTTCCTAGTTTTGTCACTAATAATGACCAGGTAAAATGATGACAGGCCTGGCTCTGCAATAAAGTGCATTCAGTTTTGAGATGCAACGACATTGGCATTTTATCTTATTTTTATGTAAAAGCTATTTGAGGCTACAAGTATCTATTTAAAACAGTAGTTTAAAAAACAGAAAACAACCTTTCTATACATTTGTATATATATCATTTTCCCATCACCATAATTTCATCAATGTATTTTTTTTCTGTCCTGATAGAAACTGCAGAAAGAAAACTTTATAAGAAACACAGAAGATATGATCTATCTCACTCAATTTTGGCCTATAAATTCAGGCCGCTAAGTTTACTGATCCATCAGGCTCCATGCATATTCAGTGAAGGAAGTTAGATACTTCCATTCACAGTATAAAAGAAACTACTTTTCTCCTGAATGTCTTTCTCACTCCATTTACTAAAGTGAGGCTGGTTAATATTCCCTCATAAGAAGAAAAATTTTCCATTTTCAAAATAAAACAGTAACATTTCCCTCTAAAAGCATTTATTTGTCATTAGGGCCTTTTTCTATGAATTTCCTTATGAAATAAACAATTTGGCAGCCTGTCTTTGTCTATGTACATTTATATTTTGAGATCTGTTCCGGAAGTATTAAAAAACCACGGAGGCTACTCACTGTCTTGAGGGACCAACTTATACAGAAAATTAAAATGCTTTCACACATTTTCTGTATTGGTAGCTCATTTGATATATGATTACAGACAAAAATACGTCTCAGTGTGCAAAATATGAACACTCTCCCTTTTTCTTTTCTCTTTCTCCTGAAATGACTTGTATTCCATTTATCTGAAACTGTTCCAGAGATGAGTACAGTATTTCTGATATTACATTGAAATCAAACAGAGGAACTCCATATAGCTCTGATTTGAAGTGATATAGTCAGTGATTTTACAGCAGAACATTTGTCTGGTTTCTATAATTTCTCTATAATGTTATAATCTATAATGTATTTTGCTAGTTTAATCTTTCAGTTCTTGTTCAGGATAGTAGCTGTAATGTCTTAAGGTTGATGCTGCAGAACACCAGCAGAACTAACATATTTTTATGCAGAAGAAAGTCCAAATGTCACTGAAAAACATGTAGATGATAAATTGGGGAAACATCTCTGTAGCTATAGACAGGGTGCATGGTAGCTACATTGCTGCTTTCAGTCGTTAGGAAGAGAGGGTCATGGAGATGGCAGTGTAGATGACATGAATAGGTAACCAAAATAGAAGAAAATTAAATTTTAAGCTTCATCTAAAACCAAGTTCTTCAAACTTCAGCTTGGCATATAAAAGACTGATACTGGAACTGGATGATCTTAAGGTCCTTTCCAACCCTAACTATTCTATGATTCTACAAGTAAGGAAAGGACACATTAAATCATCTATGGCATGAGTGGTTTGCTTTATGAATAAGGATTTTTATTATTTTTTTTTTTTAGGCCATGCAAGTTCTGAGGTTATCTGGGAAGGAGGGGAAGAGAGTTAACCATGACAAACTGGGAAAACAAAGCTTTTCTTGTGTTTTCTGTTAAGGAAACAGAGCCCACGTATACTTTTATGTCAATGTCATCAGATGATTTAAGTTGTCAGGTAGTATTTTAGATTTTTTTGTATTTTCCAAACTCTCAGTTCTGCCACTGCTGGATGGTTGGAACAGATGCCCTTTCATTAGCTGCCAAGACATCAGGAATATGTTCATCTGATGACAAATACAGCATCACATCAACCACATAGGGGGCTTAAACAAAAAACAAAAAAAAAAGAGCATAGACACCTTGTGGGTTGATATGACACATTATTCTAGAAATAGCATGATTTCTTGTCAACAGACATTCCATTAACACATCCAACTCTATCAGAAAGGCTTTAGAAGTGGTGGGAAGATGATTTTTAAAAATAAATCTATAGTTTGACTCACCTAACTTGTACTAAGAATTGGAAGAATAAGGGAGAAAGCTAAAATTTAAATTAGTTCCGTGTGTAGGCCATTCCGTATACAGGAAATGAGAAGTTCAGGAGAAGTTTAAATATTTATATTAATTACCTGTTTAGGAGTCAAAATAAGAAAACAACTTGTCACTTACATGACTAGGTGTTGTGCTTCAATGAAGGAAAAGGCAATATGACCCACTGAGCAAGTTAGATGCTGAATCATATTGTAGTTGATAACTTAATATCAACTTATAATGTTTCCATGGGTGTAAAAGCCTAGTTTTTGGAGTAGTTTACTTTTAGAGATAAACTGACTTTTCAGAGGAGAATTATTTATTTGGCATACTTGTAGCAGATTCTTTCGAATTACTGTTCTTTGAAGGTAAAGGTCATGATGCAGAGAAAAAAATTCTAAGCAGATTTCATTTTTCATATAGAAAGAGAAACACCTTCATTTTGTTTTGAGCCTTATTTCTAAGTAAAATAACATGGGATAAATCAAAATTTTAATAAGACAGACTATATACGGAAGACACTTTATGCTGTCTGCCTTAGTTGTCTACCTTTACTAGTTTTACTGCCTTATAAAATGTATCAGGCTAGTTAGGTCATTATTCTGGGCTACACTTTCGTTAATTTGACTTTTACTTCTACATGCAGAGCCCTAAATTATGCATGATATTCAACTGTCATGCTCTTAACCATATACAAATGGTCTGGTGAAACCCACTTATAAGTAAGACTACTTGTTGCCATGCAATATATAGGGTTTATATAAGCAAAGTATATACATAGCAGAGGTTGCAATTCATAATTAAGATAGTGGCTGTAAACTCAATTAGATATAAATTACTGGACAAGTTTGTTTCCATCACAGAACACTTTCAAAATAATAATAAAAATATCCTGAATGCCTTTTAATTGTGTTTTCCAACAGCCATGGTGGTTTGCACCCACTTATTCTTCTAATAGCAGCAGAATGAGAGACATATTATTTCATTAGAAAATTATGTACCAATTAAGATTGTTTTCAGTATCAGGAAATTTCATAAATTCTGGTATACGGAATCATATTCCAGAGTATGAACTAATTTTCAAGATTCTATTTTTTTAACATTAGCAATGTCATTGCTTTTTCCATCTTTCATCCAGGTGTTCATAACCTAGATTAAATTTAAATTTCTTACCAGTGTTGAAAGAAGGATGTTTCAAAATTTTATTGAAAAAAGGGTGGGGAAAAAAAGAGAAATATTTCTGTCAAAAATATTGCCATATTATCTGGACAGGATAATAAATTTTTATTCATTAACAGTAATTAGGAACAACCTGTAATAATAGGAAGAATTATTTTTTCAGAAACTGAAGGTGTTTGTGAACCATTTCAACTTTTTATATTCCCACAAAAGCTTTTATATTTCAGTAAAAGCTTTTATATTATCTTCAGTTTGCAAGACTAATGCTAATTACTGTACAGATTAATAGCTGTCAAGTATGCCTTACACTCAGTAGAAGTAAATAGACATTAGTCTTGTATTTAGGAAACAAATAAACAATTTCATAGTCTGCTTTTATATCCTACATACCCACATGGTCATGGCACTCAGAGTAGCCACCATAATGTCTTTTACATTTATGAGGATAAGAAAATACATACGTATGCAGTTTCATTCTCTGCTATACGGAAAATGATGTGGATGGGCTGGAGAGGGTCCGGAGAAGAGCCACAAAGATGATCAAAGGATTGGGAAGCCTGAGGAAAGGCTGAGAGAGCTGGGTTTGTTCAGCCCTGAGAGAAAAAGGTTCAAGGGAGACCTTATCAAAATGTTCTAGTAATTAAAGTGTAGCTACTAAGAAGATGGAGACTCCCTTTTAACAAGGAGTCACATGAAAAAGATGAGGAGCAATGGTACAAGTTACTACTGAGTAGATTCTGACTGGACACAAGAGAACAATTTTTCACCATGAGAACAGACATCGGAATAATCTATCCAAGCAAGTAGTAGATACCCTAACATTAGACATTTTTAAGGTTTGTCCGGACCTTGGACAAACTGGTGCTGGGCTGTGTAGTCTAGATTGTGTTTTTTTCAGGGAAAGGTTGAACCAAATGATCCTCGAGGTCCTTTTCAAGCTGGTCTTCTATGATTCTATGATTCTATATCTCATAGTTTCATAAGGCAAAGTAAAATGACCTTGGTTCAAGGCATATAAAATGTAAAGCCCTCTAATAGTGGACAGTCTCTTGCTAGTTTGTCAGCTACTTGTGTACTGTTTATACTCTCAGTAATTTAATTCTGACAGGTTCTACTGTCAGCCTTAGGATCACAGATAGACCACCTGCAGTAGTAAGCAAAATTACTTATATATAAGAATCTTAGTTATCATCCTCATTATTCCTTTGGCTTTTCTGTTTCATTGTGAATCAGGTTATTATTTTTAAAGTATGCAAGTTCCTAGCTGTCATGCACAGGTATCCTTGGGTATGTCCTATCACATTCCAAAACCACCTCAAGTTCCTATAGTAATATAAACCAGCTTTCTCTCTTTGAATAATTCACTGTAGCAGTGTTAACCACCCTTGAACACTAGCTTCCTAATTGATAAAATAATGGCCATGATATGTGCTGGGGGTGACAGGATGAGAGAAAAGAGGCAGTGTGAAATGGCAAGCCTGGGAACTGACTGAAAAAGAAACCCCAGTGTGTTCATGTGAGTAAGAAATCATTGTTATCTTTCTGCATCTGCAATGAAATACATATGACAAGTATCAGCGGGCAGTAATTTCTCTATTCGACACAGCAGTCCAAATTTTATTGGTTTAAGATGTATTTTAGTCACTGTTCCCCATCCAGACTGGGATGGGGTTAGAAGTAGTGTTTTCACAAGTCAGATGAGTTCTCAGGTTCATTCAAGACCACAATTAAAAAACAATCCTCTGATTATTGCATAACATCATGTTGGGGCAAGGTTAAGTTGTATAGATAATTTCACTGTGCTTAATAATTTTGGAATCTTTAAGTATTTTTTTATACTTTGATTCGTGGATAATTATAATATATTCCAATAATCATTTTGTGGGATAAAAATAGTTATTTTTCTGATGGTTTATATAAATTACTTGATACTGCTCAACATAATCTACATTGATACAGCTCATACACTTATATCTTGTACAATAGAGATTTTCTGTCTCTGGATTTTTTTACTTCCTGTCTGTTCCTCTGAGAACACAGAGATAGGTATTATTTTCTACTCCACAGCTTTACTTTCCCATTATTGCCTGGCTTGAACATGTTTTTGCTCCTCTGGGCTTCTGTAACAAGAAGCCTAGCGGCTTGCTGTAGAACACTTAGCCTCTGACTCTGACCTTTCTCATACGGGATGAATTTCTTATGAAAACCTTCTCTTCTAACAGGGATAGTCCATCAGGTACAGAGTTATAACTTACACTGACAATAAAAAAAAAAACAGTTTACTTTTTTTTTTTTTTTACTAAAAAAGGTTGCTGTGTTTATCTCAGTGGGATTTAATATCAGTGGGGAGATGATTGCAAAGTCTTAACATTTGTGCACAGCATACACACAAATAGAAAAAGTTGTATCTGAAATGTAATCCACACTAGTTACTTATACCTAAGACTTAAAGGCATGCACTTGGAAACTTTGTCCTTTTAGTGTGATTTAATGTGTGAGAAAAACACTGTAAAAATAGTACTTGCCAGTGTGCTTTTCTTTGGTATCTGGAAATATGGCAGCACATGGTAGCAGCTGATCAAAAAACCAAGAATATTGTTAAGAAATATGGCATTTATTATGGAATATCTAGGGTCTTGACACAGCCATTATCATCTACGGTTGAAAAAAGAGAACTATATTTTCCCAATACAATGGCCAGATCCTTCAGAGAAGGATCACTGTTTCCTGTAACAACAGGAGAATCACAGAAAGACTTCAGGTTTTTAAATGAGGCTTTACCCCCTTTTCAGTATATTTGAGTGCTTGAAGAATTTAAGAGCTTAAAAGAGCAAAAATCCCCACCAAACTCTTGAAAAGAATGTACTTGACACTAATGAGAACACTGAGATGGAGATTATTCTCAACAGCCACACTGAGAACTTTAAACACAATTTAAACATTAGTTATCAGACAGGTATTTCTGACATGACTCTGTGACTCTGTAATGCAGTCCCAAAGGTTGTGTAATTAGATCCTCAGGTGGCAACAGCAGCGTGCTCCAATGACATGAAAATACCTGTTGCTTATGTACATTAGTTTTAAGATCTGACAGACAACCAGAATGCAAAATCTCTTCAAGGAGCTTGAGACTGAACAATGACATTTTATGTGGAAGATATGACAGAGTTCTGAATCTTTCCATAAAGCTGCTGGTTTTTATTTTTTTTTTTTTTTTTTATTTTATTGGAAGTGTGGATAGCATTGTGTCATTTGCTTTTTTTGTGCATCTGTGTATTAGGATTCCCAGGAGCAGTTGATAAGAAAAATTAGTGCTGAGGTTGCATCTAGTGACAGAAAGCAAAGCATAAAAAAAAAAAGACATTGCTACTTTGGCAATTTAAAAAATAAAACATTTCAAAGAGGGTAAACTTTAAGAAAGGGATATTCTTAAGGGTATCAGTAAAGACTATCAGATCTCCACAATTAAAAATTAAACTTTATTATAACTTTTACTTACTTGATAAGCTAAACAATTTACATTATCCATTACCAGGTGCAGCCTTACACCTAGCCTACAGGGTATAAAATCAGCACCTCCTTCAGTTTTGCCTATTATGTTTTACTGCATAACAATGTGGTAAGGCTCAGTACAGATTCCGCTATATTTAAATAAACTCAAGATGTCTTTATCAAGTTATTGTTGTGACTTCACTATTCCTGCTCTATCTTAAAATTGCTAAAGAAATATTCTGTGGTCAATTATACCAAGTCATACCAAATCAGTATCTTTTAATGAGAGTTAAGAACCTACACACCATATATTTTCTCAAAACCAAAACAGAATACCCAAATATCTCTTCATAGACCCCTTCAGATTCCTACAAAATTCAACATAATTATTCACCATCACCTTTTTTAAACTACTGAGTAGATTTGTTCATATTGTGCTCAGCCTGAGGGGAATGATACACTTCCATATAGAGGATAAAGTCTTTCTATATACTGTTTAAATATAATTTTTCTTGTAAGAAATATGAAGCATTTTAGGTTGATTCTTGGAGAAATGCAGAAAATACACATTATAAGCATTTGCTTTTTTAGGGGGTTGCCATTCAGCCATAGTATAAACATCTGTGAAATCAGCTGAATCACTATCACTACCAAATCAGCTTGGTATCACTACTATATATCATTCATTGTCCCAGCTGCTTCTTCTGATTCATTAGATTATAGGATTTTTCACCTAAGTGTAGTAATATTAGGCATTTTGTTAGCAGGATGAAAGAGAAGAAGATTTAATATCTGTGTTATGTTGAACTCTTTATTTAATTGATTCAACCTTCAATAATTTCATCACAGTCAAAAATCTAAATACTTTAAAAGTCTTCCAGAACATGCAATGTTACTACTGGAGGCGGGGCGGGGAAGAATCATAGAATCATAGAATAGTTAGGGTTGGAAAGGACCTCAAGATCATCTAGTTCCAACCCCCCTGACATGGGCAGGGACACCTCACACTAAACCATCCCACACAAGGCTTCATCCAACCTGGCCTTGAACACTGCCAGGGATGGAGCACTCACAACAAAGGGAGAGGGGAGAAATAAAATGAGGCTTCCTGAGCAATTTATGCATCAATTCAATCACCTAAATCCATATTCTATATCAATGAGTGGTGTAATGCTTTGCTTCAACAAAGTATTGGTGCTGAGTAGGAAAATTGACTGGAATTCTTATTAGCAGGACCTGTCACTATTATTATTTTTCTTCAAAAATGTATCTAAAAGTGGAATCTTCTGCTTAAAATCAGGAATTGAAAAAATCACATATGTTTTAAAGGTGGTCTAAACTTCGTAACACAAATAATCCAATCTCGTAAGCCAATATAAGTTTCAGCATCTCTAACAAAATACAGAATACAAAAATGTATATTCTGTAAAAAAAAAAAAAAAAAAAAGAATGCAACAGTTTTACATTCTATGCGTAACATTCTTGTATCACTATATATTTGAAAATCTTGGGAAAAAAAAGTACAATGAGTGTATGTTTAAGATTCTGAACCTACAATATACCCCAGTCAGCTGACTAGACTATCAGTTGCTATTAAAATGTATTATCTATATAAAAAAAAATTAGGTAAACTTTAAACTGGTATCTGTAATTTAAAAGAAGACTAAAGTATCTCTCACTTTCACTTGATATAAAAACTTTAATGTGACCTTTCTTTCATGGTTAAGTTTGATAGTGTATTCTAAAATACTATTTTCCAGATGGCCAGAATAATATCAGTGATACAGGGTGCAAAGCTGTTTAGAGAATTCCTTATTGCACCTGAGAAGATGAGAGAGCAGGCAGCTGACATTTCCAATGCCTTGATAACTTCTGTTTTCTTCCACAGTATCACTCCACTAGGCTTTCATTTTTTTACCCTACTGCTAATAACTTCTCAGCTCTTTAAAGAGCAGAATCTGTGATATGCATTTTCTGCCCAGATTGTCTGACATTATCCTTGATTTCTGCAGTAATTTACCACTATTCATTGACATTTATCAACTTGCTGTTACTGATATATTTGTTTAGTTTCTAGAAAACAGTTGGCACTTCTTTTAGTCTTTTACAGGCATGACAGTATTGCTTTTGTTCTTCAAACTACCTTGTTTCAAGCTTCTATTCTTTAAGCTATTGCCTTACTTGTAAAGCATCATTTTATGGAACAAAAGTATGAATGCAATATGGTATGAACCCTTTGATTTGGTAGAGAGCAAGGCAGTGAAGCAAAGTATTACGTTTCAAAGTCATGTTTATTTTAACATTTTCCTATGCAATCTTTTATGATCTTCGTATTTATGTAGTCATTGGTTGATTCAACTCCTCCAGGTTTTCTACTGTAACGCAAGCACTTTGAAAATCACAGACACTTGTGAGGTGATTCTTCTCACCTAACTTTATGCACCTAAAACCTATTTAACTTGAAGAAATATGTTGAACTTCTTTGCAAATCACTCTAGGTTCTTTGTTTAATCTACTGAAATTAATCTTGCTTCTGTGTAGAGGTGCCATCCTGGACACTTATTTTGGGATGAAAAAAAAAATAAACCTTTCTAGAATTATGCCTTTTCTCCACTTGCTAAGAAGGGAATCTGGTATTTCTAGCTCAAAAGCAAATACCTGACTTAAGATATCAAAGCCAGCTGCATTCTTTAGCTATATGCTTGTGCTTTTTCATTCTCTGGATTAATTTTTTTAAGCTTTATTTAAATCTCTGATAAGCTGTGTGTAGCTGCAGCTGATGCATATTACATGCAACTACTGAGGTTTCCATATGTAACTTTTAAGAGTAAAGCTGGGTAAAAAAATGTAAGATCACCTTCACTGCTAGTTTGTTTTTAAAAAGCCTTATGAGATACAACCGATTACCCTCTGCTTGTGTGAAATTCTTTTTCTATGGCAGAAGTGAAATAATTCAGATGTGCATGTTGGCTTTCACTGTTTCTCAGTGTGTGTCTTGGATAGGATGAGTCTTCTTTTTTTAAAGGGAAGAAAAGGGCACAATTTAGAGAAATACTGAATGTGTGGGGATAAAGTCAGGAATGAAGGACCCAGAATGAGCCCATTAATCAACAAATTAGGCCTAATATTTGTGAGTTAAAAGAGGTCTCCTGAGTCACTCTCTGACGTAATATTAAAATTCATTTTTCAATCAAGAAACAACAAAGAACACTAATATCTAAGGTGTTTTCATTTATATGTCATAAATAATTTGAGTAAGTATGAGTTGTGCATTCATTTTTTTCAAAGCCAAGATAGAGAAAACTTTCATCTATGTCCCTTTAAATGATAAAAAAACAACAAGAACTTTCTGTGATTGCTTGTGTAGTTGCACTGACTTGATAACTTCTGATATAAGGAAGCCAAAAGACCCAGCAAACTTCAGACCTAGAATCTATCTAGCCAGTTTGCCAGGGATAACCAATCTGTATTATGTCAAGAGAAAATAAAGTGGAAATGCAAGCTAAGGGTAAAAAGAATTTAGATGTTATGATGTAGCATAACAGGTGAACACCTCTTGTAAAAAAAAAAAAAAAAAATTCTTCTTTTGTTATGAAAAATGTCACTGTATAAAGTAGATTGAGAAAATCTACAATTCTATGTTATTTTGCAACTGAAAATATGCTTATATATACACACACAGAAAAAAAAATAAATTCTGTGATGAGAATGCTTAGAAGACATATAAGGCAGATCACCTTTAAACCTCTGCTAAATTCATTAAATTAACAGCATAGTTTGTGCTATTGCTTAGCTACATTAAAAATCACCAATATTGATAAGAAATGTATCAGTATCTTCAACAAAGTGTCAACACAAAGTGTGTTCAATACGTATTCTCAATTAGCTGTGCATATACAGCACCACATCACTGATGCTATGTACTGATGTCTCTAATGACTATGGTTCAGGGTGGTCCTTGGTGAGATCAAGGTAATCAGGCTTGAGAGCTCTTTGGCAGGCTAAGTCAGAAATGCAGCATCTTGTCTTGTTTCTTTTATGGTTTTCCTCATTTGTGCCTGATGATTTCATGCTATTTGCCGTTCCCCCTCACCATTCCAACCTCAGAGGGGATATCATCTGCAAGTGATACTGCTTATGTGGGGAAGAGGGGTGTCTTTCCAGTTATGTGGTAGGAAAACCTGTGCGTTTGCAGCTCCTTGTGTTTTTATTGTCCTCTGTTACTTTCTCTTACTCGGATGCCTCCTGCATGGAACTTGTCTTTTTCATTTTGGTGGTCACATAATCCCCATATTTATGTAAAATGCTTAAGAAGTACCGTCTGCCTATGCCCTCACAGTGACACAAAATGCTTATGTACTGTAGTTGGTTATATTTTTTCAGTATGCTTATATTTGGGTTAGTATTAATTATACCCTCATCCATACATTCATAATTTCTAGATGTCATAGATCTCTGTTTTGTCCACAATTACTTGCAATATGTTGTCCTTGTGCCTGCTGTGGAACACAGAAGTTTCTCAAAACAAAAGAAAAGCCTCTTCATCTTAGCTATGCAAACTGCATAGAGCTTTTCTGTCAAAGGAGTTTCAGACAGTATCTCCCTACACAGGGTCAGTAGAAACCTCCAACTTCTGATCTTCTCTCTTGATGTAACTCAAGGACTTTAGCAAGTGCTATTTATATCTATTTCCTCTTTTCAATGATTATCTCTAGAATTTGATTTAGATCATAGCGTAAATTTTGGGGAGCAGTAAGGACGAGGATCATAGGTGTGCAGTTCAGATGCGCTGAGTTCTTGTGCCTTGAGGTTTTTTCTTGACAGAAAACTTTCAATCTTGCTAGCCTGCTAAAATAAATCATCCCTGTCTATGCTCTTGTGACTTGCCTCCCATTCCTCCTAAATAAAATGCAGATTATAACATCAGGGACTCTTCAACATCAAAAGCCAAGGAGATTAATGTCGCACTGAAGAGTCCCGGCTGAGCAAAGGTGAGTGCTGAATGAAAGGGATGTGGCTGTTTGAAAATGGAAAGAGGCAGAAGTGGAAGCAGAAGTGAAAGTACAAATTAAATGTAATATTTGGAATTCTACCAATACTAGTTTTCCTTTCAGTTCTTGATACTGAGCTAGCACATAAAATCAATAAATCCAACTCAGTCTTCCCTGTAGGGAAGTCACATTCTGTCCACAGTGATTAGGTGTAAAGTGGTAACATTAGGTACACCTCTTATAATTTAAGAGAAAAAGAACATGAAATTCCACCCCATAGGTCATGAGTAGAGGTGTTTATAGAAACAACTGAGATTTGCTTAAATTATACATTACAGCTAAATCAAGTATTTTTATTTTTATTTTTTCTCATTTAATAATGAGCTGTAAAATTATTCTGGACTCTTCACATGTGTTGAATTATTTTTCAAAATTATTCACTAAATAGTATAGGTAAAGCAACTTAATCTCTGGAATTCTTCACAAATTATGTACATGAAGTATTTGCAGTCAGTATTGCATGCTCTTGGTATCTGATGACCAATTACATTTAATTGTTTCTGTTTCTGGCTGCTTTGTCTTATTTAGGTGAGACATAAATAATAAACAGTGCATGAAAACTGCAGTGTTCTTATTAGAAATAAATTTTATACCATCTAGAGTCTGTCTAGCTCAAAATACCAAAGCTAAAGTGACTACACTGATATTATGTGCAATGTTCTGTATTTCATATTGGTTTTTCTCCCTCCAGATTAGATTTTGTCTGTTCCCCTGGATAAATGTCACCAGCATATTTGTGATTTGAAGATGTCCGAAAGGACAAACCACTGCTTAAAACACTAAGATCTGCCCCAGAAGTTCAAGTGCATCTGAAGCATATCAAATCAGAGCTTTTCTTGTGGTTACCTCCAAAAAAAGATTAAGTTCTTTTGAATGTATATCACTTTCAAATGGAATCAGTGCTCAGAGATGGCCAGAGGACTCATTCTGAAACCTCACTGCTGCTCTTACCAAGCATGCTAATGTGTACACAGAAAATAACAGATATTCTTCCTTTTATGTTAATAACTTTTGTCCGTAAATGTAAGGTATTATACTTAGAAATTTAATAAGCCATATTAACAAATGTTAACAAAATGTAGCCATTCCTCCAAACATATATTTTAATATTATTATTAGGGACTAAAAGGGACATGAGCCCGGCTGAAGAGAAAAGCCACATGCAGTTCAAACAAATATTGACAAAAATCTATTTCTGCAACTTTACATTAGTTTGGTTTTGGGGGGGAGGGGTTGCTATTTCTACTGTTTGGTTTCTTTTTTTTTTTTTTTCCTAAATGCAATGTTATTACTTGTAGCATACCTCTGCTAGTTTAATGCAACTTCACATTGTGACACACTTTTTATATTTTTAAATTCATCATTCCACTTAGTTTATTTTATCTTGGAAATAAGTGAGGTGTTTAAAGCGTCTTGCTAATTTTGTCTAAGTAATACTTTAACCTATGACGATTACTACATGTGGTAGTTATTAAGTCAAAAATTGTAACTCTGCCCTAAAAGATTAAATGAATTACCACCACAGAATACATTTCTTTCCAACCAGAGCCATGATTTATTGAGCTAAAGACAGAGATGCATGCTTCTTTATGCATCTTCTCAACACTGCTAATGAAATGTTAGAAAAGCATCACTTAACTATACCACAAAGCAGAGTGTATTTACAGCAGAATTAATTTTGCACCTCCTAAATCGATTTTGATTTCCAAATTAGCTTGTTATATAAGTAGCACTCTAGTAGCATTGTTCCAGTGATAATCTATAAATTAATTTATTATGCTGCAGCACTGAAGAAATTCATAAATGCAATATTTTCACCAGTAAAAGTAGGACAAAATTTTGTTTGCATGGTTTTCTAAAAAGTCAATATAAAATGTGTAGTATAGTCACCAGGATAGTGTAACTATCAAAAATATAGCTGCACTTGAAAAAACTAATCAGTATGTAAGGTTCTTAAAAAGTATGTGTAAAATGCTTTACTGTATGAAGCTATGTTGTTTTGTTGCTTTGTTTTACACTTGTGTTTATGGGTTTCATCCTTTTATGATTCTTTTTTTCCATTTGCTAGCCACAAGATTTATATTAATGTAATGATCTTCTAATAGGCAATGTTAAGTTTGCGAGGCGTTTCGGCTTAAGGCTAGAAATAATTGTGTCACTAGTGATTTTAATGCCTGTGAAAATAAATGTTGATTTAATTTTAAAAGATGCATATTTAGGAGCAAAAATTTCCTCAGACTTTAGGAATACTTATATCCACGCTTCCTCTTATGCTGAACTGTTGTGGATCAAGCCTTCCCACTGTCTTTTTGAAGTGCTGCCACCACTAACATGCTGCCTCTAGATGTACAAGCATACATTTACCTGCACAAGTTTTGGCTGTAAAATGCAGAATCTCAAAGGGAAGGATTTGTTTATGGGAAAACATGCTATTTTCTCTGGAACAAAGTGAGATTAAGTAAATGTACTCTTAAAGTCTTCCTCTATGCAGTGCAAGGCTGTTTACCGAAATTAACATCTAGCTGTGATTGTGTAATAAATTCACTGAAGGCTTCTTAAAAAATATATATTTATTTTTAGCAGCTTTTCCTCAAGTGTTGCAGATGAATCCTTATTCCATAGTTTTTTGCCATCTTCATGGTGGCAAAAACCCGGCTTCATGCTAGATTTAACCTTTTTTAGCCTTATCCCTTTGTCACATTTTGTTGCATCAACCCAGGTGCTCCTGTCTGCTAGGCTGTACCGCTGTAGGTGTAAAACCATCTTGATGCTGTTAAGGAAATGTATCCCTCTTAATTGAAGCCATGTAAAAATCTGACAGTTTAGACTCCCATCATAGTCGTTGCAGAAAGAGAATGAAGCATCTCTAATTCGTCATGTTTAACAATAAATGTCTCTGAGAGAAGATATGAATTAGCCTTTCGAAAAGCCCACTCCACAGACTATTAAGGAAATCTAAATGATTACATTAGATGAAATTCCTAGCTTTTATAAGTGTAAATAACTTGGAACTCACTCTTTATGCCACTCTTTATCATAACTTAGTTATTCCTTATCCTAACTCCTTCCATGTCTCTTCATTATTTATTGGTTTAATTCTTAAAACTCCCTGTTATTTAATTGTCTTGGTATCTCTCCTTTGTCAACTTTCTCCATTCTCCCCTCTCACAATTCAAACAGGTGATTAACAAATTCTGATCTTTGTTTCTAACAAAATGTCTTCCCCCTCTGTCTCCTGAAAAGATTTCCAAATTCTGTAACAGCAAGTCTGGCTACTCCTTGCACTCTCACAATCTGAAATCACTGTGGTAAGATATTTATTGCAATTCTATAAATCTTCCTTATGTAATTAATTTAATTCTTTAATGAACTGCTATTGGAACTAGAAAACACTAGACACAAAAAAATGTGTCTTTCTGGTCTTGGGAACTCTCCAGTTTGACTCAGTGACCAGAATACTATTTTAATATATTGAAGGTAAGCATGCATAATGTTGGTTTTTGCACATATGTAAACAGAAAATGTATGTTTCTTGAATGACGTTTTCCCTGCAACATTTTTAGAATAAATAGTGTCATAAATGCATTGACAGCAGCTAATCTCAGAGGATGAAGTGTGCATCCCTAATAAGCTCTTTACTTAAGTTAAAGAAGAGTGAATGACAGGGAGTGCAAGATCTTATCTAAAAGTCAAAGTACATTGCAGTGCATAATAATGCACATAACAGGTCAGCTCAGACATGAGCTATGGAAAAATGCAAGAAAACACTACAATAATATGCCTGAAGACAGAGCACTTATTCTAGTTATGGGTGAGTGTGCTGTTGAAATCAACTAGATCACGTAACTCCTGCAGACAGTGAGAATAGCAGTAATAAAACCTAAAGCAAAGAACATATTGCACAGTGTGCTGACAAGGTCAAATTGATAGTAATGATGTGTGATAGCAGCACTGCAATAAGGTTGTCTAATATTGTATGCATCTGATATTGGTTTTCATTACCTATATCCTAAAGTACAGTCAGAAGCTCACTAAAATGATAGTGATTACCCAAAGGGCAAAGGCAAACAAGCCAGGCAGTTCAGTACTTGTGTATCCTGCAAACTGAATGAAGGCAGCCAAAATTGATCCTGATGCTAGATCTACAAGGCTTACCACCACTGGGATCAAGTTAAGTTTATAGTGCCTTTTATTCATTTTTAAACCGATGCTGTGCTTTAAAGTGTATGCTTAGTGAGTTTATTAAGACAGTCCATCAGAGACTAATAGCTCTCTACAGAACAAGTCCACAATCTACATTATAAGTACGTGCTCTAAATCAGTCTGTAATTCATACCAGACACAAGATGTATTGCTGTTCTGGAAGCTCATGCTTCAAGTTAATACTGGGTGGACACTTAAAAACCTGGGCCTGTGCTTATTAGCTTGGTGTCTGGAAGAGTGTCGAGTACTTTCGTAATACATCTTCTTTGTCATTCACTAAAACCAGAACAAAAACAAAACAAAAACAATCTTATGCCTTGCATCCAATAAAATAGCCTCCATTACTCCTTGAAATTCTTCAATATCTTTTCTGCAGTTCTCTCTTACAGAAAGAAGTGATTTAAATGTAAGTAGATCTAGTCTCTACTGAATAAGACATGCTCATAGAAAAAACGATGAAAAGTAAAGAGTGTCCTTTGGAAGTATATATTAGGCATTACAATGAAATGCATCTGAGTAGTTACTTCTGGCTTTGTCTGACATCCTGGCTTTATCTGACGTCCTCACAACTCATGCAAAATGTGAATAGCTGAGTAAAACTAAGCAGACAAATTTTCCATGGGTATTTTCCTGGCTCATTTAGGCATTTAGACAAATAGTGGATTTTCTAATGCACAATGATCTCCCTGCCCTTCCCCACCCCCCACCCCCCACCCCCCCCACCATTCCTGACAAACAAAACAAAACACACACACACACACTTGTGAACCTGGCTGCTTTTGAATTTCCTGCTCATTCCAATATTGGCATGCACACCTGCTCTTTCCCAAACTACATTACATTTCCCGGGTGTTGTGACTCTTCTGCAGTGTTCACTATTCAAGGAATTAAGGCTAGCATAATAGGATCTGTGTTAATCAGCTGTGTGTGCATACTCTGAATTTTTCTGCCTGTGGACATGACATTGCTTTGAATTTTTGTCTGGCTCCTCTGACACAGTGTAGAGGATTTTCGCGGCTGTGACTTGTACAGCTTTGAAGAGGTAGAGGGAAAGGAGTGTCAGGCTGGGAAAGCCTCCTGTGAGGAAGGGGCTGAGTGCTTAAACAGTGTAAATGAACAGCGCAAATGGGTAGGGACAACAAGGAAATAGTGCCCATGGCATCTGGATCACCTAGATGAGCCACTTCAGGTATTCAGTTGTTGCAGAAGTAAAAGAATCACAGAATCACAGAATCACAGAATCCCAAGGGTTGGAAGGGACCTCAAAAGATCATCTAGTCCAACCCCCCTGCAAGAGCAGGGTAACCTACAGTACATCACACAGGAACTTGTCCAGGCGGGCCTTGAATATCTCCAGTGTAGGAGACTCCACAACCCCCCTGGGCAACCTGTTCCAGTGCTCTGTCACTCTTACAGTAAAGAAGTTCTTCCTGATGTTAACGTGGAACTTCCTATGCTCCAGTTTACACCCATTGCCCCTTGTCCTATCACTGGATATCACTGAAAAAAGCCTAGCTCCATCATCCTGACACCTACCCTTTACATATTTGTAAACATTGATGAGGTCACCCCTCAGTCTCCTCTTCTCCAAGCTAAAGAGACCCAGCTCCCTCAGCCTCTCCTCATAAGGGAGATGTTCCACTCCCTTAATCATCTTTGTGGCTCTGCGCTGGACTCCTTCAAGCAATTCCCTGTCCTTCTTGAATTGAGGGGCCCAGAACTGGACACAATATTCCAGATGCGGCCTCACCAAGGCTGAGTAGAGGGGGAGGAGAACCTCTCTTGACCTACTAACCACTCCCTTTCTAATGCACCCTAAGATGCCATTTGCCTTCTTGGCCACAAGAGCACATTGCTGGCTCATGGTCATCCTCCTATCCACCAGGACCCCCAGGTCCCTTTCCCCTTCACTACTTTCCAGCAGGTCAACCCCCAACCTGTACTGGTACATGGGGTTGTTCTTCCCCAGATGCAAGACTCTACACTTGCCCTTGTTAAATTTCATCAAGTTTCTCCCCGCCCAACTCTCCAGCCTGTCCAGGTCTCGCTGAATGGCAGCACAGTCCTCTGGTGTGTCAGCCACTCCTCCCAGTTTTGTGTCATCAGCAAACTTGCTGAGGGTGCACTCAGTTCCCTCATCCAGGTCATTGATGAAAATATTAAACAGCACCGGTCCCAGCACCGACCCCTGAGGAACTCCACTAGTCACAGACCTCCAGCTAGATTCTGCGCCATTGACCACAACTCTCTGCCTTCTTCCTTTCAACCAGTTCTCGATCCACCTCACTACTTGATCGTCAAGCCCACACTTCCTTAGCTTATCTATGAGGATGCTGTGGGAGACAGTATCAAATGCCTTACTGAAATCAAGAAAAACTACATCTACCGCTCTACCATCATCCCTCCACCTAGTCACTTCCTCATAGAAGGCTATAAGGTTGGTCATACATGACTTCCCCCTCATAAAACCATGTTGGCTGTTCTTAATGACCCCCTCATCCTTGATATGCCTAGTGATGGAGTCAAGAATAAGTTGTTCCATCACCTTTCCAGGGATGGAGGTAAGGCTGACCGGTCTATAATTACCCGGGTCCTCCTTCTTGCCCTTCTTATAGATTGGTGTGACCTTTGCCATCCGCCAATCCTCAGGCACCTCGCCCGTTTCCCACGACTTACCAAAGATGATGGAAAGTGGCCTAGCAATGACCTCCGCCAGCTCCCTCAGCACCCGTGGGTGCATTCCATCCGGACCCATCGATTTACAGATGTCCAGATTGCATAGCTGATCCCTAACCCAATCCTCATCTACCAAAGCAAACTCCTCCTTTGTCCTGACTCCTTCTGGGGCTATAGAAATCCGGGGCCCTCGGGGAGAGTCTGCAGGAGTAAAGACAGAGGCAAAGAAGGCATTCAGCACCTCTGCCTTCTTTATATCCTCTGTCTCCAGGGTACCCACTTCGTTCAGCAGTGGGCCTATATTGCCTCTTGTGTTAGTTTTATTTGCTATGTATTTGAAGAAGCCCTTTCTATTGTCTTTAACCCGACTAGCAAGATTGAGTTCCAAGGAGGCCTTAGCTGTCCTAATTGCCTCCCTACATCCTCTAACAACTGTCCTATATTCCTCCCAAGCGGCCAGCCCCTCCTTCCATAATCCATAGATTCTCCTTTTCCACTTGAGTTTGCCCAGCAGCTCCTTGTTTAACCACGCCGGTCTCCTAGATCCCTTACTTGACTTCCTACTTATTGGGACGCTCCGATCCTGAGCTTGGAAGAAGCGGTCCTTGAATGCTAACCAACTATCTTGAGCCCCTTTACCGCCTAGTACACTTTCCCATGAGACTTCCCTTAGCAGTTGACTGAAGAGGCCAAAGTTGGCCCTTCGGAAATCCAGAACTGTGGCTTTGCTAGGTATTCTATTCCTCCCACACAGGATCCTAAACTCCACCATCTCATGGTCACTGCAGCCAAGGCTGCCATTGACCGTCACCACTTCGACCAAACCCTCCTTGTTGGCGAGTACTAAATCTAGCAGCGCTGCTCCCCTAGTTGGTACGTCCACCATTTGCATTAAGAAATTATCATCAATGCACTCGAGGAACCTCCTAGACTGTGAATGACTGGCTGTGTGAGTCTTCCAGCATATATTAGGGTAATTAAAGTCCCCCACGACGACTAAGGCATGTAGTCGCGAGGCTACTTCCAGTTGCCTGTAGAAAGCCTCATCAACTCCTTCGTCCTGATCAGGAGGTCTGTAATAGACCCCCACAACTGTATCACCCGTGCCAGTCAGCCCCTTGATTCGTACCCACAGACATTCCACTTGCTCCTCATCCGACCCCGGACAGAACTCAATACATTCTAGTTGCTCTCTCACGTAAAGAGCCACTCCACCACCTTGCTTTGCTGACCTATCTTTCCTAAAAAGGACATAGCCATCCATGACCACATTCCAGTCATGTGAACTGTCCCACCATGTCTCTGTAATCGCCACTAGATCATAACCTTTAGCCCGCACACAGACTTCTAACTCCTCCTGTTTATTCCCCATGCTGCGTGCATTGGTGTACAGGCATTTCAGGGAGCCAGTCCTAGTACCCTTTTTCCCCTGCGGGACAGGGTCTAAAAAGCTATCCTTTCCCACAAGTGAAACAAGAGATTGATAGTCCTCCTTAGCCCGCCATCCTTCAATCCCTAGCATGTTCCTCTTGGGCTTGTCCCCAACAGGCCCTGTTAAATCCCCTCCCCCCTTCATAACTAGTTTAAAGCCCTGTCAATAAGCCCTGCTAACTCCTGCCCCAAAACCCTTTTTCTTCTCTGGGACTGGTGTATCCCGCCTGTCACCAGCAAACCAGGTGTCCCATACAGCAGCCCGTGACTGAAAAACCCAAACCCCTGCCTTTGGCACCAGTCACGTAGCCATACATTAACCTGCAGAGTCTTCTTATATATCCCTTCACCCTCGCTTGCAACAGGTACGGAGGCAAACACCACTTGCGCTCCAGACCCTTTAACCAGCCGTCCCAGGGCCCTGTAGTCTCTCTTCATTGCCCTTACGTTCCTCGTAATAATTTCGTCACTGCCAACCTGAAAAACCAGCAGCGGGTAGTAGTCAGACGGCTGCACCAGTTCAGAGAGCTTCTTTTTAACATCTCTAATCCGAGCCCCAGGCAGGCAGCAGACCTCCCTGTGGGGTGGATCCGGTCGACAAATGGGCCCTTCTGTTCCCCTCAGAAGGGAGTCACCCACCACAATTACTCTTCTTTTCTTCTTGGTTGGAGAAGTTCTGAGGTATGTGGGTGAGTGACTAGCCCTGGGTGACTCACTAGATAGATTTGCCTCACCATCTCCATTCACCTGGCCCTGAAGTTCCAAGACCTCGTACCTGTTATTCAAGGGCAACTGGGAGGGAGGAAGGGATTGTGAGGGTTTTCGCTTACCTCTCCGAGGAGGAACCTCCCTCCATCCATCCTTGTCCATTAAGCTCTCTCCTTCTGTCTGATGGTAGGAGGGAAGGGGATCCATATCTTGTTGAACCACTTCCCTCTGTCCTTGCCTTAGGGTGTGGTTCCACCAATCTATTTCACTTTCACACTCTCTAATGGCTCTCAACCTTTCTACCTCCTCCCTCAGTTCAGCCACCTGCCTGAGCAGGTCATTTATTTGCTCACAGCGAACACAAGCAGTATCACTGGCTCCCTCCAATACAAAGAAGTTGGGCTCCTGCATGTTTCAAGCCCTAATTTAATGTTTTAAATAAAAGCTTCTTTGTATCACATGCATGAAATGCATACAGACTGCAGGCTTCTGGCACATTCATCTTTAAGCCATGAAAAGCATATGCCACTTCCCTCTACTCAACAACTGCCTCATTTCTGTCCCTCAACAGTCTCTTATTATGCAGCACTAACATGGCTGTAGCTGTAATGTTATCTCCTACCATCATACTCATAACTTTATGTTCCTGTCAATCACCTGTCCCTTGCCTCCTTCAAAAAACTATTTAAAAAAGTGTGTGGGCTTTCTCTCTCTCTTCAGTCTTTACGTAATTCGGGAATTATATTCCGTTTTGAGAACCATTACTGGGTATACACACTGAGGAAAGCCAGCTGACATGTTGCATGTTCTGGCTTAAACATGCCTGATACACTACCTGAATACTGATTAAGTTCGAATTTTGCCTGGTTGTACTCTTCTTCCTTCCACAGGCCTGGGGTTCTCACAGCACTTGTTGGGTAACAACAACAACAAAATCTTGGAAAATCTCACACTATCTTATCCCTTTAAATAAGTGCCTAATAATTCACTTTCACATCTGCAAACAGGAAAAGTTGATAGAAGTTAATAACCTGTCTTTAAAAGTGTCCAAATTCATATGTGCATTAAAAAAATCTTGTCACCAATTTGTCAATATTACTTTTAAACCTACATATAATTTCTGTAGAAAATGATACATACTGTACTTTTATTACTAAGCACAGCTTTTTTTGCCCTAGGTTTTCTTTATAAAAGGAGAAAGCTACTTTCTTAATATGTGCCTTTGATTATTTTCTTCCTTTTCAGGTTAACTATAAATAGCAGAAGTCATTATCTAGTCAGACAAAACATTTTTGAAGCTTGCTATCTGTTTACTATCCTAACATCTTCTCCTACTTACATTATGCGCCTCTGATCAAACAAAAAGCCTAAAGAAGATCCATCAGTACTTCAATTATTCTATACACCCTCCTTGTAACAGCAGGTATGACTGTGACTAATGTAGCCTGCATCAAGACAACTTCCCTAAAATGTTGAGATTAAAAAGGAGAAACAAAAACACATTCATTATGTTGTAGCTCTGAGTTTTTGTGCTGAATAAGAAAACATATACATGTAAGCAATATTACAATGTTGTAATCAGTTTTGCAGTAAGAAACATATTAAAATTTACGGTTCTCTATCAGATGGGAAACTTTTATTCTGAAGCACTGCATGTGCTTCTCCGAAGAACAGAACAAGAGAGACTCCTGCTGGATCAAAGTCTGCAAAAATTAACACTCTTACCAACTTTCTTTTATCCCACTCTTTCTGTACTTACAATTACTCATTTGTTTTAGAATAACCAAAGGCTCTGAAAATGAGTGAATGCTCTAGACACTGTCCTGCAGCTTAAAAAAGCTGACAATTAGTAGGTTTTTAGAATTTCTCAAACAAACAGGTAGAAGGAAAAAGGGCAGAAGCTGAGGCTACCTTGAGCAGCTTATGCAGTCTGAAAATATCTGCAGTGCACTATGAGCTTACTTATTCAGTACATGCTGTTGTTACTGTAGAAAGCCATATTTTGGTGTAAATATTTATATATGTATATATATCCTATACCAAAGTAAATAATGTTGTGAACTGTGTACTACTTGATGATTTATTTTGTTCAGCTTAATTCTAGTGGCAGGCTAAATTCTAATTTACTGTGACAAATTATTAGAATTAACAATGACAATGTCACATACCGCCATTTTCCTCACAGGCCATTTGCTTTATTCTGTGCACAGGAGAATGACTACTGCCCAGAGAATGTAACAACAGTGGCTCAATATTCCCTTATCCTGCAATATGTCCCTACATACTATGCAGACCTGCACTGAATAGGGAATTACTCATTTCCTCTTATTTTTTTTTTTTTTTTATAGTGTTCTCGTCTGTATTTGAGGGCTAGATCCTTCAAAGGATTTAAGGGATGGATAGACAAAGTTACTTAATATCCTAGTCTCAGTTAATGTAGTGGGAACTACACACTGCACAGAAATGCAGCTGCGTCTTTGAGGACTACAATTCAGGAGTGTGAATGTCCACTAGCACAGCCTATACCGCACCACAAAGACACATATGCAAGCCCCAAATCCAGGCTGATATTTCTAAATAAAGGAGCAAACTGCCATGCAAAGATAGCAGGTACACTCTGCAAAATACTGAAAAAGGCAGTCTGCCTACGCCACTAAACCCTGGTTCTCAGAAGGGGAAGAGATCTCAGTAACAGCTGCTTTTTAAAGTAATAAGTGTTTCTGCCCCTTGCTAGGTTTTGTACACTGCAAGGAGATATACCAGGTCCAAAATTAAGATTCTCAAGCCATTTGCTCAGTTGCTATTCAACCCTAGAGGTGCCTAACCTTCACTGGTAACATTTTTTTGAGGTGTCTAAGTACCTGCATTAAATTACTGTGTTTTGTCAATAGTGAACAGACCTTGCCTACTTCTCAAGCACCACTGGTATTTAATATTAAGGTTTTTACCTATTATGTCACCCAGGGTGAAAAATAGGTTTTCTCAGAGATGGTTACCTTCACAGAAAACATATCTGGTAGAACAATAACATTTTTTTTTTATTGCATAAATTAGTAGTTAGGAATTCTAAGAAATTGAACATTCTCACTAAAAACCCTTCTCTTTAAAGGGGATTTGCATGCACATTTTTAGAGCCCTCCTGTCTCTTACTGATTTAAGATCACAGTTGCAAAGATGAAACATTTCTGAAATTTTATGTATGTCATCTTGAAAAATACACACCTACTGCATTAAAGCAAAGGGGAAAACATGATTTGATCAGTATCACATCAGATATTTACAAAAAGTTTTACCACATAATCCATTTTGCAGAATATTTCAAAATTTGTCTTAAATTCTGAGTCATCCTGTTTTCATCCCTCCATTCCTCTGTCTCTCCTCCATCTTTGATTCCTTTCCCACCTTCTAGGAATAAGGTAGTGACTTCAGTATCATGTACAAGTTACAGGCAAGAAGGCAGAAGTCAAAAAGGAAAGATGATTTAACACTATGCAATTATATTCAGCATTACAGTACATAAGAGCATATTACTGCAAATGGTATGGTGCAATAGGCATACCACAAGACATGCTGTCAGGTGAGGAAAGGCTCAGGCAGTCTGCGTGGTCATATATATGATATACATGCATTAGCTCAGCATGGTACATCTCAGATGAGAGATGTGAGAGCACCTCCAGGCTCTGTTGGGGACTGGATGCAAGTGGCCTTCTCCAAGAATGTACATGACCCCATCAGGCCCTTCCTGGGAAAGAAACTGCAAGCCAACAGAGAACCTTAAGGCAGGTGGGTCAGCTCCCCGGAGCAACAGCAGTCCCCAGCGCTGTAGCCACACACAGCCCAGCTAAAGTGATCTGCTCTGCCATCATGAGGGCTTACCAAATGTGGGGAGGATAAATACGAAGAGAGCCCAGGACAAGGTGAGCATGGCAACATATTTTGCACTAGAAGAGGTTTTGTCTCTCCGTTAGCTCATGGATCTGAACTGAGGGTGAAGACAGGAGGCCAATTTTATTTCAGGCTGCTTCTGATTGTTTTTGGGTTTTTTTTTCAGTTGTGTGAATCAGGTTAGTAATTTTACTTAGTGGGTACAACTTGTGATGGTCAAGAGACCCCTTTTTTGTTTATCTCAGAACAAAAGACAGAAACACTGACAGCTTGTTACCGCCTGGGCAAACGGCCAGAGGCAGAGCCGGGGGAGCACTCCAGGACGTCGGGGGACGGTTTCTTGTCTGTCTGTCTGCCCTGAGGCCGTGAAGATAACTGCCCGGAGCCAGCGGCACAAACACCGCGGCACCCATCGGGGCACAGCGTAACGGCGCCTGGGGCTCACCGGATCCCCTGCGGGTGAGTCCCACCTGTGGGAGGAGCCGAGAGAGTCTGACCCTTTAAAAAGGAGACTTCCTTCAACCATGTGGTGTGTGATTCTTCACCCTAAACCTCTGTGGGATTACAGTTGGAGGAATTTCCACTCAACGACCAAGGTGTTGGTGGACCTATGGAATGGTGAGCCTATTTCTGTTTTCTTTCCTTCCTTTTCTTTTCTTTCTCCGGTTTCCTTCTATGTCGTGTCTTCTATAAGAACATGCCAAGACTTTTGTTCCTTCTAGCACAGTGTTAGGGAAGTTTATGGTAAAATCTATAGTTGGTTTGTTTTCAAACTCTGGAGGGTCTGTGGTTTCTCCCACAAACCATGTAGTGTTGTAAAAGATCAGCTCTCCTCTCACCTGCCAGGCAGTATTGGACACAACTGCATGTCCATTCACTACAATATGTGCTTTCAGAATAATCAGACTATTAAGCAGGTCTTTGATGTATGAAGTTGAAAACGCAGATTCAAGCAGGAATACAATAGGAATTCACCTCCTTTGTGAAGCTGGGACAGGACAGGGGTAGGGGAGAAAATCTCTCTTGTTTCTTTCCCATCATTGTTGTTTCAGACCTCATTTCCTAGAAGAAGAGCAGATGAATCTATTAAACCCTGTGAAGGGAATGTTTTAGTGCTATTAGTATTGCCATAAATACTTGAGAATTTGCAGCAGGAAACTGATACTCTGAACAGGTAGCAAGGAACATACTTGACTTTGCAAAGCCAGGTCTTAATAATGAACTAAGCAGAACTTACTTGTAAGTAAAAAGACATTGATTTTAGTTTCAAATCGCTACTCACCTTTTCACAGTCTATGAAATTTCTGCAGCTGGGCAATGCAAACAGCCTCAAAACTAGAGACAAATGATTTGCTATTTGTAAATCAATTTACTTTTATGAAAGCTTATTAATGTTGTATTATTTATAAATATGTCACCACAGTTACAAGCAGATGCTCTTGTAATACTTTTTTTAGTTCTGCAGAAGTTCAAGTAGCAGCAAAAACTATGGTCAGGTGCTAAATATAAAAATAAAGTGGAGCTAGGTCTCTTAGATAAAGGGGTATTATAATCTGCCATCTGAAAACTTATTAAAAAAATGCAAAAAAATGTAAGCACTTTTCTCTTGCAACTGCTGGGCCTGATCCTGAGGCTGTTAATCAAAACAAAAATATCCGGAGATTTTTTTTCTCAACCCTGCCTGGATGTAGGCAATAGTAGCTTTACTGTAATAGGATGCTGAGCGCTATTAATCTTTTTCTTGCTCTGCACTGGAACTTTAGACTCATTAGAGTAACAGTCTGTCTTTTAAGTGGAGCTGTGAAAGTTGGGTAATAAATGTTATTGCTGAAGAAAATACAACTATGTGTTTATTTGTTTTTGATCCAGAGGGATTGGCACAAGCTTCCAAATTGAGGTTTTTAAAATAAGTTATAGGATCCCTTAGGTCCCCATAAATTTAGCACTCCCTTTTTTCTGCTGAGAATATGCTAATTGCAGATTTCTTGCTGATGAGCATCATATTGTATAATAAGTATGTGAATATTTCAGTGAAGCATCCATTCTTTTCAGCATACTTGCATGCAAAGGTCATTCTCTAAATATGCAGGATCAACTTTCTTAATAAAGAAAAAACACACATTGGTTATAATCAAAAAGATAAAATTGTTTTGATTGACAATTTCTAAACAAAAAGGCATTCCAAACATTATTTTTAATGCGGTTGAAAAATCTGTAATTAGCAACATAATTAGATTCTCCTGCCTCAGCTAATAGTGTGTTTGCCCATGAATATTATGACTGCCATTGTTAGGACAAGTTGCAAGAAACGTTATTACTGCAGATGACTGAGTGACATGATCTGGTCCACACATACTGTACTTCAGTGATCATCCTCAAGTACTTCTACGTGGAAGTAAACTTCCCACATACATTAAGGTAAAAACTTACTTCAATATTTTTTTTTTCTCATTCTAATTGTCAGGATGCTGCAAGTTTCATTCATGCATGGAGATCTAGGCAGTATTCATACGTTTTATATTTAGAAGAGATTGTATTTCTTTCTGTATCTGCACTTTCACAGCTCATCTTCTGAAATAAATAGGAAAACAAAAGACCTGTGGTAATCTTTTCCATTGCGTTTGAAACACAGCATTAGGGATTCCGATCTAGAAGCAATAAGAGAAGATTAAATATGTGAAAGAAAGATGCTGGTAAAACTGAGGCTTCACAGAAGCAGAAATATGCTTGATGTCGCTTTTGAAGTTAGTACAGGCTAAATACAGTTTTTGGAATGTGCGCATAAGAGCACACAAATAAAAAATAGTTCTGGTTTCATACAAATTGTTTCCCATTATGAACCTTTGAATTTTGTTTGCAGCATGGTACAGAAAAAATCCCTCAAACCACAAAACCAAAAAACAGATGATCTCATTATCTTTCACAGTGTTTGTACAGTGCAACACTGAAACTCAGGATATTAAAAACAAAAAAAAGGCAAAGAATGAAATGAAGAAAGAAATATAGTTTCCTGCTACTTATTGCACTATATTGGTGTGTGCAGCTTTTTAAAAAGGCTGCTTGCATACTGTTGCAGGTAAAGTGCTGTTTGATAAATGAGTTCAATACACAGGTGTCTGCCTCAGAGAAAATTCTCCATATATTTCAAGGAGGCATTTATGCATAAAATCTGTTTATCACACTGTTTAAGACAGGATGTGATCATTTTGTGTACCATGGAAAAGCAAACAGACTTCCCATTAATCTTTGCAACAAATTATTTGTGAATTACAGAAACCGAAATAAATATAGCTAAAGACTTCATGCATTGAGAAACACCATGATACTTTTCTTTAAGTTGTTTCAGGAAACCGAAATATGTACACGGGTATGCAGAAGACGGTGCTTTCTTGGCAACCAACATAGTAGTCGAGCCCCCATTTCACAGGAGATCAGAGTATGTAGAGGTTGGTTTGCTTTGGGGGTTCTCAGTTTTTGTTGTGGGTTTTAATAGTACAAGGCTCATCTTCTTCAAAGTAAGAACTTCTTACTGGGTAGAAACAACTGCTTTTCTGGTGTCTTTTTTCCCTGTGTATTCTATCATTTTGTCGTGGTTTAAACCAATCCACACAGCTTGTCCGCTCACTCCCCCCCCACTTCTTGCCCTCCCCCTGCTCCTGGAGGGAGGGAGAGGAGAATCGAAAAGAATGCAACTCCCACGGGTTGAGATAAGAACAGTTTAGTAACTAAGGTATAACACAAATCACTACTGTTACCACCAATAATAATAATGATAAAGGAAATAACAAGAGGAAAGAATAAAACACCTCAGCACCGGCTGACCTCATTGACTCATTAACTCGCCCCACTCCCCCCAGCCAAGCACCAACCAATACCTCTTCCAACCCCGCAGTCCCCCTAGCCCTTCCGGGTAACTCCAAGTTACCTCCTGGGCATGATGTGCTGTGGTATGGAATACCTCTTTGGTCAGTTTGGGTCAGGTGTCCTGTCTCTGCTTCCTCCCAGCTTCCCCTCCTCCCTGGCAGAGCATGAGGCTCAGAAAGTCCTTGGCCAGACCAAACATTTGAGCAGCAACTAAAAACATCAGCGTTATCAGCTCTCTTCCCAGGCCAAAAAATGAAAACACAGCACTGCACTAGCTACTAAGAAGGAGAAAAATGATTGCTACTGCTGTACACATTTCAAGGGATCTTTTGTCACTACCATGTGAGAGTGATTGAATGAATAAGGAAGGATACTTGCAATTCGCCCAATCTTATTTTTCCAAAATTATTGATCACTTCCAATAATGGTGCCATCCATTACTCTATATTTTGTTGTATCTTCATATCACAATTCATAAGTGGCAAGTTCCAGAGAACTTGCATTTTGTTATTTTACCTTGTTAAAGACATTATTGTTTCATATAGTTCCTTGCTCATATGTTCTTGTTGTAACTACCTACATCCGAAAATCAGTCAAGACTTGCTCCATGTTTTGGTTTGATGTTTTTTGCAATACGTGGACATGGCTATGAAAAAACACCTATTTAGCAGTAGTTCTTACACAAAAGAGAAGAAACATATTGCTACAAAATCAGAATATCACATGCCTCTTACTGTAGTTTATGTGCAAGAACAGGGGAGAGGTGGGGTTTTGGGGAAAAAAAAAAAACAAACAAACATCAGTAAACTGACTACAGAATCGGAGATTATAAAAACGGGACATCTCTTGATATACCTAAAATAAAACTGTCCAAAGCATTAAAAAAACATATTTGTAAAACATACATTGATTAGTGGATTTATTTTTATGAGCTCTGTAGTTTAATATTTTAAGTAGCTACTGACTTCCATGCATGTCAAACAAGTCCATATTTAGTATTTTCTTAAAAATGACAATTTTTCTGTAATTACCAGTATTTTTAAACAAATGTTGAACACCTTCATCAAAAACTGGTGTTCTAAACAGTAATGGAGTCTTAACAGTGTTAAAAAGTGGAGCTTTACTAAGTAAAGATGACCAGCAACATGCCCAAACAGCATATGCATATGGTGACTCGATCAGCAATAAATAGCAGAGGGACGCAAGCAATGCCATGGCTTTTGTGGGCTGCCAGGCATGCTCAGTGTCAATCAGAGGGCAGGCATCAGCAGTCTGCCTGTGCTGGCCACACTGGCCAAGCGTCAGGGTGTCAGGAGGCAGGATTTCACTTCTACCCCTTGATTCTCACAAATCATATATTGTGAAGTTACAGGCTTGAGTTACGTATATAGTAACCTAGGTGAAGCTGGTGCTCTGAAACCTGTGGTGTACAAGTTACATAGTCAGAAATTGAAAGCTGGTACATTAGCTGGTGGCTAACAGGGGTGTCACATAGAAAGTAACTAAAAATCTTGTGGTTTTGTGTAAATCCCAGTGGGATATTCCTGAAAATGCATTTTCTGTGACTTTTAATGTTTCTTAATACTATTCTTTGAAAAGAAAAACTTTTTAGCATGTCTGGCACAATCCAGTACACAGCTATGTAATGTGATGTGATTTAAAGGCAACTGAGGTTAACTGACAAATTCCTGCTCACTTCACTGGATTTTTTATTGGTTCATATAGTCATATATCCCTTTGAATGGGAGAAATGTATCCAGTGTAAGTTGTAGCCATTTATGATCATTAACTCTGACCTTCATCAAAAACAGGCATTTAAATTTAATTCTAAAAATTTCTGGGTTTGGGTAAACCCTTTTGGTTCTATTTTTCATGATAGTTAATAAAAACTTATGTGCACAAAGACTAATAAAGGGTGACAATATCTTTAACTGCCGTAATGTTAATCAGTTGGTTTTTTTACTGGCGATTGGTAATCACAGTTTCAAAATACTTCTCTCCATGACCTTACATCAAATTCTCTGAAGATAAAAGCGCCTTTTTAGCTCCCACTTTTAACTTTGCACTGACCTTTTAGTGATGCAGGCAGAATAAACTTTGAATATGAACAGTTTCCTAGTTACTGATGAAAATAACAATTATAAATGAAAAATTATAACTGTATTTCTGTCTGCTGTTGTCATCTTAGTTATGCAGATGCTAGTTATATTTAGTTCAGAACTCTCAGGGATTGGAACAGAAAGGGTCTGTTTCTGTTATTTTTTGCTACTTTCTGTAAAGATTTCTTCAATGGACTTCATCTTGCCTTGCAGTCTTATCAACTGCTAGGTGTCCTAATTGCTTAAGCTTTCCTGATGTGATTACCCTTAGTATTACTTCTTCCTCCCCTGGGAAATATGTCCTTCTTAGAGCTACCCTCTGTCACCCTTTTTAAACACTGAAGCAAATCCATTTTCTTTTAAGTGATATCTGCCTCTTTTGACAATAAATTACCTTTGTAATCTTTCACAGGGTGTGGTTTTTCTCTGGCTGACTCTTTGTTGCTCACATACTTGAAAATTTTCTTCTTAAACACAGCCTGTTGTGTGACTTTCTTTCTACCTCTCCACCTTTGGTTTTCTCATCTTCTTTTACATTCAGCTTCATTCTGTGGCCTGTTTTTTTTGTGGGGTTTGTGTGTGTGTGTGTGTGTGTGTGTGTGTATGTGTTTGTGTGTGAGTGTGTTTTGTTGTCACTTGCATGGGTCTGTTTTGTCCTTAATTATGTTTTTCTATATTAATCCTCCTTTGTTACTAGTGTGGTTTCAGTTTTCTTATATGTTAGTTTGCCTGGGTTTTGTTTAATGTCTAGATAAATTGCTCCTACATTGTCTGTATTCATGTTTGAAACTTTTCTGTCCCCTCATGATTTTAAACTATTCTCCATACTTGTTTTGAGGACAGAACACCCACCCTCATTTTTAGAGATGGTATTGTTCCCATTCATTTTTAACCAGAATCATTATTTTAACAAAGGAGAAGGTTCATAGTTTAAGGCTCAAAAGGAAAGGAGTTTCTTTTTGAACTATTGGGTTATATCTGTGTAGAAAAAAAGGTTTAATGATTTTGATTCATTTTCTTAACATAGGAACACTGTAGCCACTGATGCACAATTCGTCTCCGTTCTGCTGGTTTTCCACTAAAGACAAAACCAATACTGTCACTATTTCAAAAAGTCCTTAAAATAAAACCAAATGTAGAACTATTACTGCAATTTCTTTTACAAAATGAACCTCTCTAGGTATGTTATTAAGTTGAAATTTTTCACTGTGATAAGAACTACACTGTGTGTAGAATGAAAATCTCTGCCACTTTGTCAAAATGTGTGCATTTGTGGGAATCCTAACTTTCCAGTGTCCTTTGTTTTGGTCCCATGTGACTACATAACAGAGTGCTTTCTGTGTCAATCTCAAAGAGTAAAGGTGCCAGTAAAAAAGGTATGTAGCCTTCAGTGGAATTAAAATGCCACCACTTGAGATATAGTTACGTAAGGATCAAGTTCTCTTTCAAAATTAAGCAATTCAGCTTCAAGGAGCTACAGTTTGTGTACTTATTAGACATTAAATAATGACTGAGGCTGGAGAAAGCATATCACTGAAAGAATTAAAGAATGTTAACTCTATAATTTCTGGATAGATGAGGTTTTTGTTCTGCTTAAGGCAAAAGGGTATAATAAAGAGTTACTGTAATGTCAGTTTTTTACTGCTGGTGTCTCTTCCTGTCATTCCTGTCTAGGGCTTTTTTCCTCCCTTTTACGCAGGAACATGAATAGGAATTAAACAAGTGCATTTATTTAGGGTATATTTGATATTGATATATTCTATATAATTTTTTAATCAAAACTATAATAAATGTTATAATTAGGATCAGATATTCGGTTTATCTCATTCACTTTGGAAATGGAATAAACTAAATAGCATGGTTCTGAATGGGATAATAATTCAATGCAATTTGAATAGTATGGCTTATAAATCAGTAAATTTCTTTGTTTCCCACTGTATAAAAGTTCTTAATAATGAATTGATAATATGAAAAATGGGATTAGGTAATAAATTTTATTTGGGAGAAAGAGTACCTTCAGGAAATTATTCTTTCTCAGTGTACATTATATGACTTGAGACTACACAGGAAAAAAGAGACAAGAGGAAAATACCTGGATTTTCTAAGCCATAGTGATAATCAGAAAATTTAGGGTTATATTTACACTTGAACAACGGACTGTTGACCAGCCTTTAAGCAATTATATTCTTGGTGTTGGTCTCTCAAGATCTGAAATCTTGTTAGAAGGAAAAGCATGCGAAACCAAGTATGTTTCCATAGATCCCACAAGCTCATAGTCTGAGATTTTGCACCAAAAAAGCAGCCTTTCTTATGTTATGCAGCTTTATGCATAATACACATTATCAGAGTGGAAATTCAGAATTAATAATAAAAATAAGAATTTCCCCTTTCACCTAAGCACAAAAGAACTTTTCCCTAACGTTTAAGCTAAATCTCCCCTCCTTCAATTTAAAATCCTTGATTTTAATTTTGTAGAAATGCTTTGTAGCAAATAATTGCCAGTTGATTGTTTAAGAAAAACTTTAAAGAGAGGAAGAAATAGCCAGTCCTCAACACTGGAAACTTAATCTAACTATTTTTCTGATAACTAAAAAATCATGCTGTGCACAATTGAGAAACTATAATCCACAGCACCATATGTCGTGGTTTAAACAAAGTCAGCCATAAACCACACAGCCTGTCCACTCACTCCCCGCCTTCTTGCTCTCCCCCTACACCGGGAGGGATGGAGAGGAGAATCAAAAAGAATGCAACTCCCATGGGTTGAGATAAGAACAGTTTAGTAACTAAGGTATAACACAAATCACTACTGCTACCACCAATAATAATAATGATAATTGAAGTAACAAGAGGAAAGAATACAAAACCTCACCACCAGCCGACCAGTAACTCCTCCACCCCACCCTGACTGAGCACCGACCGATACCTCCTCCAACCCTGCAGTCCCCAGCCCTTCTGGGTAACTCTCCGTTACATCCTGGGCATGGCGTGCTGTGGTATGGAATACCTCTCTGGCTAGTTTGGGTCAGGTGTCCTGTCTCTGCTTCCTCCTGCCCTCCCCTCCTCCCTGGCAGAGCATGAGGCTCAGAAAGCCCTTGGTCAGACCAAACATTTCTGTTATCAGTTCTCTTCCCAGGCTGGAAATCAAAACAGAGCTTGCACCAGCTACTAAGAAGGAGAAAAATAACTGCTACTGCTGAACCCAGGACACTGTGGTAAATTAATATAATTGCAGTTAAAAATTTCTCATGTTTAGAATTAGGTTTGCAAGCTGTTTATTTTCCTGTGTTACCTTTAAGAGCTTGATCCTAAAAATGCAGAATTCAGTAGTTCCACTGAATATAATGAAAATGCAAATGTAAGTAAAGTTACTTGACTCCTGTTAAATAAATAACTAGTAGTGAGGAAAGGTGGGGTGGTTTGTCTTTTTTTTTTTTTTTTTCCTAAATATTTGGAATGGTCTCTTACCATTCTTTGGCTGCCTGGGTTTTTTTGTGAAATAGATCAACTTGGCAAGGAATCTGCTGGACATTACTTTATCATACTGTATCAAATTCCTTTTCCTGATATCCCATTCTCTGAATAACCTCAATAATATTGAATATATAACAGCTGATTTATTTCTTTTGGTATTGTACTGCTTGATATTGAGCACTGTTGGTGCCTTGGATGTTTTAGATATTGAGACACAGTCCTCAAGAGCAATGAGGCTAATACCTTTTCTGCATATATGTCTGATTAAACTGTTGATTACTTAAGCAATACTTTCCATCTGTGCCATTTCCTTGGAGACAAGTCAGCTGATATTATCCATCTCCTTATACCTACAACAGGTTTTTGGTATTTCTTTACACCACCATCCATACAAAAGCAATTTGCAGCTATCCTCAAAGGCATAGAAAATGTAAAAGTAGTAGGCACATTTTCAGATATATTGACCCTGACTTTTTCTAGTATTTCCCTTTGGCTAGCAAAAGACCTATTGCTGCTGTTGCAGAAACCTCTAGTTTTCACTGTGAGAAACAGTTTACTTTTAATTCTAATTAATTAATGTGTCTTTATTCCCTTCTCATTTGAAATCTCCTATGTATTTTTACCTTTTGCTAGAATAAGAGGGGGCAAATTAAACTTACTGTAGAAGTGTTTACTTTCCTCCCGTAGCAATAATATGGCCTCAGGTGAGTCACTGAGGTACAGGTTCCCAGACTATAGTTCTCTTAATTATGTAACATTAACCTTGCCCAAGGTGTCTTTCCAAAACCAAAACACGAATTTCATGGCAATAAGTCTAGATTAAAGATACACAGTAAAATCATGCTTCATACCCTTGTCCCTTGCATTTTAAAAGTTCAGCTCTGTAAGGAAATTGTTTTAGCTGATTTCATCTTTTAAAACTGCATTTTAGTAAATTATTAGAGTACAAGAATGTTTCTGGGAATCTTAGAAAATGCTGCTAAAACATAGATTTTGAACCCAGTAACATGAACAGTCAATAAAGAAATACAGTCTCAATAATTTACTTCTTTGGCTAAGGAATTTGAAGAATTGCGTAACTGAAAACTTTCATTTAACACTGACTTATTTATTCTCCCTGGGTAGAACCCAGAATAGATCAATCAACAAAGGAAACAAGTAAAATTCTGTGTGTTCCTGACTCTGATACTGAACAAGAGAGAATCACAATGTAAGTATATACATATATATATATATACACACACACATACGCACAAGCACACATGTGAGAACACAGAAAGGAATACTTGATGCATGATTTCCTGGTGTATTTTGCTCCTGCACTCAATTGCAGATAAATTGAAAATGGGAGAAAGAGTCTAAATCTCTAACCATTGTAAAAGACTGATCACAGGCAGCTGGTCTGGTAGGTTACAGAGAGGTTTTTATATGTGCAAAGCCAACAAAACCCAAAGCTGGGTTTTGTTTGTGGTGTGTGTGTGTTTTTTAGAAGAGCCACAATGGAGAAGGATACCGTTTGAAGAAGGCTTTTTAGGTCAGGGCTACAATGTGCTGCTTGTTTTTGTATTACTATAAAACTGTAGGAAATTAGATCTTTAAAATCAGTTGTCTTGACATGCCCTCATTCCTGAGGGCATCATAAATCAGTTCTGTTAGATATATTTGAATGTGTTTATGCAATTCGCTTTCAGAGTCATCACTGATTTAAAGTGTACACTTTAAGATAGATATTTCTGTTGGTGCTGTTTAGTATTAATAAATTGTTACTTCATCACCTATGTCTATATTACTTTTATATTGAAATTATGTAGACACATGAAGACATGAATCACTTGTCAGAAAAATTCTCTTGGCAAACCTATAACACTAAGAAGAAGCTTTGAGGAATACAGATGTGAGGAGATATAAATCATAAATATCTTGTTTCCTGTGTCCCCTATTCTGTTGTGTTTTGAGACGCTATAGAAAACTTTTTACACGGTTGCCAAAGTATTCACGTTCCAAAAGTGACTGTGGTTTTTAATGGAAAAATATCTCAAATATTTATTATGCTGAACAAATCTGTCAGTAAGGCTCCTTTTTCTTTATTAATTAAAATGTTATCATTAAAAAAAGTGTTTTATTCTAGTGACCTTTTGCGTAAAATTTTTTGATACTAAAAATTGATTGTAGTACAAAACATTTACTGCAGTACCTAAAAAGTCATCTTCATAGAAGTTCAAGAATTAGAAGCAACATATATTCTGTTTCGTCACTGCATGTCTCACCAAAAGTTTCTGGGTTCAGGTGACGTCTACTGTTTTTAAGAACAAAGAAGGATTTGCATGTGAAAAAGAAGCATTAAAAATGAAGAGAAGAAATTAACACATGAAATATATGACTTGCCAGCAAACTTAAATGCCTTGATTATTATAATTAATACTAATGTGAGAAATATTCCAACTAACACAATTCAAAAGCAGCAATATTGTATAAATTTTTACAGCATAGATTAATTTTAACTGCTTCTTTGGCAACACAGACTGCTTTCAGTATGGTCCTGGATACTTTCAATAGGCTCCTTTATGATGGATTTGCTCCCCAGCATTACTGTGTGTACTGCCCCACTTTGACCTCCCCATTGAAACCAGGCCCATCTCCATTCCTTCCCTTCTACTCTGACTACCCTCATTCATCATAGATGTCTGTGTGTCATTTTCATGTATCTTTCATCCATGCTTTGATCCTAAAACAGCATCCCACCCTACCAACCACCAAAGCTCCAAACCTTAGCCCCACCCCCCATGATCAAACTTTTGTCTGCACCTATCTGCACCATACCTATTCCATCAAGAAAAGGTGGAACAATCCTGACAGTTTCAAGCAAAATAAAAATACTTTCTCTAAAAAGGGCTAGGCTGAATTCTTCTATTAAAATACAAAACTGTAAATATTTGAGTATAACCAAATGATTACTTGCTACACTATGCTCTTTCATAAAACCTCTGTGTTGCTTCACTCCAAAAATTACCTAAAATATAGTGTAACTTTTTACTGTAACTTTTGGAAAAAACTTTGTTAATATTCATTATCTTTATTGGTTTTGCTTCTACAATCCTGGGACACTTGGTTCAGCATACAATCTTTGAAGCATAGTGAGGAAATAAATTAGGAAGGCATTTTCTTTGACAGTGGATGATGTTTTCTAAAAAAAGTTTCATCTTGCTTGTTAAAGTAAGATGAGAAGTTTTCTGTTAACTAGGCTGGGAAGCCTTAGGGGCCACTGAAAGCTTTTTAATTGCATATTTAATTAGAAGTGTGCTAGAGAGCTAGTGTTCAGCTTTTCTGAAGTTCATGGCTCCTGACAAAATGTCTGCTTTTAAGCCATTTTGTCTATTGAAATATTTTCTAAAAAGTGGGTTAAACAGAAGACGCTTTAATTTTGGCTATTTTCACTTCAAAAGGATTTTACTGTTTTATCAGTCCGACTGTAAAACGAAGGTGAAATGACATCTTCAAAAGTAAGCATTTTCAGGTAGTGTCAGACCTCTTAAAGAAGAAACTTTAAAGATTATGAGACCTCATAGCAGCCTTCCAGCATCTGAAGAGGACCTACAAGAATGATGGAGAGGGACTCTTCATCAGGGACTGTTACAATACGACAAGGTGTAATGATTTTAAACGGGGGAAGTTCAGATTAAACATAAGGCAGAAGTTCTTTACTATGAGGATGGTGAGGCACTGGAACAGGTTGTCCAAAGAAGTGGTAAATGCTCCACCCCTGGCAGTGTTCAAGGCCAGGTTGGACAGTGTCTTGGGCGACATGGTTTAGTGTGAGATGTCCCGGCCCATGGAAGGGGGATTGGAACTAGATGATCTTAAGGTCTTTTCCAAGCCTGTGCATTCTGTGATTATGTCTTGCTACTACAGGTACAGAGTTTGTGAAAGCAAACCTTCAACCAGTTTATCCAGCAGCCAGTGGCTGGGGCTGAACAGAAATAAATTCATAAGTATTTACCTTTTATTATGGGTAGAATAACATTGACAGCACTGCTTGCAATTGTCAGGGTTCCCAGCATTTGCTCTAAACCTGGACAAAACTTGACAAGCCAGTATGTCTTATGCCCAGTGCTCAGCCGCACTGCATTTACTAAAAAAGTTGTCTGACAGAAGTTTGCTTGAAATTTAGGTTGCCTCCGAAATGCTAGCTTCCCCTGAGGTAATTTAATGGATAAAAGAGGGCAGCCCCAATGAAAGCTGACAGCATTTCAACTCCCAGCATTGCAGGTATGAATACACATTAGTTATGGCTGGATAAAAATGTTTCTAAAACTTAGGTTAAAACAGTAAAGTAAGCTGCTGATTTTTTAATGAAACACAGTATTTGAATAAGTACAGTCTTTTAGAGGAAGAATTGAAAGCTTTTTTGTCTTTTTTTTGTTGTTTTACATGACAAACCCTGTTTTCCAGGTAGTTTACATTAAATAAAAAGTTTGAATTACATGGAAAACTGTTAATTAAAAGTGTGATTTTGTACACTGAAAAAATATACTCTCAAAGATATGCTTAAATTACATATTATATTAGGCAGTGCTAAGTGGGGAGAATGTGCAAGTATCTTTTGATACACACAAAATAAAAATCCAGCAAACTTGACGTGATATATTAGTGGTCACAAAGCTTTATAAGAGCATGAAAGTGCTAATGCATTGCTGTCCTTATTTCACCTTCACTCAATAACACAGGCAGAGACTTGAGGTTCCCTGAAGTATGTCTACTCAGATAACTTCATCCATGCCCTTCATGACTAGTGAAATGCAGCAAGTAACACCCACACTTTGGATTAACACTAGAACTGGATTTTTTTCTATATTCTGAGTGAACCACTTTATGATGTGATTTATACTTTATGATAGCCTGTGTCTTTGATGATACAACATGGCAAATATATTTGAAACGTAGGAAATAAAGTTTGTTAGAAATAATGTGACTTCAGGAAATAAGCTTGACTGTGTTCTGCTGACAGGCTGGGTAACACCACAAAATGAGCACATGCTAGCTGTGTAATATGCACAGTTTATTGAACAAGAACCTTAAAGCCAGTAAGCACACTAAAGCAAGCACACTAATGGGAATTTGGTGAATATTTCTCTATATATATACTGAATAAGTATAATAAAGCAAATCAGGGATATAGGTATATAATTAAAGTACTGAAGAAAGTTAGGAATGCATTAATTAAATCATTACTGTATATACTGCCATTATTAAGAAGAAGATATTAAGAGAAGATTAAGACGATTAAGAAGATTACACCACGAATTATCACTGAACCGTCATCCAGGCCCACACTTCCAGCTGGGAAGCCTGGTTGCAGCCAATGCCAGGAGTCTCAGGTAATTGGGCAAACTCCTATGCGATGCATCCACCGAGGCTTCTGTCATGGCCACAAGAGGGTCCCACTTTTATACCCTTATCAAAACAATCGGCTTTATGACAGATTTCTAATCGTTTACTTGTGGGACCATGCAGTTTCTCATGATCTCGCTGTTGTCCACTTTGAGAGCATTGGCCAGGCGCCCCAGTACAGCCAAGTGTGAAGGTCATAGAACAGCTGCACACCTATGTTTTCCTGCCTCTTTTCGACAAACAGTCAAGATAAACATACATACTCTACTGAATACATTGTGACAAAACCAGTATTTATTATGCCTCTCAGTCATGACAGGGAACCAGCTCTCAGCTAGGTTCCCATCCATTACACTGTCACACAATCCTAGCTCTTATTTTATTTCTGTCATCCACTATTAATTATCAAAATTATTCAAAATGCAATCCTATTAAAAATAATTCTGCATTACATGTGAATGCTTAAATGTTCGTCTTTGATAGTATTTCTAATTATCTCCTGGTCTGCAACTACACAGTTTATTTGTTTGCTTGCTTATTTGTTTGTTTATAGAAGGAGAAGGTCTTTAATATGTGTTTACACACTATCTCCAGCAGTTGAGACTAAGGAAATTCTTCAGACTTCACTATGGAAAAGTGGTAACTAACTCCGGTTGGTAGATATGTTCATACAATAGCCAGTGTGACATTACTAATATTAAGCACAAGAACAGTACTCATGTTTTAAATCATGACTTACAGAAGCTGAAGTTACAGATTTGACAATTTTATGGAGTTACGGTGACTTCATTCATACTTTTTCTTACAGAATCAGAATTGTATGCATGCATTCATTCTTCCTTCACTCTTAAGATTAATGCAAGCAGCTTTGTGTAATGTTCAGTCTTGTCATTTGCTGCACAAACCTTTAAGACACCGGTGAGAAGTGAGATAATATCCTTTATCATCAGTACTCCAGTAATGGATGTTCAGTTTTCTGTTTTCACATCAAAACCAAACAGAATTGACTGGTAATCTGTGTCTGGCATAGATAGATCCCTCCTTTCCTGAGGGAAAGCTGTCTGGCTTAGCCTAAATCCTGTTAAAAAGACATGGTGTGGCCTGGCAAGAAAACTTCTTTGAAGTAGTAGCTGATGGCTATGACTGCACCTTCTGCTGAAACCACCTTCCAGTGGAGTTCCAAGGTTGGAGACAGTCCTAAACTTTTACTAGATTATTGTTGATCTTGTATGCACAAATAACCACAACAGCTGAAAGAAAAAAAAAAAAAGTGGCCATAATATCTTTCCTTAATCTTTCATGTTGCCAGGCAAAGTTAAGCTTCTGTAATAGATGACCCTTTTAATTACATGTTTGCGTATGTGGGGATCATTATATACTAGATATTACCCAAAGGTGAATTGAAAGAAGGCCCCAGTGATTATGTTTGGCTTACAGATGACTTGAGAGAGTGCAAAGAAAATTGTCTTAGTGGTCCTCCAATCTAGGGACATACAGTACATCTACTGAAAACTCATTTGCAAAAATCCCCAAACAGTAGAGCATCATCCATTGAAAAGGCAAGTGCAATAAAGTTGACACTATCATCTGGCCCTGTCCTTTTCATTAAAAGCTATAGTGAATGAATTATCCCACAAAAGAAAGATCCACTGGGTATTTTGTTGCACCGCAGCAGCA
Organism: Lathamus discolor; assembly: GCF_037157495.1. Lineage (NCBI taxonomy): Eukaryota > Metazoa > Chordata > Aves > Psittaciformes > Psittacidae > Lathamus > Lathamus discolor. The sequence goes on along the minus strand of NC_088887.1, from coordinate 76,789,739 downwards.
GATTTAGGAATCGCATTCACTGTCTTTATCTCCAATATTTTTAATCTAGATTGACATTTTAGAGATGAACAATGGGGAATGAGATACAGTTGAAAGCACTATGAATAAGTGATAATGTTTTACTCACTTCATATTAGTTTTGCATTCTTAAGCTTCTTAGTAATGAAATTAGTTAACATATCTCTGCAGATATGCTTGGTTCATAAAATAAGAAACGTCTTAGATGGAGCAGGATTGAAAAGCAGTCTGGCTGCTCTCCATACTGGCTAGGACTACTGACATATTTTATCCAGTGCTACAACATTCAGTTTTACTAGTGACAGATGGACAAAACACCGTCCTTAATAAAAACCACACTGCTTTCAAAAGGCCTTGTTTATTTCTGAGATAAAAACTCACAAAAAGTTAAAAAATCAGCTTAAAGTATTGCTAAAGGTTTTCTAAGGCTTCCCAGAGTAAGTCCTCTTTAATTTAGAATGAAATATTGTCTTAACATTGAAGGAGATGTTCAGGCAAAATCTTTGCAATATCTTCCACGGGTTGTTCACTGAATTTAAGAGTACCCTAATTACACGTGTTGCTTTTATAATAGGAAAGGCGTACCTCTTTCAGACTATTAAACAGGCTGAGCATCAGTGCTTCCTATTTTGAATTTTAAAAAACTGTTCTGGATTAAACAGGTGATGCTGTTTTCCTGCTGGCTCACAAGAGAGATGAGGTCTTGCAATATTTTTTAATTTATATTTAATTTTCTGTTGCTCAAGAGCTTGTGGAGTATGCCTCTAGTTTTAGGAGGCTTTAGGGGAGAGGCAGGTGCCTTTGAGTGCCTGGCCATTGCTCAAGGAACAATATCTTAACATTAGCAAATAAAAGACACTAAACTCATTTGTAGATGGATGGAATCTGCAGAGAATTAAAGGGTATCAAAAGTATGTTGAGAGAAAAATGAAGAAGCATGCTTCCATAATATATTTAGACATATGGAAAGAGATCTGAAATTAAATATGGAAGCCAAGGAAAATCTAAAAGAATTCAGCACAGGAGGTGAAACAAGGTGGTATATGTCACTTCACTGCATTTTCAAACAAAGATTTTGATTCTGAATTACAATTTCTATATTTTTCCTTTATTTTCTGACAGCACCCAGCTTTTACCTCGCAAAGAGAAAGGCAGTCTGCTTCACAGGAACTGCAAGAACTCAGGAAGAGTGGGAAGCTTTTCCTTTTCCAGGAACAGATGATTGTCTGCATCTAACAAGGCACCTGCTTTATTTGATGTTTTCTATAAAGTTCCCATTTTGAACAGAATGACAGCTTGTGGTACGAAAGGCAGCAGTATTCCCAAAGTCAAGAACTCAGCAGGAGTCCTGCAGGGTAAGACACTATCAAGTAGTTGATCACAAGTCAGTAAGTGACAAGCTGCTTTGCACAAAGAGCCCAGCATTATCTTTTTACAGAAAGCAGATCTTGAGTCAACAGGAGCTCAGCAGCATGCTCCCACTTCTCCCATTATCTGACTCATTAGAATTGCTAGAGAAATGATAGCAAGCTGAACACGTATGTTCATGTAAGTGTGTGCATAGTTTTGTGTGTATGTGTGTGCATAGGTATCTCTATACATAGACCAGTACTCCAGGACATGTAGCTTTACTTTTTTCAAAGTCACTTCCTTGATATCAAAGACGCTGCTTGTAATCTAAGTGATCTTGTTGTCTACCCATGTCTTTTATGTGCCAAAATAACCTTGAATTCGGCAGATATTTACAAGGAGAAACTCAGAGAAGCTTGTGATTTGCTTTTCTTAATCAATGTAGAGTTTTGCCAGTGCTGGATTCCTAGCACCTTTGGGACAATAAGGTGCAATAATTGAGTTTTAACTCATTTTGCATCTTTCCTATTTAATTAAAAGAGAAGCTACCTGATACACCACAGTAAACAATTTGAAAAATATAAATACTTTATTAAAGTTAGTTGGAACATTTGCGGTTGGAATAAAATATTGATGCTTTGCAGTGCCATGTTCCTTTCTTTCTTCCAGCACTCTGGAGGTCTTAATTTTTTTCATGACTTGTCTGACTTTCAAATTTAGCAGTCTTTTTCAGCTGTACAATCCCATTTTGATGATGAAGTCTTGGAAAAGTAGTTATATTTACTTTGCATTCAGCAATTATACTCTTTGCTTAATGGATATTATGTAAAATAGAGATAGGACTTTGTAATAGATTATTTTATCTGATGTATTACTATTCAGAAACAGGAAAAATAATTTTCAACCTTAGGAAAGTGTTGGGTTAATAGACAAAACCTGATACTTGTGGTAGCATTCTAATGACTGTAATTTGGCCGCTATGGGCCTAAAATGCATGAGAATTGCATTTAGATATAATATGAAAGATAACTGTCATATATATTGATTGCTTTAATCCAAATGTAAATCATTTAAGATGTGAATCATGTAAGATTGTTTTATTCATCTTTCAGTTGCAGATTCTCTCTCGTTTCTCATAGTGTGCTATTCCAAAGAATTAGATCAAAATTATGTATGTATACACATTTCCCCAAACAGTATATACTAATTATTTATTTGAGGGCAGATAGTTTGGTTTGGAAGGCGTCTTGTTGAAGAAGTGGATGCTCACTATGAAAAACAAATGCTGTCTATGTTTGTAGGAAATTCCAAACCAGCATCTAAAGCTTTGGGACACCTGTTTTTTTTCCTTATCAGCCAAAACCAGCCACAGATAATTCATGACCCCTTGATTGGCCTCAGTGATCAAGAAGAGACTACACAAAGGAACTCTCAACCTCAAAAATACTAGCTGTGTAAGAGCTTGACCTCTGAAAGGAAAATACCTTCCCCGTTTTCTGGTGTGACTGGAATTTCTGGAGTAAATGATGCCCAAGTAGTTTAGCTGGGCTAATTAAGGACAGTGTAAAGGAACACTTTATTAATTTTAATTAATAAAGCAAATTGATAATAATAGTTCTACATTAATAATAATGTAGCACTACACGGGTTACTGAATCATGCTATGAAATGCTACATTCAGGACTTTGATCCTTAATGAGACTTCATACAGAGAGTAAAAAAAAAAATTGTACTTTGAAAAGGAATAAAAGTGATTGCTTATGCAAAACAAGTCTATAAAATTTGCAAGTGACAAGTCTAGAAGTTGTGGCATATTTAGTAGCAAATTTATAGTGATACGGTCTTCAGACTCCTTTGAATGCAATCGCTTTACCTGCTTCTTTCCACTCTCAGTTGACTCCAAAAACATGCATCTAATCCCTTTATATCATAGTTAATCCTGGCCTTCCTTTAACTGCTACTCTTTTCTACTTGACATCCTCTGACTCCCACAGATTTATGCTAAGATGCATCAGAAAATAATATTTTTATTGCAAAGAAGACCACACTAATCTTCATATGAACAAGTCCAGGGAAAACAGTATTTGGGATCATGTTTTTTACCTTAGATAAACCACAGAATCATAAAATGATAGAATGGTTTGGGTTGCAAGGGACTTTTAAAGATCATATAGTACAAATCCCCCATGATGGACAGGGACACTTACTACTAGCTCAGGATCCTCAGAGCCCCATCCAACCTGACCCTGAATACTTCCAGGGATGAGGCACTCACAACTTCTCTGGGCAACCTGTTCTAGTGTCTCATCAACCTTATTGTAAAAAATTTCTTCCATATATCAAATCTAAATCTACTGTATTTCAGTTTAAAGCCATTGCCTCTCAGGCCTTGGTAAAAAGTCTTTTTTGTAAGCCCCCTTTAGGTATTGCAAGGCTACAATAGAGGTCTCCCCGGAGCCTTCTCTTTTCTAGGCTGAACAAGGCTAACTGTCTCAGTCTTTCTTCAAGGGAGAGGTTCTCCAGCCCTCTGACCATCTTCATGGCCCTCCTCTGGACTTGCCTCAACATGTCCACATCTTCCTTATGTTGGGGGCCCCAGGGCTGAACACAGTATTCCATGTGAGATCTCATGAGAGTGGACTACAGGGAAAATTAAAGGAACATCATGGTATTCCTAAAACTATTTCAATGTCAGGTGTCATATCTATAAAATAAAACTGGGCCATAACTGAAAGCCAAGGAAAGAGCTTATATCCAACTACTTGTGCAGGATTTTTTTTTATTTATTTATTTTATTTTTTATTTCTTTTATTTTTAACACATCAGCGAATGGATCTGAGAAGCACAGAATGGGTTTCTAAGCTTTCCCATCAAAGTCCTTTGGATACTCTCTACACTGTCACAGTTTTACTCACTTATTATTTTGGACAAACAGCTCTTTTAGATTCCTGGCATCATAGCAGTCCCTTTGACAAAAGGACAGGGTTCTCATCAGATACGCCCTGCTGATGCAAAGACTACTCCGGGAATGAAAATGTGTAGATTTCAATCCTATTAAGACTATTAGAAAAAACATAGATTCTCTCGACTGCTGTATTTCTGAATGGTATTTCTGAGCACAACCGTACTTCAGAGACCTAGAAGGAAGGATTTCTACTTTGTAGATCCCAAACACCCACACACAGAAGATACTTGTCCAGATATCCATCCATCTCTCTCAAGGTTTTCAACAGAAACCTTCTCAGATAAAAGAAAAGGCTGCAGAGGTGGGTCCTTTTGACTCATCTGAAATCCTTCAGAATTTAAACCTACGTGGTCAAAAATTCTTTGACCATAAGGGCAAAGGCAATCTCTGCACTGAAAGTTACTTTAAAACATCAAGATAAATAAGGTAATTGTGGATGTTTAGACTAGCTACCAGATCCACTGATAACTCTGAGAAAACCATCCTAACTGGAAAATGATTACAGGCTTCTGGGATGTCTTCTTTAATAAACCCGTGAATAAAATACACCTGGTTTTAAATCTTATTTTAAGAGCATTTAAATTCAGTACTTACTTACCTGTTCCTATATCTGTAACCTCTATTTGAAATCTTAATTTTATATCTTCTATGCTGTTACAGAATATGAAAGGATTTGTGTTTACTGTATCTTTCACAGATTACATACTTCTGTGATGTGGATCCTGTGAGTAAATGTTACTGTTTTCACTGCCTCATTTCTTTTTATTTAAAACTTAACACATAGACGGATAATGATTTCACAATGTCATGAGCAATGTCAAGGCATTTTCTAAGCTGAATGTGAATGTGAATGTGAATGCAAAGCCCATATTAGCCCCTATTAAAATTCAGCTGTGTTAACAGCAGCATTTGGCCACTCTCTAAGAATTTTATTTCTAATCAAGCCTTAATTTATCCAGAAAGACTACTCTGCAATACATGCATTCAGGACATTGCATTATGGATTCAATCATCTTTTGTATGTCCAGAAGGGAAGAAACAAAATGTAATATAACAGGATACTACTTCACTAAGCTGGAACTGATAGCCATATAAAAACAGAAGGATGATTAAAATGCATATTTAAAATCCACAAATGCCACCAATATTTTAAATGTAAACAAAGGATTTATTTTTGTACAGATAAAATATTATTGGAGAGCACTCAATTTTGAAAGATGATGGCTGTTGGCAGCCAGAGTCTGAGAAACCTCCCTCCCTTCCCTGAAAAACCTCAAAGGAATAAGCCAAAAGCAATTACTTAGTAAGAAATTTGTCCAGGTGCCTACCAGGGATGATGGTGAGTGGGAAGATTTATTTTTATACTGTGGAAAGTGTGCTTTATGTTTGCAGGCAGAATCAAGAAAAACTGTTTGCCCTGAAGATCTTACAGGCTACTTACAAAAAGCTTTCAGTGTTGCACCTTCTGTGTAAGCCCTGAGGAGCAAAGATCTTTGAACATTAGGGAAGAGTCAGAAAATATATAAACTATGTCATCAAAAAGGGCAAGAACAGGAGTTTATATTGTAAATGCTACAAACCCCTCCTGTTCCACCTGGTAGAGGAAATTGAACATAGGAAGCAAGAAATATAGAACCTGGTATAAATCACAGAAAGATAAATAAAAATCTCTCATTGGTTTCCTTGAGCTTTGCACAAAGGCCACAGTTACATTTTTAATCACCGTGTTATTCATTCAGTTGCTTCCTCTGGGGACTGAGAGCAGCTCAGCATCTATCAGTAGATAACTTCAAGTTCTCTTTATTGCTCACTATTTTTCTTAGTGCTCTGGAAACAAAAATTAATACTTCTGTCATCTTTCTTTAACATTTTGGTACCTTTCTGATCCTTCCAGAAGGAAAAAGGAAGGCCTTAGAGAGATAATAATATATAAGCTGTCACAAAATTTGCATTAACCTACATTACTAAATACCAGAAAGGCAACTTCAACATTCATGAACTTATATGAAAATACATGCATATTTTTTCTGTATACAAATTTTTGCTTTTGAGAAAGGTTAGTACCTATAAAGCCAGTTGAGGATTTTACTTTGCTATAGAAACCACTATTAAAAAATCAGACCTCATCCTTTTCCACAGTTATACCACTAAGAAATATACATTAAAAAAAAAAAAGAAGCCATACTTTATTTTTTTTTTTTTAATACTGTGGTATCTGTAAGTATCTTCAATTTCTGGATTGAGTAAAAAAGTATGCAACATTTTGCAAGGTGTGTTTCTTTGAAGTTTACTGTTGTCACATTTGTGAAGAAAAAGTTGAGATAACACACATTTTTTCAATCTGGATACAGTTTTCATTACAATAGGTTGAATAGTTGGACAGGTGACCCATTCTTTTCCCTTCTGAATCTGAAATGTGGAAATTGAAAAACTTTTCTAGTTTTCCCCTAGATAAAATAAATACTGACAGCTGAGTTTGCTACAAAGTTAATATCTTTGTAACTATCTTTGTATGATCAGTACTTTTTTGGTTCAGTGAGGGAATTGAAAAATAGTGTGAAACTTAAAGCAAAAATTCAAGGAGGAATATTTTACATCTAGATGTCTATCCATCCACTAAATAGTGTTCTAAATAAAGAGGAAGACTAGTGTTTAATTTCTGTCCTAAGGCATTTTATAATATCAGCCTACTAAGCTTATGGCATTGTTTTGTATCTCTTTTTTGTTTGTTAAAACCTTTCAAAATTGAAGAACTGGCTTACATCAACTTTATGTTTTAGAACAGAAGGAAAGTAACAGAAAACTGTTGATTCCAGAAGCCTTGAATATTTTATCCTGCTACCTAAAGTGCTTGTGTGTTCATCATGATGGTAAGGAATTGCTAATCAGTTAAGTAAAAGGAAAGAGATTCTCAAACCATAAGACCTTTCCTACAGGAGAGATTTAACATCATTATTTCTGAAATATGACCTTCCCGGCAGCATTTGTAATTATACTTCCAAATTAGAACTAATATACTCTCAGAACCAGTCTCTCAGTTAGGGAGAGTATCAGTTTCATTCCACAGAAAAAGTGAGCTTTCAAAATAATGTTGAAAACTTTATACTACAGAGAAATACAGTTATTCTTGAATCCTAAATAATAATGAGTCATCTACTTTGTGAGGCACTAGCAATGAATATTAAATGCAGATTCATCTTGCTGTCAGACTTGGAAATAGGATGTAAAATGAAATAAAATAAAATTTACTAATATTAGGAACATTTTTTACTGCTCTGTCTACTTCTATATATTAATTTAATAAATAATGAAATAAAAATATCTATACTGTTCATAAGCTAGGAGCTATTTGTTGCCAAATTTCTTTTGGCAGATAATTTAACTTACATTGTGTTATATTTATGGTGTATGGCTGAATCCTGTCTCATAAGTTAATTGAGACCTTACAATAACAAAAGGGTGAACAACATATTGGGAAGACAGTGGGATATTCTAGAGGTTGTTACTGAGCCTCATCTCCTGTCGTAGTGGATCTTTAGAATAGAAGGAAAACAGTTCAGGCTAATGAAAAAAAAATCTCCTTTGTGCCACTGAAGTGATGGATTGCTCCAGAGTGAGGGGGTAAAAATTTCTGAGGGTGCACAAACCACTTTCTATCTTCTTTATTTTTATTCAATTTTATTTGATTCTAGACTTCTAGGAAGAGAACATTTCTGCGAGTTTTGTCAAATATTAACATAATTCCAATAGAGATTAGAGGTTAGAGATTTCATTTTCTATCTCTGAGGATGACCTGATGTTCAGGTTGCAAATAGGTACTCATCTGAGGAGTGGGTACAGATATTATACACTGGATGGCACTTAGCTAGATTCCAGAGCATTTATCACATACACAGTCACATGCACCTCACACAATGCACCGTACACAATTATATTTTGAACAACCACATTTACACCTTTCACATGTGGCCCCCAGAGCCATAGTCTTTGAAAAAGAGAGATACACCTGGGAGGACTCAAAACCTTTCTCACTTGACTGCTAAGACTATAGATCAGTGTATCTGTTCTCCTGCTCTTATTTTCATCCTGTTATTCATAAACTTGCAACTTCACAACTACTTGCCACAGAATAAAGACAGGAGACTATTTGCTAGTGCACAAGACTAGTCTTCTAACTGCCAAAGGTCTTTCTTGAAGGGTGGAAACAAGTGAGGTGGGGATAGAATCAAGCTGTTACTCTTCCCTGGAAAACATTTTTACCAAGAGTTGCGCAGCAGTATTTCATTTGTCTTTGTTTTGCATTGACAGCCAGTGCAGCTGCTGTGCGCTGAACTCAGTGCTGCCTGCTGTGTGTACATCTACATTTGAGTATTAGCTCTCATCAAGATTATTTTTAAGCATATCTCCTAATTTCTCCCACTTACTCTATGTTGTTTCATATCACAGAAATTACTTCTTCATGGAAATGAACAAGAAAACACTCTCCAGAAAGATACCTAATGTGATTTAGTTGCTAATAGACGTTCATGGGGCCATACAAGGTCTACTTCAAAATGAGATACCTGCAGCGGGCACATCACGTCCTCAGCACCAGCTGTTTGTTTTATTCTGCAGATCTATGCCTAATCCACCACACAACCTGCTAATGCAGACACAGCCTATGTGCATTGACCAGTCAGAGCAGGACTGTTGTGTTTTAACCCCAGCCAGCAACTAAGCCCCATGCAGCTGCTCACTCACCCCCCAGTGAGACAGTGGGTGCGCAGAGAACAAGGCCCAAAGTGAAGCCCAAAGACTATCCCCATAATTGGTGATGCCATGTTCTCAGGGAAGAGTTCACCTCTCCATAAAAGGTGCTGAAGTGACACGGTATCTTTCTCATCTAACTAATACTGTTGTGATACCAATTCCTGTCCACGTCTGCTGGGCTACTCCAGGATAATAGGTTGTATAAGAAGTGGCAGAACTCAGTGCGTAGGAGCCTATTAGGAAAGAATTCATACAGCTTATGAATTCTTTATTAGATTCCAATATTTTATTGCCTATATCTGGAAGTAAATTATCTGTGATTGATTGAGCAACTTCTAATTGCACAGACTTAGCAATGTGAAGAGTGAAAACCAAATTGTCCTCTCAGTACTGGTCAGTTTAACACTGACATGGAGTTAATATCTATCCAAAAGTTAGCTTTAAAGAATAAATCCAAGAAAATACTAAGAAGTGTTCTCGTCTCAATGGTTTCACAAAGAAAATTATACTTGTATAAATGAGAAATAAAAAGAAGACAGAAAAGGGAAATTTCCAGTTAGACAAAGATAGACAGTAGGAAAACTGAAAAGCTGTGAATGAATGGGAAAAGGGGCATTCTAGAGCACATGAGGCAGTGTAGTGAAACCAATTTCCAGAGCATGGTATTTATTTGGATTCATGCGACATTAATAAAATCGTTATTACCTAGTATATAATATTTTCAAGTGCTTATCTTATTTAGGAAAAGGAATTAAGGTCTGTTTTGAAAATGGATTCTGTCCTCCATAATATTTAAAAAAAATAAATCTCTTTGCAATGTTTACGGTTGGTAAATGTAGAATTAGTGCATATAGAAATATGATACCAGAAGTATTGCCCTGAATGGAGACTTTTAAGCGTTGTTTACTGTTGCTTTTAGCTTCCAAAACAGACCACAAATCCATTGACCTAAGGTTTTCCATCCTCATTTTCAACTCAAAGGTGATTTTTTTTTTGTAAGTGTAGAAAAATGTGAGTTAACTACTTTGGAGTTACCTGAGCACGACAAATTGTTTTTCAGGCCTAAATATGACATTTTTTGTACTCCGATAATTTGAGAATAGTTTCATTTTCAGATTTGGCCTATGTACTGTCAACTACAAGAAGCACTGGGGGGGAAAAAAAAAAGTATACATTAAAAAATAGTCAGCTCCTGAATTTGTTACTGTTGTTTCTCCTTCTGCATGGTGGGAGCTAAAAACATTTGTAACTGTAGAGTCCTGTATTGATGCGATTTTACTGTTGACCATCCACATATTTGAAAGTAAAAGAAACAAAACAACAGCATCTGTTGTTTAATCTGTGCCAAAATGCAATAATGTTAGTACGTATACCAAAAGAAAATACATATGCCAAGATGCTAAGCTGAAAGTTCCAGTACTTTGCCTTATGCATACCATATAACATTGAAGTATTTTATTTTGTTGTGGTTATGCTAAACTTTATAAGTCATTTTAATTATGAAACATATCACAACAGGCAAGCCCTTATTATGAAAAATGGACTCATTATATAAATTATACAACCAATTTAATGCTTGGACTTGATTACAAGCAATAGGTCCAGTTTTCCTAAGGGGAGCAGTCAGTTGCAAAATGCAGCATCTAAAGTCACTGTGAAAATACTTTGAGCAACCTAAGGATAAATCCATACTATACAATAAATTGCTCTGATCCTGAATTAGGCTGGCATGTGTCTCTGCAATCAGGTGGCACAGTCAGATCCTGGCAGACATTTTGGAAGCTGAATTAGCTGCATCACCTATTCTTGAACATCACCCAAGAACAAGACTGTATTTGGCAACAACATTATGCTCCTACATGTTCAGTGATTGTAGTCAAAGAGCTAGTGACATTGCTACCAGCTGAGAATGAAGGCTCTTATCGAATGGGGCATGTACGACTACTCCATTATAGATACAGATAAAGTTGTTGGTTGAAAACCAAGAAAACAGAGATTATGGGTAAAACATTAGTTGTCACAGTGTAGGGAAGTCACCTAGACATCTCCAAGATCTACAAGGTTCATATATATATATACATTAAAATAACTGTGTATATATATAAAATAAAATGCCTGTATTTTAACCCACAACATTTATATATGTGCATATATATATAAAATCTGGAAAGGTGAGTAAGGAATGGGAAGTTGGATGATTTTATAAAGTTATTCCAGGGAGTGAGGACACAGCAGATCAAGAAGGACATTATGAGACACTGTAAAGCAATAAAATGGAAGATGAAGTTGACTGTAGATTAATGTAAAATGTAGCACACATGGGGAGATTATTCCAGTTTCACATATTAACAGCTGGGCTGATGATGAACACTACTGTTCAGAAGCAAGACAGGGAGTTCCATAAAAACATTAGCTCAATGCTTGGCAGAAGTCAAAAGAAAACAAATTAAGTGTAAAGAATTATTAGGAAAGAAATAAGGAGTATAAACAGAACATTATGCCAGTGTGCAAACTCAGGATCTGCCCACAGTTGTGCAGTTCTTGTGCCCCCAGCTCTGAGAAGGATACAGGAGAACAAGAAGAGTTTCAGAGGGCTACAGGAGCTAGCTTAACCTAAGGGTATTTTATTAAAAAAAAAAAAAAAAAAAGCTAACCAAGTGGGTTTGAGAGCATAGACAAGAACAAACTTCTCTATCTTTTCCCATGTAAATTTTAGGACCATGAAAGGAAGAGTGTGAACACTGTATAAAATAAAATTGGCTAAATGAATCCTTCATAAATTAGTCTATATTATATCTTGGTTTTCTAAGTGAACAGCCACCTTAATCCTTCCTAGGTTGACCCTCACCAACCTAGACAAAGCAGGTAGTTCATCCATGGAAATATATGCTGAGAATCTTTTTATCACATGAGCACATTAGAATAAAAGTGAAAAAATAAGGGAGCTGTTGGAGCAAGACCAGAGGAGGGCCACAAGGATGATCAGGGGACTGGAGCACCTCCCGTATGAAGACAGGCTGAGAAAGTTGGGGCTGTTCAGCCTGGAGAAGAGAAGGCTGCGTGGAGACCTCATAGCAGCCTTCCAGTATCTGAAGGGGGCCTATAGGGATGCTGGGGAGGGACTCTTCATTAGGGACTGTAATAATAGGACAAGGGGGAATGTGTCCCCCTTGTGTTTAAACTTAAGACAGTTCAGGTTAGATATAAGGAGGAAGTTCTTTACTGTGAGGGTGGTGAGGCACTGGAACAGGCTACCCAAAGAAGTGGTAAATGCTCCATCCCTGGCAGTGTTCCAGGCCAGGTTGGACAGAGCTTTGGGTGACATGGTCAAGTGTGAGGCATTCCTGCCAATGGCATGGGGGCTGGAACTAGATGATCTTAAGGTCCTTTCAAGTCTGGCCATTCTATGATTCTATACTGCAGGTTTCTTTGACAACCATCGGTTTAGTATGGTGATAGCTAAGATTCCTGAATACTGAGGTTCAACATATTATTTAAATCCACAAACTACGGGGAACTGCATTGCTGTCACATTCCTCAGTTGAACAAGGATATCGCTGCACATGGTTCTGAAATGTTGCAGAAAGTTTAGTAGTCATCATAGAATCACAGAACGGTTAATCTACCCTTTGTCACTAGGTACTATTTCCATTTGCCAATTTGTTTCTTATTTAATACTAATCATTTTGTGTGTGTATTGTACTGTAGAATGAGATTATTCCTTTAATGGCATCCACAGTAGTCTTCACATGCATGTAGCAAGGGTAAAATCAAGTTTATAAAGAAAAGTAACAGTATTGTTTTGCTAAACAAGAAGGCCTCAGATCCAGACACACAGATATCCAAAAAAATTTAGCCATATCTGGGCTTAACATCTCAATCCCAAAGCAATTCGAAAAAAAAATGTCCAGAAACAAATTTAAGTGCAATATGGATAGCTGAATCTGTATTGTGACCCTCAAGCCCTTTCAAGAATATGAATCCTTGGGATGCTAGAAGTCTTCAGGTACCTAAAATTCTGTTCGCTTCTTCTCTGAAGGCACTTTGAACTTGACAGTGGTGATTTACTGACTTAGATCAAGCCTGTCTTGCACAAGAATTCAGGAAAGCTTTATTTTTTTAAATTACTTTTTTCTACTATTTTACTTTTCAAGATCAGAAGATTGAGAAGAGCACTGGCAAGGGGGTGTTCACAGAATATATTTATTGAATGAGTACCATAAAAATAGCATATTTAACTACCATTTTCCTGAAGAAGGAGGCCAGAAGAGTTGCCAATGTCCTTTAGATAAGGATTTAGTGCTTAGGACATTCATCCAGGACACGAGATATTCTTGATTTAATTTCTTCTCTGCGTGATGAGACTTAAAACCAGAGTTTCTATTTATGCGCTTTACACTTCAAATACTTAATCAGCCCTTGGAGCTGAATCCGAACTCCAGATGTCCCAGAGGAAAGTCATAAGCACTAAATTACAGTCCTTGTTCACTCACTTTATCTGATCTTCTCTAACAGTTAGTACAGGAGTGCTTCAGACTAAGTGGAAAAACTTCAGACAGTGCAGGTGGGACCCCTCACAAACTCACTCCTCATTTGTCAGCCTAACCCACTGTTCCCTGGCTTTAGAGGTCTATCCCATTGCTCCAGATGTTAAAAAAACCCTTGCAGCCTACAGGCCGTGCACTCACTGAGCAGTGCTTTGTTTCAGGACTTTCAAGCCATGAGAGTCCTCAAACACTGGGAGTACACAGCCTGGGCTGGCCTGAGAGAGTTTTAGTCTATGCCTATTTCCTAAACTGTTTTAGCTTGAACCATGTCTTAGGTATGGTAAAAGACCAGCAGGCATTGCATAACAAACAACAGCCTTGTTGTGCCAGGGGAGAGCGAGAGAGGCTGTTCTGCTGCTTCCACAGTTTAGGGAGCAGTTAATGAGAAGTAAGCAGGTTGTTAATGAAAAGGAGGCAGACTATTTTAAGAAAATATATAAAAAGTCATCCAGGCAGACCCAAGGCTGCAGTGGAATGAGCCCTCAGGACCAGTAGTGGATTCCTCCAGGCATATACCTTTAGACACTTGCTGACTTGCCGCGTTGGCCCACCTCTCTTCCTGAGGAAGACAGTCACCACTAACCTTAGGATCCAGGGGTCTTTGGAAGGGTTAGCCTAATACCAAAGACAAAAGAAGGTACAGTGGATTGTTCTGTGCAACAGTTTTAACTACATGAATCTCTTGTGTACTAATTCAGACTATGTCTGTTATTGTTCCTGTGTCTGGACTAGTTTAACTGTTGAATTTTTCTATCAGACTGCTAAAATATTAATGAGATTTACAATAAATTGTTGTCTGCCTATACATGGGGTATTTTCGTTTGTTCGTAATAAGATTTTGTTTATAAAAAATGTTTACTGTCCAATTTTAAAAGAAAAATGTTAACGCTTTTGCTTTGGAAGAATACAAGGTATAATGACAAGTGGAGATCTTACTTAACTTAGAAAAGACAGGGTTTAAGACACCTTATTACTTTGCCTTTGAATTCCCACACAAAATTCTTGTTCTATTTCTTACTTTTGCCAGTATAGCTTTTCTTGTTCTTACCATGTTCATGTGAGAAACCTATTCCAGCACTCAGGCAAATAATACTTAACATTTTGATATTCATTATGACACTTATTTACATTGCTTTTTGGTCTGGACCTTTCTTTCACTTTCAAAATTCATCTAAAGCTAACAAACCCACTCAAGTTAAATAGAGTTTTAAATTAGATTTAAAAAAAAAAACCTAAACCTGAACATTTACATAGATTAAGTATACCTACAATAAAAATACTACATATTAAAGTTGTTCTGAAATTGGTAAGAATTAGACACTTAAGTACCCAAACAGCACAAGGTGGTCTTTATATTACCTAAGCAGTGGAAATATCTAAACTATAATGAAAATACAGTATCTAAATCATGAAAACAAATTTGGATGTTTGAATTTGGTTTATGTTGTAATATATTATTCACTTAACAATCCTCCATAAATTTGGAACAGTCATTGAAAACCATCTTTGCATAGATTAGTGTACTATGTTAAATGTAATTTCATTTGTGAATCAATAGCTCTTACCCAGCTTGAAAAAAATCAGGGAAGTATTTTCTGAGTACTCCAACTTTGAGAGTTTAGACACAAAAGAACTGTTTATTGAACAGTGGACACAGGAAAAAAATGCAAAGAATTTGAAATATATTTGTTGACAAAATGTTGTGTTTGCTGTTAAGTATTAAAAACCGTTTGAACAGCCTTTGTTATGATCCATTTTATGGAATGAAAGGACTACTAAGAAGCAGTTCTGGTTTGGGGTTTCCTTTATTGACCTTTCAAAACCCCAGAATCACACTGGAGAGAACATGTGTGTTCTGAAAAATAAACATGGTTACAGAATTCTTATCAGGTCTTCTGCTACACAAACATTTAATTACCTTATTTCACAGTCTTAAGATTAAAAGTTGATGATAATAAATGTCAGTATTAAAAGAACATTCAGATCTTTAACAGACATGAAAGGTAATTAACTATTAGTTCCCTTCTTAAGAAATTGCTTCTCAAAATCTGTTACTAGTATTTAACAGCTGCTATATTAGCTAAAGGGCAGAAACAATTCCAAGGACAAAGAGAATAATATAAAATAACAACTAACTTTAGTAAAGATGGATTTTTTCGAAAGACTGCTGATACTGTACATGGTAGCAAATATTCTGTAAAATGGGAAGATTTTGCAACAAGTAGTACTGTAAATATACCTATATCGCATTCTCAGTTACAAAATTACAAATTATTTTACTAAAGTTAAAAGGCCTCTTGATTTAAATTTATTACAGAATCTTGGGCATTATTTTGATTCCAGTAAGAATATTCAGCTCTTTTACACACAAAAAGATTGGTTTTGTAAGAATTGTCAAAAAGGTGAACTTCCTACCAGCGTAGCAACTTCAGCAATTAACTCACTGCATGTTTTATCAAATTAAAAGTGAATTAAAGCTAATTAAAACTTGGTATATTGAATTCGCATTTTGGTGCATCTTCGTGACTTTAAGAAAAGGCATTTTATTTAAAATTAGTACATAGGAATGCATTTTCAAAAATTCACATGAAAGAGAAGGTAAGTGCAAGTAAATTTTAATGCTGCAAACTGAGCACTTAAAAGTATTCTAAACCTGTGACATTAAAGCAACACAATGCAGAGGTTTTGTTTGTTTAAGAAAGTATACATTATATATACATTTAAATAGCTTCAACTAGCATTTCTCTTAATCTTTAAATAAGGGACAAGAGGGAAGAATTTTGCAGGTGCAAATAGTGTCAGAAACAATTTCAATCTAATCCTCTTTCCCCAAAGTGAATAACTATAGAGTTTCAGCCAGAAAGTCCCATTTTGGTTTGCTTTTTTCTTTCTACAGGGTTGAAACAAATAGCAGGCGATCACTAGAAACTTTGTCAGGTTTTTAATATGGTTGTATAATTTTGTTATCTCAGATAAACTTGTAGAGTTACTACAACAAAGTAATTGGCAGTTTGTTTTCATGAGCATTTGTATTTTCCTGGTAAAAGTAAGACATCAAAATCTGTTACATTGTCTAATAAACCACTCGATCTGCAGATTTTTGGTTCATAGCTTCAGGTAAGAATCCCCACAGAGTTACTCATGTGAACATGATATTTGAGTTGTATTTGCACTGTGTTTTACTAATTCACTGAAGGTCTGACTATGGAATGATAACTTCTAGCAGAACTGTATGTGCTTTACAGCTGTACTTCTTAAAAGTATTTTTAAAAGGCAAGCACCGTAATCATTAATAATGTTTGCAATCAGTAGTGTTTAATGAGGCTATAAAAGTTAAGTTCGTGAATTAAACTAAGTCCAATAAGTAGAATGCTGAATCAACGAGTGAGACTAGAAATCCCCAATGAAGGATTTCAAAGCAAAGAATGAAAAAATTTCCATAATTTAATTTTTGTTTCCAGTGCAATTTCCAAGACCAGTTTTACCTTTCTGTTGCAGCATGGCCTGAAATGCAAGACAGATTTTCATTATGGGTCATGGCCTATTTTGATGGAGTACCTCTATAATCATATGTGCTGCTGTTTCAACAATGTGTTAAAAAAAGCATGAAAACATTGAGTTAAAGTGGTATTGAAACAAGGTCTAAGCACGTCATCTCACTACTGATTTCACAATTTATTTCTTTCCAGGTCCTGCTTCTGGCTCATTCCTTGAGTAAATCACTAAGGTATGCTTCAAAAATAAAAGTCCAGATACATTAATTACTTCCAGAAATAGATACACAATATAAGACACTTAAAATTAAATCTGATAGGAATTAAGTTATTTCATCCTGCTGTTCATATCCAAGCACATCTGAAAGTAGAAAGAAAAAATAATCAGTATATTTCTATACTGTATTTGGATTTTCCTTTACTCTCTCTCAGAGTCCTGCTAGAGAACATTTGTCATTCTGGCATCTATTATCCTATTTGTAGAACAGAAAAATGTCACTAGGATAAATAGGGGAGTATTCCAGTTTGCCACAGCCTTGCAGATTAAGTTTTGGTTTTCCATTTCAGTCTTCATCATTTGCTCCCTTATAACACCACTTACCGACATTAGCATTCAAGTAGACCTGTTGCAGAACAGATGGGATATTGACATTTGAGGATGTTCATTTATGCAGCCAAACATGGAGTGATTTTTCTCTGTTACTTCAGCAAGTCATAACTTTAGCCTAACACACTTGTACAAAATAATATACCAGCGACTATATGAGAACCTCTGACTTGTTTAAAGTTGGCATTCTTTACTTCACTTGTTATTTAAGGTTAATAGCCTGGGAAGGATTAAAAATGGAGACTTTATTCCTGTGAAGATTTGGTCTAGTTTCTTTCATCAGTTTATGTTCAATTATGAATTCAGTGTGCTTGAGTGAAAAATGCATATTCAGGCATTACCAAATCAAGTTCTGGTGAGCAGATATATATCAATATAGTTGTAAATTCAGTGTTAAAAAAGGTATATAAAATTCATCCTTGAAAACACTTGTGTGCTAAGCTGAGCTTCTAAAAAAAAAAAGAAATCTAAAAAAACCACACACATAGTAGACTTTATTCAAGATTCTGGAGTAAGACCACAACAGTTCCTTTTTTTTTTTTTCACATTATCATAATCTAGCACAACACCAAGTCAGAAGAGGCTTTGAACAACTTGATCTAGTCAAAGATGTCCCTGCCCATGGGAGAAGGAACTTCTTGAATACTTTCAAGAACTGCTTTACTTCATTTTAATTTACATTTTATGCCAATTTCACTTTTTCGTAATTGCATACACACACTCTCTTATCAACCTCATCTGGGGCCATGAACACAAACTGAATTGAAAAAGGTGAATAAATCAATCAAAAGGTGAATTTGAACTTCTGAATATTAATTTAAAGCACATGTTAAGAGCAATAGGATAGTTAGGACAAGAATCAGAGCAATTTTTTATTATTTCTTTTTATTCATATCCTGCTATGTCTCATATGTTTGGGAGTGGACTATGGATTTAATTTTTGAGCATCATCTAAATGAGGGATTCACTTCTTAGTACAACTGAAATCAATGTCCTACTATTTTATTTCAGTAGATCCTTACTATATAACCTTTGGCATATCTTCAGATCCTAATGTCCCTAAGTATGAAAAATTATCCTGGAGATACATATGAATTGGAAAAATGTTCATAAAATTCTAAAGAACTTAGGACAATATGTATTTCTTATATTGTCCAGTAGTCCTTTAATTATTTTTTTTACTTCAACAGTATTAACACTTAAAACAGAAACTTCTGAAAATCAAAGCACTGAGCTCATATGAATATGAGAAAAGTTCTGGTTTTGCATAATGTACTTTATTGATGTAAGTGCAAGTTTTTTCAATGTTCAGGATGTGATGTGTAATTTTATGCTAAAATAACACCCAAACCCAGAATAAACTCTCTTGACTCAGTGTCTTTGGGACAGTGAAGGAGTGAGGTACTTGTGGGGATATTTTTCTTTAGAATAGATTTAGAAAAAAAACTCCAAAAGATAAATGCAATACTTACTTACTGATATGCATGATACAAACTGAAATTATTCTTAAAAAAAAAGGGATTTGCTTCTGTAGAACCATGCCAAGTTATTAAATGCTCTACTATTCAGTCATGCAAAATTTGGAGAAACTATCACAAGGTTAGTAGTCCATAAACAACATAATTGTCATTTCAAGAGTGCCGTGTCTTCTCCTAGCTCCACTGACTGTTACAATGAATTTCTAATTTCCCTTCAAAGATAATTGAGAAGATACATTGGTTACATTGAAATTAAATTAGAGACCATGTGGAAAGGTCTGAGAAGAAATAAATTTATTTTACTGTTTTTATATTTAAAACCTAAAGTTTTAATCTGCTCTCAATAGTAAAATTATGAACTTGTATGAATCGTTACCATGTTGGAGCCTTGTACTCTGTATATGAGTTCATATATTTGTGTAGAGAAAAAAGAAAGAAAAAGTATTGATTCTTCAAGAAAGGCAAATTATGAGTTTGATCTCCAGTTTAGAATTGTCACTAGTCTAGATAACAACTCTACACCGCATGTCTCTACAAGATGGTCTTATAGGGAATAATAATACAATGTAGTCCTGTTTTCTGTGAATTTCCTTATTTTCTTCTTGGGTATCTTCACCACTTCTGGCAACAAAAATTACAGTGATTAGTTGAGCCAAATAAATATCCTTTGCACAAATGGAATCAGGGGGGTTTATTTGTATTCAAATTACTGGGAGTGCAGAAATTTGCCCAAGGACTGCTTTGAGTATGTAATTTGAATTTAGTATTTTGAACAGATAATTTCAGGGATAGAGCTGAACAACTTAATATAAACTAATGGCTTTTGCAACATTTTTATTTAGCTATAATACTCCACTCCAGCATGGAACAATGATATGTTTGATTTCTGGTAGGGGTTTTTTTAACATCTGTGTTTCTTCTCCATCTTCCCTGCTTTGCCTCAATAAATTCAATATACCTGCAGGTTAAAGCTTTGGCCTGTCAAACATTCCAGTTAGCAGAGCATACCTCCACCTAAGCAGAGATTAAAATTATAGCAATCTTATCCTTCACCCTTACTCTGATTTCTCTTTATGTTCTTATCTCTCATCCTGATTTCCATAGATTTGTCTATGGGAAGAGTAACACCTAGTTGAGCAGCAATGACTTTCCCTTGTGGTAGTGCAAGTTTGTATGTGTGTCCAGCTCCATCAGGAACCAAGGTCTGTCTCGAGCCCCACTGTTTTTTTAGTCCATGACATGCATATATTTTCAGTCATGCTTTATGTAACAAGAAGATATAGCTAGCATAGCTGTAAACAACTTTCGTCATGTTCCCACAGAAAAGAAATCAAGAAGGTCACATCTGACAGCCATGAATCACAAAATAGACAAGACTTTTGGGGGTTGAGTTATAATGAATACAGTAGGATTCTCTTTTAGATTTTACCAGTTTTCCAAAATCAGTGTAGTCTCTACAACTGGTGTCTGCCTGTGGTAACAATGCATATCATGACACAGCTGTTTAGTTGTACATAATGTTGAGTAAATGATCCCACTGTATCACTCATCTCACAGGACTGGTATAATGAATTCCTATTTAGAAAGGACTTTGTGATTTATTTATTTTTTTTAATAAAAATTTCTAACTACTGGTTTATCAATAGTCAAAATTCTTGAAATATGATAAAGAAGAGGAATTCACACAGATGAAAAATATATAATTTGAAAAGAAAAAAAGTGCATTATGACATGAATAAATCATAGGATTGACTGGGGGAAAAGAAAAGTAAGTATTCACAAATTTACTTTTTAGTTTGCTCCTATTCTATATTAATGAATGAATTACCTGGGATTTAAGCTTCCAGTTGAATTTTTGACCAGACATTTAATTGTCAGAAAATACCTTGGTGCTTGCGTATAGCAATATCTGTTTTCTTTCAAATGAAAATTATACTAGAGGTATCATGTTTACATATGATATTAGAGAAAGTATATTTATTCTAAAGAATGCAAAAATCATGTGTGATTTGTCAGATTATGCAGCTATTTTAAAAAATCTACTGTGTAAATAAGTGTATTTGGAGTCTAATTCAGATGTTTTCAGCTATGTGAGCAAATGAGTTTGTGTATCTCTTTCAGAGGTCCTGTAATTTTTTCTTTGAACACATTGGCCATGACTTCTATAAAAAGGTGCTTTTAGTTCTGTATTGTCACTAACATAAATAGAAACAATTGATTTAATGTGAGCAAATGAGAAGGCATTAAAGCAACTCACTAGGTCTCTGTTGTGGAACTGAAACGAAGTTAACATTTCTTTCTAATGTTTCTGTGCCAGTTTTAAACCTACTGTAAATATATGCTGTACTCCTGAACACCAAAGAGTTGCAGTTGCTTGTGCAGCATCTCATTACCCCCTCCTTCTGGCAGAATTTTGGCCCAGCTCCAGCTGCTATGTATGTTCATATTTGTGTTCAGAGACTTAAAGAAGGAACAGTCAGAGGGTATCGTATCTTGGTAATTTCCTCAGGTTTCTTTGAGATCCACTAACTTTCTCTTTCCAGAGATTACTGGGCAAAATATGGTGAACAATCATATGCGAAGCTGAAGATACTTATTTCTCTGACCATTAAGAGACCATCTTCAAGTATCCCCAAGGTTTGAGGCTGCACAGCCTCCCTGGGTATCCTGTGCCAATTCTTGGTCACCCTCACAGTAGAAAAGTATTTCGTGATGTTCTGGGGGAACCTCCTGTGTTTCAGATTGTGCCCACTGCCTCTGGTCCTATGATTGGACACCACTGAAAAGAGCCTGGCTTTATCTTCTTTACACCCTTCCTTCAGATATTTGTACACATAGATAAGGTTGGTCTTGAGCCTTCTCCAGGCTAAAAAGTCTCAGCTCTCTCAGCCTTTCCTAATAAGATAGATTCTCCAGTCCCTTAATCATCCTCGTGGCCCTTTGCTGGATCAGGAGTCATACTCAGGATCCCAAAATTGGACCAGGTGAGATCTCACCAGTGCTGAATGGGGGGAAGGATTACCTCCCTCCACCTGCTGGCAATCTTTTGCCTAATGCAGTCGGGGATAGCATTTGTCAGCTTCACAGCAAGGACCCCAAGGTCCTTTTCTGCAAAGGTACTTTTACTGTTTTGTAGGCTTTTTTTCCAGCTGGGTTGCCCCTGAGAATACAGTGGTGCATGGAGTTGTTCCTCTCCAGCTACAGGAGTTCTCCTTGTTGAACTTTATGAAGTTCCTGACAGTCCATTACTCCACCCTGTCAAAGTCCCTTTGGATGGGAGCACAATGATTTGTTTTACCAGCCACTCTTCCCCATTTTGTATCATCAACAAACTTGCTGAGGGCAGACTCTGCCCCATCATCCAAATCTTCAATGAAGATACTGAAAAAGATAGAATCATAGAATTGTAGAATAGTTAGGGTTGGAAAGGACCTTAAGATGATCTAGTTCTAACCCCCCTGCCATGGGCAGGGACACCTCACACTAAAGCATGTCACCCAAGGCTCTGTCCGACCTGGCCTTGAACACCACCAGGGATGGAGCATTCACAACTTCTCTGGGCAACCCATTCCAGTGCCTCACCACCCTCACAGTAAAGAATTTCCTCCTTATATCCAATCTAAACTTCCCCTGTTTAAGTTTTAACCCATTACACCTTGTCCTATCACTACAGTCCCTAATGAATAGTTCATCCCCAGCATTCCTATAGCCCCCCTTCAGATACTGGAAGGCTGCTATTAGGTCCCCATGCAGCCTTCTCTTCTCCAGGCTGAACAGCCCCAACTTCCTCAGCCTGTCTTCATACAGGAGGTGCTCCAGTCCCCTGATCATCCTCGTGGCCCTCCTCTGGACTTGTTCCAACAGTTCCATGTCCTTTTTATGTTGAGGACACCAGAACTGCACACAATACTCCAGGTGAGGTCTCACAAGAGCAGAGTAGAGGGGCAGGATCACCTCCCTCAACCTGCTGGTCACGCTCCTTTTGATGCAGCCCAGGATACGGTTGGCTTTCTGGGCTGCGAGCGCACACTGAAGCCGGCTCATGTTCATTTTCTCATCGACCAACACCCCCAGGTCTTTCTCCGCAGGGCTGCTCTGAATCTCTTCTTTGCCCAACCTGTAGCTGTGCCTGGGATTGCTCCAACCCAGGTTCAGGACCTTGCACTTGGCATGGTTGAACTTCATAAGGTTGGCATCAGCCCACCTTACAAGCGTGTCAAGGTCCCTCTGGATGGCATTCCTTCCCTCCAGCATATCAACTGAACGACACAGCTTGGTGTCATCAGCAAACTTGCTGAGGGCGCGCTCAATCCCACTGTCCATGTCAGCGATGAAGATGTTGAACAAGACCAGTCCCAACGCCGATCCCTGAGGGACACCACTTGTTACTGGTCTCCAGCTGGACATTGAGCCATTGACCACAACTCTTTGTGTGCGGCCAGCCAGCCAGTTCTTTATCCACCAAGCGGTCCATCCATCAAATTGATGTCTCTCCAATTTAGAGAGAAGGATGTTGTGTGGGACAGTGTAAAACACTTTGCACAAGTCCAGGTAGATGACATCAACTGCTCTACCCCTGTCCATCAGTTCTGTAGCCCCATCATAGAAGGCCACCACATTGGTCTGGCAGGATTTCCCCTTAGTGAAGCCATGTTGGCTGTCACCAAGCACCTTGTTGTTTTTCATGTGCCTTAGCATGCCTTCCAGGAGAATGTGCTCCAAGATTTTGCCAGGCACAGAGGTGAGACTGACTGGTCTGTAATTCCCCGGGTCTTCCATTTTCCCCTTCTTGAAAATGGGGATTATATTTCCCTTTTTCGAGTCATCGGGAACTTCACCTGACTGCCATGATTTTTCAAATATGATGGCCAGTGGCTTAGCAACTTCATTCGCCAGCTCCTTCAGGACCCGTGGATGGATTCCATCAGGTCCCATGGACTTGTGCACATTCAGATTTTTAAGATGGTCTCGAACCAGATCCTTTCCTACAGTGGGCCCAAGGTCTTCATTCTCACAGTCCCTGCATCTGCCTTCCAAGACTTAGGTGGTGCAGTCAGAGCCTTTGCCAGTAAAGACCGAGGCAAAGAATTCATTCAGAACCTCAGCCTTCTCCAACTCCAGGGTAGCCAGTTCTTTAGATAGCTTCTGGAGGGGGCCTGCGTTGTCCCTAGTCTGTCTTTTATTTGCTACGTACCTGTAGAATCCCTTCCTGTTATCCTTAACATCCCTAGCCAAGTTTAATTCTAACTGGGCTTTCCTAACCTGGTCCCTAGCTTCCCGGACAACATCCCTGTACTCTACCCAGGCCACCTGTCCTTGCTTCCAGCTTTTATATTTTATTTATTTATATATGGTTTATTTATTTATTTATATATGGTTTGTATATATTTATTTTTTCATTTGAATTTTCCTCAGCAGCTCCTTATCCACCCAAGGAGGTCTCCTGGCCCTTCTGCTGCACTTCCTTCTAGTTGGATGCAGCACTCCTGAGCTTGTAGCAGGTGATCCTTGAATATAAGCCAACAGTCTTGGTCCCTCCTCCTTCTAGGGCTATATCCCATGGAACCTTACTAAGCAGGCTCCGGAAGAGGGCAAGTCTGCTCTCTTGAAGTCCAGGGCAGCGAGCTTGCTGTGTGCCCTTCTGACTGTCCTGAGGATCTCAAATTTGAACATCTCATGATTGCAGATTGGGTACAGTATCTACCCCTGGGGTACACTGCTAGTTCCTGGCCTCCAATTAGACTTTGTGCAGCTGACAACAACCCACTGGACCCAGCTGTTTTAAGTCCACCTCACTGTCTGCTCATCCAGCCCATAAATCATCAGTCTCCCTGTGAAGATGTTACAGGAGACAGAGCTGAAAACATTGGCAAAGTAAAAGTTCGTAAACCAGGTAAAATTAGACACTGATATCTCAAAAATGCCTTTAATGGGCTTAGGTGCTTGTCTCAGAAATACATGCAGAATTACATCCCCTATGCAAATGGGGATGTAACACCTGAAACTCAAATATAGCACCAAACTGTTTTGCACAGAAGTTCAGCATTTTCCAGACTAAACAGAGAAGGCACTCTTTAAGCAGTGGAGCACTTTGAGTAAAAAAATCTGTCACTTCCCTCTTCTCTGCTACTCTGAAGTTGAAAAAAAACCCAAACCCCCAAAACATGGAGGTCCAACTGAAAAGTATGCATTTGTCATTATGGGAAAAGATAGTTATTCCTGAATTAGATACTCTGGGTACTCTGGATTTTAAAACCAAATCAAACCAAACCAAAACCCACAATATTTATTTTTTTTTTTCTGAGAAGTTGCTGTTCTACCATATCATTTGGGCCATTCCTCAGACCCGTCAGAGATGTGATTTCATCCTCTGTCGGCAGAAAAGAGACTCTGCTGTTTTTTGGGTTATTAGGAAGAAGCAATTCGGTGTTACTACCAGCATTTGCTCAGGCTTAGCCTTCAGGAAGCTTACATATAGTTTGACCACATTTATAAACCTGGATCTCGTTGACAAATATACCTTCTGATTTGAGATCAAATCACTACTAGCAGGACTTTGCAGTTTTGCCCTGTAGCTGTACTATGTAGAATTACACAAATGCTATTATTTTTGCAATGAAAAAAAAAACTATTCAAGTATTTTAATGCATAGCAAAATATGCAACTTTTCATGTATTCAACTTGTTGAATATATAACTTACGCTTACATTTTATCTTCTCTAATCTGTAATAGAAGAAAATTATTACAGAATAAGAAGCATAATATTAAACATTGTCGTACAAATACCACAATTTTTTTCTTTTTCTCACTACTATAAAAATAAAGGTGCAAAATTATTTCATCGCATAAAAATACAGAAATGATAGAAAAATCAGTCTGGTGGTTCTGAAGTTAACAAAGTAATTTTAAACTCCCACAATATAATGTTTTGCTTATTCACTGGCAGCATACAAAGTACTGAACATCAAATGCAATACACCTATGTGAGACTAAAACAATAAATTAGTGAATAATACCATTTTAATAGAATATTATTAACACTGTGCTTTATGAATAAACTAAAAACTGTTTGAAAAACAGAAGGTCACAAAGATGTCTAAATAATATACTATACACACAACGCAGACTCCGTTAGCACAATAACATGCCATTTCTTTTAGAAAATGTCATAAGATTGAAAGATAAAATAATAGAAATTTTAATATAGAATCTACAAGGGTAGAATTGATGTTTAAAAGCAGTGGAAGCCTTTCTGTATCTTCTAATGCTGTGTGTGACATGATGTCAAAGTCTCATGTTTCTTCCCTTGGTTTCCCAGTCAAGATGAGGGTTTACAAATCCCTGTTCTAGACACCAGTTTGCTACTATTATGAACTGCAATCTTTGCTGGCTTGCTCCAATTCTGATTCTCTTGTCGTTCTTTTTTGCTTTTTAAAAAATAAAAATAAAATTGTAAGGTCTTCAAGGAAAACAATTGTCGCATGTCTTTGCATAGTTCTTGGCAGGAATGCAGTTGTTGCATAGTATTAAGTGAAATGCAGTGGGGACTCAGATGAAAGGAAGAAAATTAAGATTTCATATGAATATCTACTTTTTACATCAGTTTGTTAAATTAAAAAGAATAAAATTAAGCCAGCAACCAGTAAAACCGAAACAGCACTTTAGGGATCTTAGTCTCTGTTCCATAGATTAGTTGGATCCAGGATCCTTTATGTCTTCTTTCTCTCTAAAATGTTTTTGGCTCCACAGACTTCCACAGAACAATGGATATAATGTACAGCCAAGTCATTACAGCAGTTAAATTGGTAAATATTTATCTTTTCCTCTCTGAGTTATGTAACTGCTAGTAAATTTCTACCTTGCCTTTTATATGTTTTTAGTGGAACTTAGGTGACCGTCAGGTGGTCTGTCTACTTAAATTTGTTTCATAACAGAGCTAGAGACAGCAGGATAAAAGCATCTATCAATCTTATCTCTTCAGAAAAAAAACTTCCACATACAGCTGGAAGACAACAGTAGATCATGTAGTCAGGAGTCAAAAGAAATACCTGCAACATTTTCTTGTTACATTCAGTAGTAGCATCACTTGGGCCAAAAAAAACCCTACTAAAACTTGTAATTCTCACAGATATTTTATTCTATTATTTGCTCATAAATCTGAGTTGGTAGAGATGACAAGAATCCAGTTTGCAGAAGAAAAAAGAAGAAATTAGTCATATGTTACACTACAGTTAAGCTCTGTAAAGACTCTGAAACACACATCCTCTTGTGTGGAGATTGACCAAGCAGCCTAATTGTTGTATCAAAAACTTGCACATGTTGAAATGTTGGACACAGTCTAATCTCAGAAGTTCTAGTTTTATAGAACTAGGAAGCATATGGAAAAGGCAGTGGAAGAACTTAGAATAATTTTGCAGGTCTTAGTTAATTTGTTCTATTTAATTAATTTGTTCTGTAACAGAAGGTACATGTAAACCACTGTGTTCATTATTATTTTGGTGCCTTTCAGTCTTGACACTAAGGAGAGCTCTGAAACTTGGATGCGTATTATCTTTGGGAACTCTTACATAAGAACCAAATGATATGAGATACCAGCTTTAGAATGAGGTCCTTAAGTGTCTGCCAAATTATGTTATTCTAGAAATAACATGCCACGTTAAAGCACTTGACATACATATGCAATCAAGAGTAAGAACCTTAAAAAAGTTTTACTATGATCTTATAAAATTATTCTAGTTCACAGTGTAGAAGGATCATCCTACAGTGGCTTAAAACATTTTTATCCAGTTAAGAGTGACTTCCAACAGTTCCTTTGTTTTTGGTCCCTCTATCCCTTAGCAGAAACGATTAATTTTACATATTGCATATTACAAAATATTGCATAAGACATGTCAGTAGACTGTTGTAAATGCTTAAAGTTTTAGATTCTAGCCTTTTTCTTGCTTATTTCAAAGGTTTCCCGAAAGGTCAGCTAACTACACTGTGCTTCAAGTCTAGCTGCTCTTCACAGGGACCTGGCTGGCCACGTTTCAGACTTTCACTTCTTAATTAAACTAGGTTTGAGACATAGAAAAACACATGCATATTTCCAAATACATATATATATATATATAAAATTTAATATAACTCTTCAATTTTAACTATATCTTAACTATGTACTGATGTGCAATATTTTCCTTGTTCAACCACTCAAGATGCAGCTTGCCTTAAGTGAGCTTAAGTGAGTATATCTAATGTTTGTCATGTCGCCAGTGACTACTCTTCCATTTCATGGGGGGTTGGAACTAGGTGATCTTAAGGTCCTTTCCAACCCTAACCATTCTATGATTCTATGATGCTAACATACTAGCTGTATCTGTGTCTTCGGGCAAGTTTTCAGACATCCTACAGTTCCTAACATGGGACTGGTTGTTATATTCATTAATGTTTTCACTGATAGTACAAATTTGGGTAGAGATTGTCTTAAGTACTCATTTTGAATTTTGACAGCACACTAGTTACAATGCTCATGTTAAGAACCTTCATTTTAATTTTCAAAATTTACTGAAAACAGAACATGTCCTATACTTTAACATTTCTGTTTATACTTTCAATTGGTTTATTTTGGGGAAATTATTGTCTTTAATTATGTATAAAACTGAGGCATAGCAGGACATCAAATCTCAGTATAAATATTTTTAATCATATCTAGATTTCAAATTAGCTGACATTAGGGGATCATTCAGATGAATAATTTTTGTTATCTAGTGCCACTGAAGAGCTCTAAGATATATAGTTTGGCATCCAGGAGTCTGTTTGGAAAGATGCATGTTTCCCCTGGGTTCTTTGTTATAACTGCCAAACTGTGTGGATGCTAACACATTTGGCAGAACTGGTAAATATAAAACAATACTAGCTATCTGTAGCACTAGACAACTATTGCTAAGAAACTGAATAAAAGCCCTTAGGTTCTTCTCTAAGTCAGATAGACATAGGCATCTCATATCCCTAGTTTTCTGTATAGATCAACTTACTGACTTTTTTAAGATGGTAGTCCCTGCATATTATTTATAGAAGACTAAAAAACTTCTTTGTTTTATTTATGTTGGATGGTGGGGTTTTTTATGAGCAGCTAAAGAAGTGAGATGAACTAACCATAACAGTTTTTTTCTACCAGCAAAATTTAAAAGTCAAACCTAGAAGGAAAATGGGGAATATTCATTTAGAATCAATCAGCCTACCCCCGAGCTCCCGAACTAAATGTGAAGACTAAATAAACATGTGACTAAGATGTCACTTTAAATTGCAGTTCTCTCTAGCAGTGACATTTTCTCTCAATCTACATAAATGTTCGGGTTTCACCTCTCAATGAATGCTGGCATATAAGGCCTAATTTGTCACTGAACCACTAAAGCAGTTAAAGGTTTCCAGAGAAGTTGGAATCACAGCAGTCACTCATGTTCACAACAAGCACTCTGCTGACATGCTGAATTTGATCTGTTTTGAGGCTGAAGGTAATGCAAAGGAGGAAAGTCTATACTACAGCAACAGCCACATGAATCCTGACATTTATTCATGCCTTCTAAAAATCCTATGCTGCGCAAACTCTGATATGTAAGAAGTGCTATTAAATGAGTTTTCAATGCTGGCATCTACCTTTGTCATCTCTTAGGGCATTGGTTCCCAAGGAAATTACTACATAGAAGATACATTTTTATAAGGTTCTAAAGTAATTTATCAAAAGGCTAATGTGAGCAAAATGTAGCAAATTTCACATAATGTCAAATTACTTTTTAAAGCAAACGTTATGTTACATCTTTATAACAATGTATAACTTTAATAGTGAGTAAGAGCGTCTCGAGGAGTTGTAAAATACAGGGATATGAATTGGTTGGCTTAATAAAATCAGCTGCAGACATTTTTCTACTTTTGTTCATCAGAAAATCAGAAAATATGTTTAGATTAAGGTTCCAATAAAACTCTCAAATCCTCCTTCTCAATTGAGGAAACTTCTTTTTGTCAGCAAAGAGGAACAGATCATCCCATATGATATTGTTTTAGAAAGCATATTTTATTCATATTGTTTATTGATATATGTAGACAAACAACATGCAGATTAGTTCCTCATAGTAATGCACCTATGTTATCTTTGCAAACGGCAAAAACTGGCTAAAGAAAAACGCCTTCAGTAATCCAGGAACAGAAGCCAATACTTAGCAGTAATTGAAAATTATGTATTTTCTTGGAAACTGCTGAGAATACTGCTTTGTTTCAATGAAAAGAAAAATAAAATATGCATTAAAATAGTAAAACCTTTTCTTTCCTTGGTGCAATTGGTCTCTTTAAGAAACAGCAACAGAGGACGCTTCAGCCTCAAATATCACTCAAGACAACACACAAATCTGAGAAGAATTATTCTAAGATTAGCTAGATAATATTAGACAGTTCAGACAGAATTATTAGGTTATGGGTGCATAGATTTAGACTCAGATTAACAGTAATGAAATATGCTTACTAAGAATAATGGCCCTTTCAGAAAAGAGTACATCTAATCAAGTGTGTTACGCACCATTGAATTTTTGTTCAAGGATCTTGCTGTTTAATGGCTTTTTGGTGGCATTTGGAACTGGATGCAGTTATTAAACAATGTAAAAAGCTAATTTGTTTCTTGGCAGGATGAGTTACCCCTTTTACTTTCACTCAGATTCAAATAAAATGACTCTCAAATAACTCCAGAGAAGGTAAAGCATATGCATGTGATAATGAAAAAACTGACAGCTTATTGTTTGCAATCTTGCAGTCTTCTATTGGAAGATTTCACTGAAAAAATATAGATACATTGCAAAGTACTCTGAACCTGATAGTACTCTGAATAAAATTAGGAGAATGGGACAGAATCAATATTGTCTCTAAAGAAAGTTTTGGTTTGTTTCTTTTTCATTTTTGTAGGGAGAATATACTACATCTCATAATAGTACAAGATATCACAACAGCACAAAAACTATAGGATGGCAAGATGCCCCTTGCTCATTTTGGTCCTATCTCATTTTGGATCTTTACAACTACTTCTTTCAAAAGGCAATATGGACAAGACTGTATCAGCTTACACTCACTCCACCCTTTATAGTTCTCTAATACTCTTCTGGTGGTTGCTGGTCTAAGGCACAGCTTCCCTTAATTGCAGACACTCTGAACTAACATGCACACACAATTGTGCTTGCCTTTGGGTCATCACATATGTCCTAGAAGTACCTAGAAGAAGCCATGCACCAGGAAGACATTCAGACTTGGTCTCAGATTTAGAGTACAGTGACAGGCTATGTTTTATATAGTTTTCCATCCAAGTTTAGTTATCTTTCATCTATACTGAATTATGTTGTTTCAAATGTGTGGACTGCTATCTCAGTGTACCTCATAAAGAACATGAGTCAGTGATTCCCCCCCAACATCCATGTTTCAAGATTTCTATTTTGACATTACCTTTCCTCCAGATTTTAAGTGAGGAGTCAAAATATCAAAATTACACAAAATTAAAGTTTTTTTCAGAAAAATTCTATCAAACTATGTCATTTATTTCCACTTGCATTTTTTAATAATGAAAGTTCTTTGACATTAAATATGCAGTGCTTCATTCTTGAAGGAGTTGCATGGAGATATTTCTCACATCCATTCTCTTTCATGTGTCAAATATTTAGTTGCACTCTGTCTAAGATTACTGTAACATTATGCATTTATTCTCATGTGCATCCCTATGCACCTACATGGAAAATACTATTGTATTAAAACCTACTACTGCTATAAGCCTGGTCAATAGCACTTACAGCATGGTATTTTCTTCCCAAGTGTTTAAATGGATGCATCCAAATCAAATTCTGTCTGAGACAGATGTGGCACAAAGATGACTCCACAAGATGGCTTCTAGCACTCACCACTTAAATTGTGACTGATAACACAAAATTCTAGGACTGCAGACTGAGAAGGCTGTCAATTGCCATCAAGGCCTCAGACATTTTTGATGAAAAACTGGCATTGAGAAAACCTGTTGAGAATAAGAGCTTCTGGGATTTACAAGTATTATTTCAGGGGCAGAAAGCAGAAAAGACAGGTTAGGTTTAAAGGACATTTGGAACAACCCATGTGTGTTAGAAGAAACAAGCATATATAGCATCCCCTGTAAGGCACAATAGCATTTCACATATTGGCTGTTCTTCATTTTCACAGTCTTTTCTGGGTTTTTTTTATAATGCTCTGGAAAATGTTTGGATTATTGTAATGGAAAAGGGGTAGAATCCTAAATGGATGTGAAATAAGGTTACCGTCGTTCTATTTACAACATGAGGTATACATCCAAGATTTCCCATACAAGAAAACAAGGCATTTATGAACTTACCACCTCCATTTCAATACATAAAGGAATAAAATTTAGTTAACCTGGAAAATATATTTCTCACATTTTCAGCTGACTTTTACTGAGATACGGTTTATGATTTACTCAAGAATTCGCATGTGACTTTCTCCTCTTTCTGAACTGCCAGAAGTGAATAAGCAATTTTAGCCACTTCAGATTCTAAGAATATGGAATTAGATATCACTTTACACAGAAAATTGGTTCTTTTTTAAAACATTAACCGATTTGGAAAATAGTTTCCAGGTCGTGTGGTAAGCAATATCAATATGAAATCATCTGAATATTTCAGAATACTCACAATATTGAATTCTTTTTATAATTACTACAAAATAACAAAAGAAAGTTGAACAGTGAAATGAGTTGTTTGTCAAACTGCAATTTATCACAAAAAAGGAAGTTGTACTGGAGAAAATCAAATATAGTCGTACTGGTCTCATCAATTTGCCATTTTCTGTGGTAGCTATCACAGTTGTATAGAAACACTGTTCTGTGAATCCACATAATATGTAAACTAAAAAGTTAAGTGGGTTAACCAATTTTAAGTTTCTGTTGTATTTAGTAGGAATTCAATATCAGCAAAATGTAAAACAATTCTTATTTTTTAACTGTCAATATTTTTATTCTTCCATTTAGGGATCTTGAACTACAATTCTTGAACTACAGTTCAAGACTCGCATTCCTTTAGCAGATTAATTTAATAAGCAATTTGGCACCAAATATTAGTGTTGAATAACAGGTGAGCTCAACAATCACACTTTTAAGGATTTGATCCCTATAAAGGATTTTTAAGGATTCGTCCCTATAAATGAAATAAATGGGTTTGAAGAACTTAATTTGAAGACACCTGGGAAGAGATATTTTTTTTCCTATAAAATATAATATTCCAGGCTATCTCCTATCAAGTGGCAGCAAATACCATTTGCAGTTAGAAATACTGATCTTGACACTTTAGTCTCAATTATGTTTTTGTACCAAGCATAGTCCAGTAGCAATCCTGTAAGTCTGTTTTTCTTTCTAGGTCATGCCCCAAATTAACCACAGATGTGGCTTCTTAGAATGCCTACACTGAATCCCTTACACACAGCATTTAACTGTCAGCTCACTGTCAGGATCACTTTGGACTATCCTGAAGAGCTCCCTTCAAAACAAACATGCCACAGAAAAGCCCACTCCTCAGCAGCGTGGGTGCAAGCTAGCTTGTTGTCCTATGGGTTTATACCAAGGACCAGCCCTCCTTTATTTAGCAATATCATAATAAGTGTGCTATTCTGCTGTTTCTGAGACATACACAGTGTCACAGTGTTTCAGTTTTAGTCCCACGCACTAAAAGAGGACTCAGGAATATTTATTTCTCTTGGTTTTATATCATCAGTGATTTTCATTTTATAGAGAGAGTTGAAAATGGGATTTTTCTGGTAGTGAGTTATAGCCAGAATCCAGACTGAAGAAAACAGTGATGTTTGAACATGGTACAAAGTTTAGGTAAGCTATGTCAAGAAGCTTAGATTTGTTTTTTCATCAGGTTTCAATCATTTTCTGCCTTTTTGTGAATATAGATGCTTTTTTCAAAATTGATAATTATTGATGTTTTCTGTTTGCTTTGTGAAAGAAGTCTGTTTACCTTGCTAATGGCTGTATTTCATAAGTACTGTCATCTTTAATTTCTGCTGAAATAAGGTGAAACTGTTAGCAAAGTAAAAGACTTCTCAGGTTTTTTAACAGTGATTGAATCTTCAATCTGACAGTCTTGGCAGTCCTGGCATTTCTTGATATCAGGACTTAAATGGTGATTGCTGGAAGCCAAACTACTTTGATTTACAATAATGGAGAATAAGTAATAATAGAAGTCAGGTACACATGGAATGCTGTGTTAAATGAGTCAGCAGACTTCAAGGGCACCTAAAATGTTGCTGCTGCTGCTACTACTAGATCCTTTTTTCATAAACTACTTCATACCTATCTACTACTCTTGTGTTGACATGTCATATTTTGCTACTGTTCTTTTCGAAATGAATCTTGCCCTCACAATTTTACTCCCATATAGCCATACTGGATATTGATTAATGCAAGCCACTAGGGAATCTAAAGTCTAAACAAAGTAGAGACTTGTAGGAGTTTTTGCCAAGACAAAATGTTAAATCACTTTGACTTTTTCGAACTAAAGGGATAAGACCAAACGTATTCCATTTTAAGTGACTCCTGTCATGTGATAAATGCCATTTCACTTTAATGAAATATTTTTAAATTGTAGATACAAATAATCTACTTGGGGATTTCACTTTTATTCTGTTTTCATGGTGCTGCAAATCATCGAAATGCAATAGACTAAGAAGTATAGAGGAATAAGGATAAATCTTTCCTCTCAAATGTTGAAGAACAGGCAAAATTGCATGCACAACTAACTAGAAGAGTCATATAGGGTTAAGGGTTTCACTTCTATTTCATAAATACACCTTCTATTGCATCTATTCTACATTTTAAAAGATGCCTGTGAAACTCACTATTCCTAGAAGAGCATTTTAACAGGAAAAAATATTAGTGACTGGTACAATCGACACTTGTGCATTCCTATCCATCAGCCTCATTTGTAATGATGAAAATAAGAAAACTACAGATTTTGCAAGGGGTTTTTTTGCTCTTACAGGCATTTTGCAACTTCTAAAAAGCCGCTTCAGGGAGCTGTCAATTTGACAGTGTTCTGCTTTTTTCTCAAACTAAGCAGAAAATCTTTATCCACAGAATGAAAATATGCTAACAATATATGTAAAGGAATCTGAGATGGTTCATGGGCAAAATTCTCACAAATTATAAGGATAATTGGACTTTGTTACTATAAAGTGTGTTAAATATTTCCAGTTATTTATTTTCTTTGCTGTTCAGTACTTCACATAAACGTGTACACCTGAGCAATTGCACTGATATAGACACGTATTGTAACAGATTATGTTATTTTAGTTAAAATATTTTTTCCTTAGTAAAACTCCTATGTCCCAGCAGTATAATATCACACAAGATTAATTTCAATCAAACTGACATACTTTAATAAAATGTCAAAGTGAGCTCATATGTTAAGGAAATATCAACCAAATTTTATTTAAGAGGGAATATTTTCTGCTTTTTATTTAAAAAAGAAATATTATTAGGAGGAACTGACAATACAGAACTTTCTTATGCCTACTGAAAAAAACAGGAAAAGAAAAATACGACATTTTACTCTATTATTTCTTTATAGAGCTCTTCTTCTTTCATGCAATTGCACATGCTATGCAAAACCACCTTCATGTACCATAAAAACTTTGATGGGGATGGGAGGATTTTTGCCTGTATTCATACACTGCAGTTCAAATTAATTAAGAATTAATTTAGGGCTGTCCTATGACCTGATCACAGTGCTCCCTGTTGATTTGTTGGTTTAGCAGTACACAAATATAGAGCAGAATAGCAGATGTTCTAGCTTTGTACAAAAGAACCTCCCTACCATGTATTTCTAACAATGTCAAGAAATCAGTAGGGAAATGTCTGGACCATATGCTTGACACTGCATATCAGACAAGAACTGACCTTCTAGATACAAATGTTCAAGCCAAAAGCCTTAGCAGTGTCCTTTTGATTTGCTTTGCTTCATATTCAGTATACAATAAGCACACTAGAGGACTGAGCACTGATGGCTGTCACATCTGAGAGGCGGTAATAGCTCTCATTACATCTGCCACTGCAACTAAAAATGCAGATTCAGCTGACAAACCATCTAAATTTGGCTGAAGGATGGAAAGCAATTTGGCAGATAAGAAATTAAAAATATTATGATCCTTCATTTTGCTGCTCCTGCTTTACACAAGCGCTGGTCCAAATTCAGCAAATGTACGCATGCAGAATATCATAAAACAGCAATTGAGGCCTGTATATTTTATTACAGGAAAAGAACAAATCTTTTAAAATACACCTATGTTCAAAGACAAGTGCGTCTTTTGCAAAAAAGTCAACCTTTTTTTTTTTAAACACTGCCTTCTCCAGTGTAGAATCACATAATCTGTAAAAGCAGTCTATGGAAGTGTGGTTAAAAAGGCCAATAGATTGCAAGTTGTCATAATCTTAAGGGTCCTACTGGGAAGAGTCAGGCTGAGGTACAGTGATTGTAAAGACCCTTATTTCAGCTTGGTAAAGAGGTAATTGCATGCTTTCCAATATTCCAAAGGAAAAAAATGGACTCAGTTGAACTAAAGCTACCTTCTTTTTTTTACAGCAATAATGGAGACTCTACCGATTTATCTCACTGACAAATATGCAGTCCATAGACTTTTAACTATGCATCTACAATCTGGCCATCTCATATTCAGTAATTTGTTGTCATAAATAAATGCTTCTTGAAGGGTGAGGGGATGACAGACATACTTCTCTTTCTCTGGGTAAAATATTTCTTGATGCACATGTGGAACATTAAGTTGCTTTTCATTTCTGTCTGCCACTCTTTACACCTAGTAAAGGGGACACATTAACTGCAGAGCATTCCAATTTAGAGCCTGTATTATCTCAAACCAGCAAAAGCAGTAACTACATGTAAACCTGATGGCCGAGGTTTAAACTGCGTGCAAACTCTTCCCATTCTCCAACCTGATTTCAGAGAACTCCAGAGAAGATGACAACCCTAAAAAGCGAGTAGCTTGAGTGACAGGTGGGTTTGTGAAAACAAAGGAACACAGATGGGTAGGCCTTAGAAGTGGCTGCTTTGATTGTATTGCATCACTCTGCTTGAATGGCATTCCTGTTAGAAAAACAGCTATAGTAGAAGACAGTTTGCAATGTTACCAGTGCACAGAAACTGAAGTCACCTAACTACCTAAGTGTAGTAAGGTGAATTATCATTCAGCCTAAAGAAATAGCGTATGGTATTGGCATGGTAAAATCCAAGAGGCAATGAAAACAGCAGTTTTTCTACAAGCCTACTTCAATCAAGGAGCTAATGGAAG
Organism: Lathamus discolor; assembly: GCF_037157495.1. Taxonomy (NCBI): domain Eukaryota; kingdom Metazoa; phylum Chordata; class Aves; order Psittaciformes; family Psittacidae; genus Lathamus; species Lathamus discolor. Next base: position 76,752,176 of record NC_088887.1, on the reverse strand, counting down.
AATGTGTGTATGGACCTCCTTTTGTGATGTGAAAGGGCATTTATGTTTCAATTTGTTTTCCAATTCTGTGCATACCATTTTATATATAACATAGTAACAGTTTTTATTTTTAACTAAATAAAAATGTTAGTACATATTTTTGAGTTTTCTAGAGGGGCTGTAAGAGTATAGAGTTGATATAGCCATGCCTAGATGACATAGGAGAAGCATAAGGAATTGACAGTGGTAGCAAGCAGCAGAACAAGTAGCTTCTAGTAAAAGAATATATATGCATGGGTACAGCTAACAAAAGCAATTCCCGCTAAAGGTTTTCAAAACATTAAAATGTAAATGAAGGTTACTGCAGGAAGGGCAAGTCAACTAGGTGATCTATTGCCTTGTTTTCACAGAAGATGGATTACAGAACTATCATGATTTTATACTAAAAGTTATCATTACCCTTCTTATTTTTTTATACCTTTGTTAGTATTTTTCATCTCTTGAATAAAAATAGAATTTCTTTAATTAATGTCTGCACATGAGAGACTTATTTGAGTACCAAAATGCTTAATACGTTTATCCCAGGTTGGCTGATAGATGCTTCTGCTGGTGTTTTAGAAGCAAGCCCTTAAATTTTATTCTAGCTGTTGTTGCTGTCTGTCAAGTCTTGGCAGGATGGTTACACAATCACTTTTTTAGAAAAGGGATTATATGAAATTACAAAATTAATCCAATTATCAGATTGATTACATCCTTCCTAAATTAATCCCTTAAACTCCAGAAAACAAATATGAATTGCAGGAGTTCTGCTTAGCTGTCAGTCCTAAGAAAAACAAGGTGTCCTGGGTTTAGCAGTAGCAATCATTTTTTCTCCTTCTTAGTAGCTGGTGCAGCGCTGTGCTTTTGACTTTCAGCCTGGGAGCCTGATGTTTAGTCTGACCAAGGACTTTGTGAGTCTCATGCTCTGCCAGGGAGGAGGGGAAGCTGGAAGGAAGCACAGACAGGACACCTGACTCAAGCCAGCCAGAGGTATTCCCTACCACAGCACATCATGCCTGGGATGTAACTGGGAGTTACCCAGAAGGGACTCACTACTCGGTCGGGCTCGTTCACTCATTCAGCAGGTGGTATCGTATTCTCTTCCCTTGTTATTTCCCTTATCATTATTATTACTGGTGGTAGCAGCAGTGATTTGTGTTATACCTCAGTTACTGAACTGTTCTTATCTCAACCCGTGGGAGTTGCATTCTTTTGATTCTCCTCCCCATCCCTCCGGGAGAGGGGGGAGGGGAGAAAGGGGGGAGGGGGAGTAGACTGCATGGCTGACTTGCCAACAGGGTTTAAACCACAACACAAGGTATTATCACTTTAGTGTTATTTGACACAGGAAAGTCCCAGCCATGTAAGATGAATAAAGACACAGACAGGTTAAAGTGAACGTTGAGACTATGTCTTAAAGATATTATGCCTGAATTATGTTTTAATTAGGGTCAGAGAATAACCCAATTCCCAACACTGATATTTACCACATAAGACTTAGTATTGGTAATATTGAATTGACAAATATAATTTGAAGAAATAATAAAATGGTACAGATCAATAAATACCTGCTGCTGAACATAGACATTATTGTATGTGAATATTGACCATTGTTCAACAACTTCTTTTGAATTGTCTTAGATGTCTGAAAAAGCTCTGCTCTATGAAAAGTCCATGCCAAACAGAGTTATAATTCATGTAGTCTGTCAAATAAAAACCCCAAACAAACAAATCTGTTTGCTTACAATGGTTTGGGCAGGGGTGGAGGGTTCAGAGAAAACCACACACAAAGCAAGCGTGATTGTGTTGCAGAATAGTGGCTATAGGAGATGGAGTTTCAATAACTTTCTGGAAGTTGATAACTTAGAACTTCAGTTAATGATTTTAAGGATTCCAGGATTAAATGTTGAAGAATCTTCTGACAGGTTAGGGGTTACTTTCTTGTCAGTGCCTAACCACAGAAGTTGCTGAAGCCATTCAAAGGCTTTTGACAGTGCAGACAAATCACAACTGTCTGTACCAAGTATGGTGATATTAAGAGGCTACAGAGTAGAAAACATTGCACAGGAAAGAAAAAAAAGGAAATGAATGAAAAAAAAAACAGTTTTTAATAGAAAATCAAATTTCTTCTTGCACTTATTAAGGCAATAGTTTAGTTAATTTCTCTTCTTGATAATTCTTCAAAAGCTGTTGAAGGAAATAGGGTGCACTTTTCTTACCATTTCATTCACTCAGGCTGAGAAATAAAAATAGACTCAGTACGTAAATCAGCTGTCAGAGAGCTACTGGAAATTTGAAAGCTTAAGGCATCATTTTTTTTCCTTTTAATCCTTAAATCAAAATTCAAGACTCAAAATTCAAAACTATTTTTTAAAATACAGGTTACCAAAATAAAAATTGCAAACAGAGAAATACACCAGTTATGCATTAATTCTCCTAAAAATACAGGTAATCTTTTATATATATACATGTATATACATGTATATACATGTAGTGGCCTTTTAATTGTCTTTTATTTTTGGAGCTCAGCTTTTCAACCTCTAACAGTATGCTTGATACACAAAACCCAACAGAAATGTTATATACTATGTTAGTCAACGTGAAAAACTTTTCTCCCCTCAAATTATATTTTGAGAGCCTAAGATTTATATACTTATGTGTCTCAAAGGGACAAGATTAATGTCTGATACATTTCTTGCAGATGATGACTCTGGTGAAGTTCTTTTTCATGTGTCAAAACTTTACTTAAAATTAAATCTAAAGATTCCTCTTGCAGTATTTTTATCAAACTTCATTATGACTGTGATCTATGAAGCACAATAAACTTTTAATATTCCCAAAAAGGGAAATGCAAGATATGAATCTAAATTGCTAGCATGATGAATATCTATGAATACATAAACATCTAAAGCCACAATGTTGTTATACAGAAAAACATATTTCCCTAGCGTACATATTCAAATAAGGAAGACTGGACAAAAGAGTTATCTCACAGAGAAGATGGGAATTGTGTGCAGCTTCTGAATTAAATAGTTTTCCTAATCTGCAGCAACTTAATAAAGCCTGTTGATGAAGCCTATTGCCAAGAAAATCTCTTCTGTGCAAAGTTTATGGCACATAAGTATAGGCTAGAAATAAGTGAGAGGATCTTTGTTTAAGGAAGAAGCTTTGCCCTTTGCATTCTGCTATCCTTCTTGTATGCACATTTTAGTGGGCAATTTTTGTCTTCTCATTTTCTCCAGACCTCCGTGACTTTAGAGGTCAAGCTGACACACTTGTTAAATTAATTAGTACCATATAAATAAATTGCAGTCAGGCTGAGATGTAGCATAGCATTCACTATTTACCTAGTATCTGGGAAGAAAAGAAAGGAACAGCCTTCCTTCTCTATCCCATCTCCACTTCTAGTGCTTTGTTCTCACCCTTCCATGCAGCAGAAAAGCAATACTAGCTATAAGGATGTTGTGCTTATTTACTCATCCTTATAGATTCCTTTCATCCTACTTTTACCACCGCATTTCTCTCTGAAGCTGTCTGTCATACTTACTTTGTAACACATCTAAGTACAGAACAGTCTGGGTTTCTACCACTACACCAAGTTCAAGATGTTTTTTTATATAAATGGAAAATGTGCTTTCAGAATTTTTCTAATGCTCCTCAAAGGCATGATGGTTCCCACTTTACAGAAATGTGGGGGGAAAAAAAAAAAGTAAACCCTTTATTTTAAACTGCTAAATTTGGATGCTGGATAGATTTATTTCAGACATATATTATTAGAATTATTTACTTCACTGAATTTTACAATTCATGACTATAATACTGGTACCTTAACATATCTTAACCAACTTGAAAAATTTTGTTAGTTCAACAAATGTCTCCTATTGCTAGTTAATGCAATCTTTGAGAAGTTTTCAGTTGTCTCCCTGTTGTGGTTTAAACCCGCCCAGCAAGTCAGCCACGCAGTTTCTCTCTCACCCACTCCCGTCTTGCCCTCCCTGTGCTCCCGGAAGGATGGGGAGGAGAATCAAAAGAATGCAACACCCTCCACTCCTGCCCAAACCATTGTAAGCAAACAGATTTGTTTGTTTGGGGTTTTTATTTGACAGACTACATGAATTATAACTCTGTTTGGCATGGACTTTTCATAGAGCAGAGCTTTTTCAGACATCTAAGACAATTCAAAAGAAGTTGTTGAACAATGGTCAATATTCACATACAATAATGTCTATGTTCAGCAGCAGGTATTTATTGATCTGTACCATTTTATTATTTCTTCAAATTATATTTGTCAATTCAATATTACCAATACTAAGTCTTATGTGGTAAATATCAGTGTTGGGAATTGGGTTATTCTCTGACCCTAATTAAAACATAATTCAGGCATAATATCTTTAAGACATGGTCTCAACGTTCACTTTAACCTGTCTGTGTCTTTATTCATCTTACATGGCTGGGACTTTCCTGTGTCAAATAACACTAAAGTGATAATACCTTGTGTTGTGGTTTAAACCCTGTTGGCAAGTCAGCCATGCAGTCTACTCCCCCTCCCCCCTTTCTCCCCTCCCCCCTCTCCCGGAGGGATGGGGAGGAGAATCAAAAGAATGCAACTCCCACGGGTTGAGATAAGAACAGTTCAGTAACTGAGGTATAACACAAATCACTGCTGCTACCACCAATAATAATAATGATAAAGGAAATAACAAGAGGAAAGAATACAACACCTCAACACCAGCCGACCAATAACTCACCACACTGATTCAGAGAAAACTCCAGAACAAACTTGTCAACAAAGTTTTCAAGCTGACAAGCAGGTATTCTTTATTGCGGCGCCGAGAGGCACGGGGGATAGCTCCTCCTAACGTGTGTCTCTCTGTTGCTCCACAAGCTGTCCTTACATAGTCCCTGGGCATACATGCATTACGTCATTTTCCAGAAAGTTCCCCGCATGCGTACAGAATTATGGTGGTGGTCTCTGAGGCTCCTTTACTTCTTCCAACAATCTTCATCACTTCTGACAGTCTTTGGAGCACGCGCAGTAGATGCTCATACCAGTTTAATTGGTTCGTTAGCACCGGAGACATAATAATCCTCCTATCCTCCTACTTATCAGTTAGTTTAACTGTAGCCCATCCTGGACACCTGCCGTTCCCAGATACTCCTTATCCCTGTGTCCTGTTCTTCTAGACTGTTTTTCTTAAAACTCTGTCAACTATAACGATTTATCTTGTACGAGAATGCTCAGTGTGTTCTCCTGCTGCACTCTATTTTTTTTTATATGTATCATGCACTTTAGTAATTTTCCATTGCTACTGTTACAAAGCCATTACTTAACATTACTTAAAACTGATTCTAAAGGTTTATATATTCCATTTTGTGATTTTCTGTCCCGTTTGTCTCAACACCTAGCCCAACCTAGCACCGACTGATACCTAATCCAACACCGCAGTGCACTAGCCCTTCCGGGTAACTCTCAGTTACATCCTGGGGATTACGCACTGTGGTATGGAATGCCTCTTTGGTCACATTGGGTCAGGTGTCCTGTCTCTACTTCCTCATGGCTTCCCCTCCTCCCTGGCAGAGCATGAGACTCACAAAGTCCTTGGTCGGTCTAACCATTGGAGCTGTAACTAAAAACATCAGTCTTATCAGCGCTGTTCCCAGGCAGAAAGTCAAAAACACAGCACTGCACCAGCTACTAAGAAGGAGAAAAATGACTGCTACTGCTGAACCCAGGACACTCCCCTTTGCTACTACCTGCAACTGTTATGCAGATACCTCTTGTGGTGATCAAATCATGCATAGTTTTGAAATAAAGTACAATCAGAAAGAGTTAATCATAAGAATAAAAAGTGTGGCTAAAATGCCGAAACTGCTGCAAGCTCTACCCATTAACAATTCAATTCAGCAAACATTCAGAGGCAATCTAATAATTTTATATTAATTTTTTCTCATAATTATTCATATGCGTAATTTGTATGCAAGTTGAATGTGGAGTAATACACATATTGCAGAGACATAGTTACTGGCACAGAGCAAGAATTACTGAAGAATGCTGTAGAGGTCCTTTTCTAGTGTTAGTTCTTCCCTGAAGGACGCCACATACTTCATTTCACATGATGAGAAATGCTGTGACACTGCATTATCCCCACAAATGGCAGGCCTGTCCACCTCCAGCTCTGGCCAATTTACCACTAAAATTCTTCATGAGGCTACCAAAAACTCTTCTAGATTTGATAACTAATATTTTAAATTTTTTTTTTGTCAAAGGTTGAAAACTTAACAGAAACTTCCCTAATTCCTGTACTAAAATTAGGACTGTTCTCAATGGATTTATAAAGAGAAAAAAATTAAGGCAATTAATATATATATATATATATATATAAATAAACGGCCTTATACACGATATATTTGATGCATCAATACTAACAGATAGGTACTGGCAATTGTTACTGAAATTGTAAACTGTTTTTTATCATTATTTTGCTTCTCAAATGCCTGTAAATGTAACTATAAAATCCTCGGTCTACTTGGTTGGCCAATTTGAGCTGGAGATTTTTTTTTTTCACATGAATGAAAGTCCATACAATTTGCAGTGGAAGAAACCAGACCTTTAATTCCTTTTTTTTCCCCTCTTAGACCAAACATATGTTTTATCTATCAAGTAATATATTTGAAAGAATTATAAAACCTAATAAGTTTTTAAGCTTTACAACAGTTACGCCTAAAATTCTTGAACTGTATTATGTGAAGTTAATGAGCCTTGAAATGCTTTTAAATATGAAGGGTCCTACGAGGATGCCAGAGAGGAACTCTTCATTGGGGACTGTAGCAACACTACAAGGGGCAATAGGTTCAAATTTAAACAGGAGAAGTTCAAGTTAGATATAAGGAAGAAGTTCTTTACTCTGAGGGTGGTGAGGCACAGGAACAGGTTGCTCAAGGATGTTGTGAATGCTCCATTGCTGGCAGTGTTCAAGGCAAGACTGGGCAGAGCCTTGGGTAGCATGGTCTAGTGTAAGGTTTCCCCGCCCATGGCAGGGTGGGTTGGAACTAGATGATTGTCCTGGGTTTACCAGGAGCCGTTTTGCTCCTTCTTAGTAACTGGTGCAAGCTCTGTGTTTTGACTTCCAGCCTGGGAACAGAGCTGATAACACCGATGGTTTTTAATTGTTGTTAAGTAATGTTTATTCTGGCCAAGGACTCTGTGAGTCTCATGCTCTGCCGGGGACAAGGGGAGGCCGGGAGGAAGCAGAGACAGGACACCTGACCCAAACTAGCCAAAGAGGTATTCCATACCACAGCACATCATGCCTGGGAGGTAACCGAGAGTTACCTGGAAGGGATGGGGGGACTGCAGGGTTGGACAGCGTATCGGTCGATGCTCTGCTGGGGGGACTGGGGCGAGTTACTGGTTGGCGGGTGTTGAGGTGTTGTATTCTTTCCTCTTGTTATTTCCTCTATCATTATTATTATTGGTGGTAGCAGTAATGATTTGTGTTATACCTTAGTTACTAAACTGTTCTTATCTCAACCCATGGGAGTTGCATTCTTTTCGATTCTCCTCTCCGTCCCTCCAGGAGCAGGGGGAGGGCAAGAAGGGGGGGAGTGAGTGGACGAGGTTTGTGGTTGGGTTTAAACCACGACAGTTCTTTTTTTTTGTGCCCAACGTGGGGCACAAAGGGTTCAGATAACGACAGAGATGATTGGATTAATAGTTGTCACAATGCTGATTTATTGGCTCTCAGAGTTGTTTCTCTTGCTCTCACAGTTTCAGAGTGCTGTACATTACTTAGAGCCGGTATTTGCTGTGTTAGTGTTTATCAAGTGTGGGGCTTGGGCTAAGGTTCTTGTTTCACTGTACTTTATGGCAATGATTTGTAATACGGGCGCGCTCCGGCAGCAGGGCGGGATGGACGTGGCCGTGGACTCGTACCCGGCCGTCCCGCTGCTCTTCACCGCCCTGGCCCTTGCCCTCGCCTCCGTCTCCGTGAGGCTGCGGGGAGCCGAGGGGGAGCGGCCCCGGGGACCAGGAGGCGGCGGGAGCGGGGCCCGAGGCCGGGAGGAAGGCGGCTGCTGAGCAGCGGGAGGAGGCGGCCGAGGAGCCGAGCCCCGCGGAGGAGCCGAGCCCCGCGGAGGAGCCGAGCCCCGCGGCCGAGCCGAGCCCAGCCCCGCGGCGGCCGAGAGCGTCCCCCGGGAGCCGCCCGCCGAGCCCCGGGAGGATGCAGGAGCCCACGAAGCGTTTCCCAGCAGGGCAGAGGGGGAAGAGCTGCACCCAGGGAAAGAGAAGCCGGTGGTGGGAGAGCCGGCAGGCACAGCAGCTGCACCAGCCCCAGGGACAAGTACAGCAGCGTCATTGGAGAGTTCTGAAGGGTTTGAATGGCCTCTGGGTACCCTTGGGACCTGCCTGCTGACTGTGATGGGGATCAGCATGTTGGCACACACACAGAGCGTGTTCTACCCACGGCCATTTTGTCTGATCTCAGAAGTCAAGCAGAGTCAGGTTTGCTTCTTGTCTGGGGTTAGACCACAATATGGGAGGAACAAGAGATCTTCCCCAAGGCTGGGCAGTCATGATTGGCAGGGTGTGTGGGACAGTATGAGCGAGCATCTGGTCCACTGGGCCCTTCCAGTGCTTTGGAAGCGTCGGAGATGGAAGGCAGCTATATGGAGTCCCCAGCAACAAGCTGCAGAAACTGCTGAAGGGGACAGTGAATTGTTTTGACCCTGGTGGGCCCATGACAATGATCTTAACGTCCTTTGCAAGTCTAACCATTCTATGATGCTGTGAAAAGCATATATTTCATAGTTATTGAAGATTACCTTGCATCATCATAGAAGAGAACTGCATATATAGATAGTGATGAATATTTCAAACTTGTTTGAGAATGATTACAGTAGGAGCTTCTAGTGCTAAAGACCTCCTTACGTCTTTATCTCTGCACATTACAGTCATGATATATGGGTGAGAAGGCTAACAATTAATAGTTGTTAAGTACACTGTGTCCCATTCAGGCCGCAGCTTCATTAAATCTCTAGACATTCATGGCAGAGGATAGTCGTGTATATCTGGAGTTAAGTCTACAATGATACTTCACACTTTGGATAACTATGCTAATAAAAACACACAAAAAGGTATACTAACAGGGGAGTTTATAAGTTTTCACATTATGTAGTGGAGCAAGACTGATTTTACTGGGCTTAGCAATTGCTCTGTTTAGAGCATAAAGCCTTTTTTCTTCAATAAGCTTTGAGATTCACAGTTATCTTTAACTAAAAGAGTGTCTTCTATAATTTTTATCAATCCTGTCATTAGCTTATCAGTCAAGCATAAACAGTTTACATAAATTATATTTTAAACTATTAGAAGTTTTCTTCAGAGAGGTTCCATACACACTTCCATGTAATTTAAGGGCAACTAATTCTATTAAACCAGAAATTATTCACAGAAAGATAAGATTCTTTAATATATTTTTTATTGTAGAAGACACTAAATAAGCATCTGCTTATTACATTAGGTAATGCTTCTACCACACAACAACAATTACTTTTGCTTAGGAGAGATGGAGAGAATCTGATAGACGTCTGATGGAAACTGATGGACAGGGGCAGAGCAGATGACATCATCTACCTGGATTTGTGCAAAGTGTTTTGACGCTGTATCACATGACATCATTGTCTCTAAACTGGAGAGACATCAATTTGATAGGTGGACCAGTCGGTGGATAAAGAACTGCCTGGATGGCCACATATGAGCAGCTGTGGTCAATGGCTCAATGTCCAGCTGGAGACCAGTAACGAGTGGTGTCCCTCAGGGATCGGTGTTGGGACTGGTCTTGTTCAACATCTTTGTCGACGACATGAACAGTGGGATTGAATGCGCCCTCAGCAAGTTTGCCGATGACACCAAGCTGTGTGGTTCAGTTGATATGCTGGATGGAAGGAATGCCATCCAGAGGGACCTTGACATGCTTGTGAGGTGGGCTGATGCCAACTGCATGAAGTTTAACCATGCCAAGTGCAAGGTCCTGAACCTGGGTTGGAGCAATCCCAGGCACAGTTACAGGTTGGGCAGAGAAGAGATTCAGAGCAGCCCTGCGGAGAAAGACCTGGGGGTGTTGGTCGATGAGAAAATGAACATGAGCTGGCTTCAGTGTGTGCTCGCAGCCCAGAAAGCCAACCGTATCCTGGGCTGCATCAAAAGGAGCGTGACCAGCAGGTCAAAGGAGACGATCCTGCCCCTCTACTCTGCTCTTGTGAGACCTCACCTGGAGTATTGTGTGCAGTTCTGGTGTCCTCAACATAAAAAGGACATGGAACTGCTGGAACAAGTCCAGAGGAGGGCCACGAGGATTATCAGGGGACTGGAGCACCTCCCATATGAAGATAGGCTGAGGGCTGTTCAGCCTGGAGAAGAGAAGGCTGTGTGGAGACCTCACAGAGCAGCCTTCCAGTATCTGAAGGGGGGCTACAGGGATTCTGGGGATGGACTCTTCATCAGGGACTGTAGTAACAGGACAAGGGGCAACGGCTTAAAACTTAAACAGGGGAAGTTTAGATTGGATATAAGGAAGAAAATTCTTTACTGTGAGGGTGGTGAGGCACTGGAATCGGTTGCCCAGGGAGGTTGTGAATGCTCCATCCCTGGCGGTGTTCGAGGCCAGTTTGGACAGAGCCTTGGGTGGCATGGTTTAGTGGGAGGTGTTCCTGCCCATGGCAGGGGGTTGGAACTAGATGATCCTAAGGTACTTTCCAACCCCAACTATTCTATGATTCTACGATTCAATGATTCTATGAATTGCTGGACTGTTGGCCAGTATGAATAGTCATGTAACAGTTATCATGTTAAAGAATAAGTAACCTGTTGTTGTCCTTAATTCAATTTTGTTTTTCTAATACCAGCTATTCAGTTGAACCAACATGCTCAGCCTTCAGAATATTATTTTCAACTGTGATATTTTTATTTTAAGTGATTTGTATTAATCATTCAAATTTACATCTCTCACATCTGAAGGCATGTAAAAACCAAGCACTTTGTTGTTTTTCAGATCAGAAGAGTTGCACTCCTCATTGACAATATTTAGGCAATTTACTTAGAAGACCTGTATCCATGTTCACAATCTTTCAAAGCAGAGCAGGGTTCTGAATATTGGCTTTCTTTGATCTAGCTGAATGACTAGAGGCATTACCTGTCATGATTTTTGATTGCTGCTAATATATGGGCCATAAGCAGCTTTAGCTTCCGTAACGCATTCATATAGCAGTGAGGCCTCTGATAACATGAAAAATAAACTCCTTTGCTTGAGAATCCTATTCTTGGCTTTGGGATTTACACTAAAGTGCAATCTCAGACAGTATGTCAAAACCCAGATGACTAGCATGTGCTCACTGGAATGTACCTAAGGCTCTGTGATTAGGGTAAATGGGGTGAGATTTGTTTCACCTAAATTTAATAAAGTCAATACACATATCTACATGTGAGAATCTCTTGGAGATCTCTTTGGAGAAGAGGAGACTGAGGGGTGACCTCATCAATGTTTACAAATATGTAAAGGGTAGGTGTCAGGATGATGGAGCTAGGCTTTTTTCAGTGATATCCAGTGATAGGACAAGGGGCAATGGGTGTAAACTGGAGCATAGGAAGTTCCACGTTAACATCAGGAAGAACTTCTTTACTGTAAGAGTGACAGAGCACTGGAACAGGTTGCCCAGGGGGGTTGTGGAGTCTCCTACACTGGAGATATTCAAGGCCCGCCTGGACAAGTTCCTGTGTGATGTACTGTAGGTTACCCTGCTCTTGCAGGGGGGTTGGACTAGATGATCTTTTTAGGTCCCTTCCAACCCTTGGGATTCTGTGATTCTGTGATTCTGTGATTCTGTGAGCTAGGCAACTAGATCTCTACCATAATTAGTGAAGATCACCAATACAGTCAATGTAGTCTAGTCTTCTGAGAAAGTAGAGACCACTCTAGACATGATTTAGATTCCCAGTCTCGTAAGTAGAAACATTTTAGATACTGTAGGCAGGACTGAGTTCTCTAAAACCTAATTTCTATTGCATTTTCTCTGCCTTATTAAATCCTGTCCAGTCTCCAGCTGCCACCAAGAAAGCCACAGGTCTTTCCTAAATTCTGTGGTTTATCCTTCAAGCACTTGCAGATGTGTCAGAAACTATTAGGGCATCAATAATGATGCTAAACAGACATGCTCAGGCAGGTGAATTCCTCGTGAGGCTGCCTGGGTATGAACTCTATTATTCTGGCTGAAAATCTCATTCCCATGCTCATACTGTTTTAAATCAGATATTAGAGCATGAGGAGTTTGGTCATACTTTTTCAGAGAAGAGGCTGACAACACCTATGTTCTGAATACAGATAGCCATGAAGGCTTATAGAAAACTGCAGGAGAAAACTGTGATGGAAAGGGTACTGAAGTACTGGTAAAGCCAATCTCAGTCTTCTTTAAAAGACATTTTTAAGGGACAGATTAATCAAATGTCTCTGTGACTGTAAAGATTCAGAATTAATAGCTGGGCTTGGATTAAGTAATTTCTCAAAGTGCATTCCTGTCTTTCAGATGTATGTTCTCAAATGGTGGTTGAGTGCACAGCAGAAATTTTGATTATGGATTTGTCTTTATTTAGGTTACTTAGTTTTTCTTTAGATGAAAATGGAGAAGGCTTCACCAGATAAAATATTTGACACTCCTGAAAAACATAACAAATATTCCAATGCTCTGAACTTTTATAAAAATTTATATAAAATTTTACTATGATTCCTTTACAAAATCATTATAAGATCTACTACAAGTCCTTACAATTTTTGAGAATCAATGGAGACTAACCTCAATTAAAAAAACCCAAAACACAAAAATGCAAAAACCAAGACAAAGCCTCAGCAGCAGAATAATGGTTATTTATACTCACCCCTCCTGGAAAAGGGCAAGATATTCACTGAATGCTGATAGGTGATATTTTGTTTCCTTGTTTTAAACAGATACTTAGGGCTCATTTTGCCCATGCAAAATAATTTAAGTAGACTCTAGATAAGCCCTTCTTTTCTCAAATGTATTCTTAATTTATGTTGGTATCAAGACTTCACAAAAAATGTAAAATTTGCTTGGCCTTTTAGAGACTGTATCAGCTGTATAAATTGCTTTCTTGTCCTTGCCTTAGGGTGCTTAGTCTAGTTTTGAACAGTATTACAATATACAAACACCAGCTACAAATCACAATGTTCTATTGTCAAATATGTATAAGATCATCTTTTTGTTTGTTTCTGGTCCAGCCAGTAGAACAAAATTACTCTTTTCATCTAGAAAACCGTTTATTGCTACATGTGGAAAATGCTTATAAAGGACTACCAACTTTATCATTTGAACATGGTTTCAGTATACAAACAGAAAAGGATGAATTTTCATTGTAAAAAGTGCTCACATAAATGAACTAGATGATGTTGAGCATCATTTTAGACACAGACCAATTTGAACTCCTGATCCAGTAATTGTGTCTGGGTTTTTAAAATCCCAGTTTTAAGCTCTTCAGTGACCACAATATAGCCACCCTCATCACAGATGTATAGCTGGAAAGGAGCCAACATATTTTCTTTCCCTCAGGGACTTTCTTTCCTTTTTATGTAGACAAATCATTAAGTGCTTCAGTTTATCCTTGACAAACAAAAAAACTAATTGTTTCTATATCATCCCTTATTTTTCACTCAGAATCTGCATGAACACAATCCTGCCTTCACCACTGTAAACTGGGGAAGTGGTGTCATGTTCTTTAGTCACTTCCAGCTCAGGTTGCTAGACAGAGATCTGTTTTATCTTTACATTCTGGCAGTATTGACTACTCTAACAGAACTTGTTCATCTGCAGTATCCTTTCTTCAGTGTCTTCTCTCTGATATGAAGCTCTGTTAGAAGTGTAATACCCAATAACGCAGATAGCACCAAAACCCAGATAGCTGTATATATTGCTAAAAGAATTCAAGTTCCAACAGATCCATTACCTTTGTCATTGGTTTTGCAAGGCGTATGCATGTACCTAGCCTAAAAGTGAGAAAATCAAACTTTTAAATAATTACAGAAATGCCACAGAGTTTGTCTCCTCTTATGAACCTATGTGCTGGTGTCATACCTCTCAATAAACAGAAATAAACTAATTGACAGAATTAGAAAACAAAGAATGATAACTTCAGGAATTAGGCTCTTTTGATATCTAGATCAGGCAGTACTCTTGACTGATACTATATATACACAAATTTGCAAGGTTTCACATTTAGGTCTAGCTGGTGAATTGGATCTTCTCAGAAGATTTCACTGCACAGATGTGAGAATGTAACAGATTTGACTTCTGATTATCACTTTAAGCTTATCTCCTTGCTGCTCAGGCTCAGGTCAGGGTCACTTGGGGAGCAATCTCAGCCATCCCCACCTCTCTCACACACAGCCAGGGGCTGATGCAGCTCGCCAGGGGCCCTTCCTGCTGTGGGGCTCCTTGGTGAGTGCAGCCCATTTCTTGCAGGCTGGTGACAGGCAGCTGCCAGTTCCCGTGCCCTCCAGCAGTGAAGGCGGATGTGGCCATGCGGATGGTGAGTGTGGAGAAGACAGGGGCAGGATGTCCCTTCTCTCCCGCTCTTGCAGGCAGGCACGCGTGCTGCAATGGGGCTGCCGCTGCCCTTCCCGCAGGGCACATCCGTCCCCATCGCTCTGCGGCAGGAGAGAGCTGAGCCCCGGGGCCTCTCGCTCCCAAGTGAGGCTGCCTCTCTCACGCCCTCAGTAGTGGGGGGACAGCACGGAGGGAGTCTGGGGGTGCTCTCCTGGTGCTTCTCCTCCACGACTCTTTGCTCTGTTTCCCTTGGCAGCAGGTGGGCCCTGCAGGAGCAGGAGGAGGCTGCCGTGGCCATTTGCACGGCCAGGGACCCTGGCTGCGGCAGAGGCACCAGGGCCATCGGGCTCTGCCGGACCAGGAGCCCTCTTTGGCCGGCCCCTGGCAGATCTGTGCAGCCAGGACGGCAGGCTGCCACAGCCCATCCAGGTAAGCCAGCCTGGCTGGGGGGTCCCCATCCCATCCTATCCCATCCTGACAGCTCCTCCAGAGAGAGCCTGTCCCCAGCACCTACCTCAGCGCCTGTCTCCAGCCCAGCAACTCTCCTGCTCTGTGCCCTCAGGACCTGCTGGCTCTGCTCAGTGAGCGTGGCCCATCCACGGAGGGGATCTTCCGGCTGGCAGCCAGCCAGCGCGCCTGCCGAGAGGTCAGGGAGGCCCTGGACAGCGGGCTGCCGGTGCAGCTGGAAAACCAGCCCGTGCTGCTGCTGGCTGTCCTCCTGAAGGTGAGCCCTGCTGACCCCGAGCCCTGCAGCCCCTGGCTCTCTTGGTGCCGATGGGCACCTGCGGGAGCACAAGCAGAAACCCAGCCGCCTGCTCGTGAGCCAGAGGGCTGGGGATGCTGCGGCTGCTCCTGGAGGCAGCGGCCAAAGCCTCACCTGAAGCCCTTGGCACTGCAGGACCTCCTCCGGAAGATCCCCTCCACGCTCCTCGACGTCCAGCTGTTCGAGGAGTGGATGCGTGCCATGGACAAGACCAGCAGGCAGGAGAGGCTGGCAGCACTCAGACAGTAAGTGTGGCAGCAGCCAGCAGGGACTGGCACAGGCTGGGACTACACTGCAAAGCAGCGGCCAGCCTGAAATAGCCATGGCTCCTGCAAGCCACCTCCTGCTGCTGTGGGGTTTATGTCTGGGGTAAAAAAGGCACCGAAAAGCTTTTCTCTCCAGGGAGCACTTCCCACAGGCACTGGGGCTTGCTCCAACAGGGGCCGCTTTCAGAAGAGCAGGGAGAGAGGCAGTTGGCCCTATCTCAGCAAAAGCAGTCCCTCTGCTGTAGAGCAGGCAGCGGCCTTGGCTGAGAGCAGCCTGGGAGACCTCTGTTGTCAACACCGACTTCATTAACGCTGTGCTCCTGTTCCCCCAGGGTGGCCAGCAAGCTCCCGGAGGCCAACCTGCTCCTGCTCCGCCACTTGCTGTCGCTGCTTAGCAGCATCAGCAAGAGCGTGGCCACAACCAAGATGACTGCTGGGAACCTGGCCATCTGCCTGGCACCAAACCTCCTGAGCCCACCCCAGGAGCTGCCCCTGGATGTCCTGGCTCTGGAGACAGGGAAGGTACGCTGTGTTCACCACCCAGCTACAGAGTCCCCAGCCCAGCCCAGCGTTGCTGCTCACAGGGCCCTGGCTGCCTCCTCCCATCAGCAAAGCCATGGGGCAGCAGTCAGGAGGAGCAGCCCCACGGCTGCACCTTCCTGCGCAGAAGCGCAGGTCAGGCTGGGAAAGGCTGTCTGAGCCCTCCTCAGCCCCCTCGGTGACACCAGTGGTTTGCTGTGTGCAGGTGACGCAGCTCGTCGAGCTCCTCATCGACCACCATGAGGAGCTCCTTGGAGAGCAGGCGGCCGGGCTGGCCAGCGGGGGGGATGAGGAGACACCAGCACCTCAAGCAGAGCTGGAAACAGCAGAGGTAAGTGAAGTGCACGAGCAGTGTGACAACAAAAGCCTCCCCTCTCAGAAGGGGCGGCTGCTGCCGCAGCAGGGACAAGCACGGTCCTCCACCAGCCTGCAGCTCCGCCGAGGTGCAGAGCAAGGCTGATGCAGGTTGGCCATCCCGCTTTGTTGAGCTGATCCCACCACACTGGCTCAGCTGAGCTGAGCAAACCCATCCAAGGGATGCGCCTTTTAGAGCCGGGGTAGCAACTGTGCAGGGAGGTCCTTGCCCCCTGCTAACCAACACATTGGCATTGCAGGTGCCTCCCATTGCTCCTGAGAGCAAACAGCAGAGGAGCTTCTCCGGGGAGAAAAGGTAAAACTGCCTGGCTTTGCTTGGTTCAAGGTAATCATGGCTTCACTTGTCTAACAATACTGTTGAATGGAAAGGTTCCCAAGCTCTTCGCGGAACACCAGGAAGCGAAGAGCAACCTGGGAAGAGGGCAGCGACGGGCCACCGTGCCCGAAGAAGAGCAAACCCGAGCTCTCAGGGATGGGAGACTGAAGAAATTCAAGCAGGGGAAGAACAAGGCACCCCGGTATGTAGCAGAGCCTGTGCTCCATCTTTTTGCCAAGCTCTGAGTATAGCAAACGTTCCTGAGGTGCACAGGATGGTCCTGCCTCAGGGGAACATGTATGCCAGGAGAAACATGCTACCCCAGCATTGCCTGCCAACCTGTGATTTTAGTATGGCAGAGAGAGGGATGCTGCTGCTTGGGTTTTGGAAAGGACCATACCCCAGCTTCCCAGGCTCCCTGCCGAGCCCTGCTGCCTGGCAAGGGGGCACTGCACATCTCTGTCAACGTGCCGTGCTCTGAGGGTATCACATGTGTTGAGAAGGGACCAAAGCAACACTGTAGTTGTCAGTTAGGAGCCAGTAAGGAGCCTCTCTCCTGTGCTAGCAATGACCCTTTTTACAGCATAGTTCTGAAAAACCCAGGAGCCGAGTCCCGCCTGCTCCTGCCCTCATGGCTTCATCAGCGCTTTCTGACTCTGCCCGTGTAGGTGCCCATTTACTGCTTCAGCTCCCCGCATGAGCTCTGCTGCCTGGGCTCGGCGTTCCACCCTGCGGGCCCAGCACCACCTCGGCAGCGGCGAGGACAGAGCCACCATGTCCTTCTGCTCTGGATAGAAGGTTCCACCAGCTCGCCCCGGAGCCAGAGCAGCGCCCTCAGACCCATCCCAGCCCTCGCAGGAGGCCTTGCTGGCTCACTCCTCAGCTCCACCAGCAAATGCCAGACCACTGGTGCATCCCCCCAAGTGAGAAGCTGGCCTCTGGACTTCAGCTTACCATGTTCACTACCACCTTTGTTACTATCATTGTTACTACACCGGTTACTATCATTGTTACTACACCGGTTACTATCATTGTTACTACACCGGTTACTACGTTTGTTAATACACTTGTTTCTGTGTTTATAACTACGTTTATTAGTCTTTTTCTACATCTTTTAGGAACAAATTTTAGGATATACTTTAGGATAGATATAGGATATAGTTTAGGAAACACATTCCGGAATAGAGGATATATTTAGGATATAGTTTAAGGAAGCACGTTATAGGGTAGTAGTTAATTCACGTTGTTTGAGTACTCACTTCGCAGGATCATAGAATAGTTAGGGTTAGAAAAGGATAGTTAGGGTTGGAAAGGACTTCCAGTAATTTCATGTTATGTCACAAGACTACTCTTCGAGTGGCTTTTCATCTGTGTTAGTAAAAAGCAGAAAGAATTACAAAAGTCATATCTCTCTGCCTTGCCATCTGCATCCTGCAGAATGCAAAACAGAAAAGAAAGTATACTGAGAGAGTCTTTGGATTAGGAAAGAAATGACAGAAAGATATTTATGAATGCAGAAGAACTACTGCTACACCTTGAAAAAGATGCGGATGAGCTCCGAAGAGTACTGCCTGCTGTTGGAATACAGCTGCATATCTTAAACACCTGTTAAGTCCAGAAGTAAAGAGAAACTTGCTTCTAAACCAAAATGCAGGCAGGCAGCAGAAAGCAGCACTGAACTGCACTACTGTGTTTTCAGTCACAACTGCTCGTGGTGGGAGAGAGATGCTGAAACAGAAACAAAAGAAGCAACAACAAGGAAACATAATTGAGAAAAAACACAAACCAAAGCAACAGAAAACCAAACAACACCCCCCATCCCCCACCCCACCTCTTCCCCACCACCGCCAAAAGAAAAAGGAAAAAAAAAAAAAGAAAAAACCAACACAAACCAAACAAAACCCTTAAATCCTATTTGGGGAAAAAAAAAAAAAAAAGAAAAAAAATCCCTCAGATCTCTCTGCACTCTGATGGGAGAAACACTGGGAGATGGTAGCAGGTGTCCCAGGCATCTGCAAACAAAGCCGTGTCAAACTGGGTACCAAGAGAGTGATCTGTTAATAACAGGGGTGAGCGGCTGATACGCGTTTATTCCCTTTTGCATTTGCTGGAATACATTGTGCAGACTGCCGGCAGTTCTCGGCGTTGCTTCTATCTATTATGCCTTTCTGAATTTTCTTTACCATTTCTACACAAAAATGAAGTGTCAAATGCATACCTGGCCAGTCTCTATGTTTGGATGAGTCCCTTCCCTTTTTATTCCTCTCTCCATCTCTGGGTTTCCCTTCTCTCTCTATCTGGTACTTACCTGTCCAAGAAGACAAAAAAGGTCACGCGATGGCTACATTTGTATAAGCCTTTTCTTTCTCCCAGGAGCTTTGTTTTTTCTCCTAAAACACCTGAGGAGACACTTGCATCCAAGAAAAGGTCTTAACAAGGAAAGAACTTGAGCACATTGCTGATACTTCTAATCTGAGAAACAAAAGCACTACTTCTGCCCAGAAGGCCACTGGTCAGTATTTCTGTGATCTTGCTACGGTTTCATTCCATCCTCCTTCACATTCAGTACCAAAGCCCCAAATCTCTTGGCCATGCTGACATACCACAGACTCTCCTAGGAAGAGAGCAATATGAAGAGCATACGGAACTTCTATTTATGAAAAGGAGATTATATCTTGTCACCTGGAAAAGTTAGAAATGCTAAGTAACTGTCCTGGGTTGAGCAGCAGCAGTCATTTTTCTCCTTCTTAGGAGCTAGTACAGTGCTGTGTTTTGATCTTTTGGCCTGGGAACAGTGCTGATAACGCCGATGTTTTCAGTTGCTCCTCGAATGTTTGGTCTGGCCAAGGACTTTCTGAGCCTCATGCTCTGCCAGGGAGGAGGGGAGGCCAGGAGGAAGCAGAGACAGGACACCTGACCCAAACTAGCCAAAGAGGTATTCCATACCACAGCACAGCATGCCCAGGATGTAACGGGGAGTGACCCGGAAGGGCTGGTGGGACTGCAGGGTTGGAGAAGGTATTGGTCGGTGCTCGGCTGGGGGGAGTGGGGCGAGTTATTGGTCGGCGTGTGTTGAGGTGTTGTATTCTTTCCTCTTGTTATTTCCTCTATCATTATTATTATTGGTGGTAGCAGTAGTGATTTGTGTTATACCTTAGTTACTAAACTGTTCTTATCTCAACCCGTGGGAGTTGCATTCTTTTCGATTCTCCTCTCCGTCCCTCCAGGAGCAGGGGGAGGGCAAGAAGTGGGGGAGTGAGTGAACGAGGTTTGTGGTTCGGTTTAAACCATGACAGTAACAAACGGACAGCCACTTCAAATCTACCGCATCTAAAAAGTAGCTGATGAAGTGTCTGAAGAGCCTCACTGACTATTAAAACAGAAGGCATTACACTGATAACTGTGCATGCATCGACTGTCTCTATGCGTATGTTAAACAGATTGGTGTTGGCTCCGGTCTTGTTCAACATCTTTGTCGCTGACATGGATAGTGTGGGATTGAGTGCGCCCTCAGCAAGTTTGCTGATGACACCAAGCCGTGTGGTTCGGTTGATACACTTGGAGGGAAGGGATGCCATCCAGAGGGACCTCGACACGCTTGGGAGGTGGGCTGATGCCAACCTTATGAAGTTCAACCATGCCAAGTGCAAGGTCCTACACCTGGGTCAGAGCAATCCCAGGCACAGCTACAGACTGGGCAGAGAAGAGATTCAGAGCAGCCCTGCGGAGAAGGACTTGGGCGTGCTGGTCGATGAGAAAATGACCATGAGCCGGCTGCAGTGTGCGCTCGCAGCCCAGAAAGCCAACCGTATCCTGGGCTGCATCAAAAGGAGCGTGACCAGCAGGACAAAGGAGGTGATCCTGCCCCTCTGCTCAGCTCTCGTGAGACCTCACCTGGAGTATTGTGTGCAGTTCGGGTGTCCTCAACAGAAAACGGACATGGAACTGTTGGAACAAGTCCAGAGGAGGGCCACGAGGATGATCAGGGGACTGGAGCACCTCCCGTATGAAGACAGGCTGAGGAAGTTGGGGCTGCATGGATGTGAGAATTTAACATATTTGACTTCTGATTATCACTTTAAGCTTATCTCCTTGCTGCTCCTTTGTGAATTCCCCCAGCTTCCATCTCCTGATGGATGGTCCCTTCAATGAATGGTCCCTTCAACGGTCCCCCCTGAAGGGGCCTACAATAGGCATCCTTTTGGGCCGCCTTCAGACACCAGAAGGCTGTTAATTGTGTGGAGGAAGAGGTTGTTAGAAAGTCCATAGAAAGGTAAGAAAGGTAAAATCTCAGACAAGAAGCAGGACAGAGCTAGGAATCATTTTTATCTCGAGTATTCAAGAAGAAAAAGGGACCTTTCCAACCCTAACTATTCTGTGATGCTACGAAGAACAACATGGAAAGAGACATAATCGTAATAGTCTCAGGAGACCTTCTTGCATATACCCTGTGCCTCCCAACAGAGGTCTCGTGGAGATAAGCACCGTGTGCGCCCCATGACAGAATTTCGGAAAAAGAAACTGAAATAAGATGGTGTCAATGGAAGCCAAGCAGGTGCAGCAGAAGAGCAGCTTGGAGCTCCTCCTGGAACTGGGGCGGGAACAGAAATTGTGTGCTCTCTAGAAGCAAGGTCGAGCCTCTCAGGAAGACTACTGAGCTGTGGTTCACACATGGAGGGAGACACTACGGCAGGCCGAAGCTCAGCTAGAGATGCAACTGGTCTGTGTTCCGTCAGAATACAACAAAAGGCTTTTTGAAGTATGCTGAAAACAAGCGGAGGCCTAAGGAAAGTATTGGACTGATGCTTTATGAAGGTGGCCACCGAAAAGTGGGGATGAAGAAAAGACAGAGGCATTTAATGCTTTTGCATTGCCTCAGTCCTCAGTGCGCATGGTAGACCTGGGGCTCCCTGGTCCTGTGAGTTGGAAAACCATGGCTGCAGGAGCCGTGACTTTCCATTGGTGGACACTGCAGCTATAAGGGAGCAGTCTTCAGGGCCGGATCTGGACATAGGCATCCTGGAGAGAGCCCCACAGGGCTCCCCCCCACCTGGTCCCCCAGGTCACAATGGCGTTCCGTACTAACCCAGTGCTACCCCAGCAACAGCCCCAGTGCCTGCACGGACGGTGCTGCGAGTGGCAGCACCAGCGGCACTGGGGTGCTTCTCTCTTGCGGAGGAGCGCTCCAACCCTGAGCGTAGCGAGTTTTTACTTGCGACTCTTCTCGTGGCCCTGTCAGGATGGGGCAGTGGCTCTGCTGCTGCGGGTCCAGGTGGGTTCCCCAACAGCTCGGGGATGCACCGGCAGAGCCGGGCCCCGCAGCAACCGCCTTGCTCATGCCCGATGCCGTCTGCCCTGCAGGGATGACCCTGGCCCTGAGCAGCAGCGCGAGCCCGACCCGGTGCTGCCAGAGCCGCTGCTGCGGGAGCGCGTGCGGGTGACCCAGGGCCGTGGCCAGAGGAAGAAGAGGGACCTCCTCCTCTTCAGAGACACCCTGGTCATCACCAAGACCAAGTAAGACTGGCAGAGCCCAGCTGCCTTTCCTCGCAAGCCCTGGCCCTGGCACCAGGGCACCAGAGCAGGGACAGCCAACGAGCAGCCCCGGGGCCCCAGCACCCTGATGCTGGATGCACCCGTGGCCTTGCCCATGGCTGGTGGGCACTAGAGGGGAGCCAGCGGGCTCGGCCACCTCCAGGTCACTCCCTGCTGCTCCTCTCTGCAGACGTGGCAGCGCCCCGCGCCCGCTGCTGTGCCTGGCCCTGGGCCTGCTCCAGGTGCTCAGCGGCGGCAAGGGCTCAGCTGGTGATGCTGCTGAGGAGGAGGAGGAGGAGGAGGAAGGGAAGGCCACCAGCTCCCTTGTCTTCCTCTGGCCCTGTGGCTCCTGTGTTGTCACCTTCTGGTGAGTCTTGGTGCAACGTTCCACCAGAGGGGTGGGCAGCTCCTCTGTCCTGCCCCATGGGGCATCATGTGCTGGGGCACAGCAGGCGCTCAGGCTGTTTCTCCTCTCTTTTGGCAGCTCACGGGCAGCGAAGGAGATCTGGGTCAGCGCCCTCCTTGGGTAAGCCCTGCCTGGCACTGCAGCAGGGACAGCCTGGGCAGTCAGAGCACCCATCATGGGGGATGCTCCATGTGTGCCATGGATGCTGAAACACCCTGTCTGAGCTGGGCAGAGGTTTCCTCACAGCTGCAGGCAGAGGTGTCACCACTGCGTAGCGGGCACAGCTGGCAGAGCTGCCTCATCCAGCTGTGTCCAGCCAACACCTGCCCAGCCCCATTCTCGCCACTGCCGCTGCTCCCGCTCCACTGCCAGGCGGTCCTGGCTGGTCCTGGCAGCGTGGAAGCGCTCCCCAGGCTCGCAGCGGAGGGAAGAGCTGGCTCGGGTCTCACACAGCTCTTTCTCTGCCCCTTCCCCATGCACAGACCACCGGAAGGAGTTCAGGGAGCCCGGGTGACCCAGCTGCCGTCCATACAGCTGGTGATGAAGGAGCTGAGTGGCCGCCACGCTGTGAGTGTCCCTCCTGCCTCTGCTCTGCCCCCAAGGGCTCCTCCAGCCCAGCATCAGCTTCATCACTCCTCACCTTCTGCTCTTTTCCCCTTCCCCAGGGGTCGACACTGGATGCCAGCAGCCTGGAGAAGCTGCTCCAGCGCCAGGCTCAGGTCAGGGTCACTTGGGGAGCAATCTCAGCCATCCCCACCTCTCTCACACACAGCCAGGGGCTGATGCAGCTCGCCAGGGGCCCTTCCTGCTGTGGGGCTCCTTGGTGAGTGCAGCCCATTTCTTGCAGGCTGGTGACAGGCAGCTGCCAGTTCCCGTGCCCTCCAGCAGTGAAGGCGGATGTGGCCATGCAGATGGTGAGTGTGGAGAAGACAGGGGCAGGATGTCCCTTCTCTCCCGCTCTTGCAGGCAGGCACGCGTGCTGCAATGGGGCTGCCGCTGCCCTTCCCGCAGGGCACATCCGTCCCCATCGCTCTGCGGCAGGAGAGAGCTGAGCCCCGGGGCCTCTCGCTCCCAAGTGAGGCTGCCTCTCTCACGCCCTCAGTAGTGGGGGGACAGCACGGAGGGAGTCTGGGGGTGCTCTCCTGGTGCTTCTCCTCCACGACTCTTTGCTCTGTTTCCCTTGGCAGCAGGTGGGCCCTGCAGGAGCAGGAGGAGGCTGCCGTGGCCATTTGCACGGCCAGGGACCCTGGCTGCGGCAGAGGCACCAGGGCCATCGGGCTCTGCCGGACCAGGAGCCCTCTTTGGCCGGCCCCTGGCAGATCTGTGCAGCCAGGACGGCAGGCTGCCACAGCCCATCCAGGTAAGCCAGCCTGGCTGGGGGGTCCCCATCCCATCCTATCCCATCCTGACAGCTCCTCCAGAGAGAGCCTGTCCCCAGCACCTACCTCAGCGCCTGTCTCCAGCCCAGCAACTCTCCTGCTCTGTGCCCTCAGGACCTGCTGGCTCTGCTCAGTGAGCGTGGCCCATCCACGGAGGGGATCTTCCGGCTGGCAGCCAGCCAGCGCGCCTGCCGAGAGGTCAGGGAGGCCCTGGACAGCGGGCTGCCGGTGCAGCTGGAAAACCAGCCCGTGCTGCTGCTGGCTGTCCTCCTGAAGGTGAGCCCTGCTGACCCCGAGCCCTGCAGCCCCTGGCTCTCTTGGTGCCGATGGGCACCTGCGGGAGCACAAGCAGAAACCCAGCCGCCTGCTCGTGAGCCAGAGGGCTGGGGATGCTGCGGCTGCTCCTGGAGGCAGCGGCCAAAGCCTCACCTGAAGCCCTTGGCACTGCAGGACCTCCTCCGGAAGATCCCCTCCACGCTCCTCGACGTCCAGCTGTTCGAGGAGTGGATGCGTGCCATGGACAAGACCAGCAGGCAGGAGAGGCTGGCAGCACTCAGACAGTAAGTGTGGCAGCAGCCAGCAGGGACTGGCACAGGCTGGGACTACACTGCAAAGCAGCGGCCAGCCTGAAATAGCCATGGCTCCTGCAAGCCACCTCCTGCTGCTGTGGGGTTTATGTCTGGGGTAAAAAAGGCACCGAAAAGCTTTTCTCTCCAGGGAGCACTTCCCACAGGCACTGGGGCTTGCTCCAACAGGGGCCGCTTTCAGAAGAGCAGGGAGAGAGGCAGTTGGCCCTATCTCAGCAAAAGCAGTCCCTCTGCTGTAGAGCAGGCAGCGGCCTTGGCTGAGAGCAGCCTGGGAGACCTCTGTTGTCAACACCGACTTCATTAACGCTGTGCTCCTGTTCCCCCAGGGTGGCCAGCAAGCTCCCGGAGGCCAACCTGCTCCTGCTCCGCCACTTGCTGTCGCTGCTTAGCAGCATCAGCAAGAGCGTGGCCACAACCAAGATGACTGCTGGGAACCTGGCCATCTGCCTGGCACCAAACCTCCTGAGCCCACCCCAGGAGCTGCCCCTGGATGTCCTGGCTCTGGAGACAGGGAAGGTACGCTGTGTTCACCACCCAGCTACAGAGTCCCCAGCCCAGCCCAGCGTTGCTGCTCACAGGGCCCTGGCTGCCTCCTCCCATCAGCAAAGCCATGGGGCAGCAGTCAGGAGGAGCAGCCCCACGGCTGCACCTTCCTGCGCAGAAGCGCAGGTCAGGCTGGGAAAGGCTGTCTGAGCCCTCCTCAGCCCCCTCGCTGACACCAGTGGTTTGCTGTGTGCAGGTGACGCAGCTCGTCGAGCTCCTCATCGACCACCATGAGGAGCTCCTTGGAGAGCAGGCGGCCGGGCTGGCCAGCGGGGGGGATGAGGAGACACCAGCACCTCAAGCAGAGCTGGAAACAGCAGAGGTAAGTGAAGTGCACGAGCAGTGTGACAACAAAAGCCTCCCCTCTCAGAAGGGGCGGCTGCTGCCGCAGCAGGGACAAGCACGGTCCTCCACCAGCCTGCAGCTCCGCCGAGGTGCAGAGCAAGGCTGATGCAGGTTGGCCATCCCGCTTTGTTGAGCTGATCCCACCACACTGGCTCAGCTGAGCTGAGCAAACCCATCCAAGGGATGCGCCTTTTAGAGCCGGGGTAGCAACTGTGCAGGGAGGTCCTTGCCCCCTGCTAACCAACACATTGGCATTGCAGGTGCCTCCCATTGCTCCTGAGAGCAAACAGCAGAGGAGCTTCTCCGGGGAGAAAAGGTAAAACTGCCTGGCTTTGCTTGGTTCAAGGTAATCATGGCTTCACTTGTCTAACAATACTGTTGAATGGAAAGGTTCCCAAGCTCTTCGCGGAACACCAGGAAGCGAAGAGCAACCTGGGAAGAGGGCAGCGACGGGCCACCGTGCCCGAAGAAGAGCAAACCCGAGCTCTCAGGGATGGGAGACTGAAGAAATTCAAGCAGGGGAAGAACAAGGCACCCCGGTATGTAGCAGAGCCTGTGCTCCATCTTTTTGCCAAGCTCTGAGTATAGCAAACGTTCCTGAGGTGCACAGGATGGTCCTGCCTCAGGGGAACATGTATGCCAGGAGAAACATGCTACCCCAGCATTGCCTGCCAACCTGTGATTTTAGTATGGCAGAGAGAGGGATGCTGCTGCTTGGGTTTTGGAAAGGACCATACCCCAGCTTCCCAGGCTCCCTGCCGAGCCCTGCTGCCTGGCAAGGGGGCACTGCACATCTCTGTCAACGTGCCGTGCTCTGAGGGTATCACATGTGTTGAGAAGGGACCAAAGCAACACTGTAGTTGTCAGTTAGGAGCCAGTAAGGAGCCTCTCTCCTGTGCTAGCAATGACCCTTTTTACAGCATAGTTCTGAAAAACCCAGGAGCCGAGTCCCGCCTGCTCCTGCCCTCATGGCTTCATCAGCGCTTTCTGACTCTGCCCGTGTAGGTGCCCATTTACTGCTTCAGCTCCCCGCATGAGCTCTGCTGCCTGGGCTCGGCGTTCCACCCTGCGGGCCCAGCACCACCTCGGCAGCGGCGAGGACAGAGCCACCATGTCCTTCTGCTCTGGATAGAAGGTTCCACCAGCTCGCCCCGGAGCCAGAGCAGCGCCCTCAGACCCATCCCAGCCCTCGCAGGAGGCCTTGCTGGCTCACTCCTCAGCTCCACCAGCAAATGCCAGACCACTGGTGCATCCCCCCAAGTGAGAAGCTGGCCTCTGGACTTCAGCTTACCATGTTCACTACCACCTTTGTTACTATCATTGTTACTACACCGGTTACTATCATTGTTACTACACCGGTTACTATCATTGTTACTACACCGGTTACTACGTTTGTTAATACACTTGTTTCTGTGTTTATAACTACGTTTATTAGTCTTTTTCTACATCTTTTAGGAACAAATTTTAGGATATACTTTAGGATAGATATAGGATATAGTTTAGGAAACACATTCCGGAATAGAGGATATATTTAGGATATAGTTTAAGGAAGCACGTTATAGGGTAGTAGTTAATTCACGTTGTTTGAGTACTCACTTCGCAGGATCATAGAATAGTTAGGGTTAGAAAAGGATAGTTAGGGTTGGAAAGGACTTCCAGTAATTTCATGTTATGTCACAAGACTACTCTTCGAGTGGCTTTTCATCTGTGTTAGTAAAAAGCAGAAAGAATTACAAAAGTCATATCTCTCTGCCTTGCCATCTGCATCCTGCAGAATGCAAAACAGAAAAGAAAGTATACTGAGAGAGTCTTTGGATTAGGAAAGAAATGACAGAAAGATATTTATGAATGCAGAAGAACTACTGCTACACCTTGAAAAAGATGCGGATGAGCTCCGAAGAGTACTGCCTGCTGTTGGAATACAGCTGCATATCTTAAACACCTGTTAAGTCCAGAAGTAAAGAGAAACTTGCTTCTAAACCAAAATGCAGGCAGGCAGCAGAAAGCAGCACTGAACTGCACTACTGTGTTTTCAGTCACAACTGCTCGTGGTGGGAGAGAGATGCTGAAACAGAAACAAAAGAAGCAACAACAAGGAAACATAATTGAGAAAAAACACAAACCAAAGCAACAGAAAACCAAACAACACCCCCCATCCCCCACCCCACCTCTTCCCCACCACCGCCAAAAGAAAAAGGAAAAAAAAAAAAAGAAAAAACCAACACAAACCAAACAAAACCCTTAAATCCTATTTGGGGAAAAAAAAAAAAAAAAGAAAAAAAATCCCTCAGATCTCTCTGCACTCTGATGGGAGAAACACTGGGAGATGGTAGCAGGTGTCCCAGGCATCTGCAAACAAAGCCGTGTCAAACTGGGTACCAAGAGAGTGATCTGTTAATAACAGGGGTGAGCGGCTGATACGCGTTTATTCCCTTTTGCATTTGCTGGAATACATTGTGCAGACTGCCGGCAGTTCTCGGCGTTGCTTCTATCTATTATGCCTTTCTGAATTTTCTTTACCATTTCTACACAAAAATGAAGTGTCAAATGCATACCTGGCCAGTCTCTATGTTTGGATGAGTCCCTTCCCTTTTTATTCCTCTCTCCATCTCTGGGTTTCCCTTCTCTCTCTATCTGGTACTTACCTGTCCAAGAAGACAAAAAAGGTCACGCGATGGCTACATTTGTATAAGCCTTTTCTTTCTCCCAGGAGCTTTGTTTTTTCTCCTAAAACACCTGAGGAGACACTTGCATCCAAGAAAAGGTCTTAACAAGGAAAGAACTTGAGCACATTGCTGATACTTCTAATCTGAGAAACAAAAGCACTACTTCTGCCCAGAAGGCCACTGGTCAGTATTTCTGTGATCTTGCTACGGTTTCATTCCATCCTCCTTCACATTCAGTACCAAAGCCCCAAATCTCTTGGCCATGCTGACATACCACAGACTCTCCTAGGAAGAGAGCAATATGAAGAGCATACGGAACTTCTATTTATGAAAAGGAGATTATATCTTGTCACCTGGAAAAGTTAGAAATGCTAAGTAACTGTCCTGGGTTGAGCAGCAGCAGTCATTTTTCTCCTTCTTAGGAGCTAGTACAGTGCTGTGTTTTGATCTTTTGGCCTGGGAACAGTGCTGATAACGCCGATGTTTTCAGTTGCTCCTCGAATGTTTGGTCTGGCCAAGGACTTTCTGAGCCTCATGCTCTGCCAGGGAGGAGGGGAGGCCAGGAGGAAGCAGAGACAGGACACCTGACCCAAACTAGCCAAAGAGGTATTCCATACCACAGCACAGCATGCCCAGGATGTAACGGGGAGTGACCCGGAAGGGCTGGTGGGACTGCAGGGTTGGAGAAGGTATTGGTCGGTGCTCGGCTGGGGGGAGTGGGGCGAGTTATTGGTCGGCGTGTGTTGAGGTGTTGTATTCTTTCCTCTTGTTATTTCCTCTATCATTATTATTATTGGTGGTAGCAGTAGTGATTTGTGTTATACCTTAGTTACTAAACTGTTCTTATCTCAACCCGTGGGAGTTGCATTCTTTTCGATTCTCCTCTCCGTCCCTCCAGGAGCAGGGGGAGGGCAAGAAGTGGGGGAGTGAGTGAACGAGGTTTGTGGTTCGGTTTAAACCATGACAGTAACAAACGGACAGCCACTTCAAATCTACCGCATCTAAAAAGTAGCTGATGAAGTGTCTGAAGAGCCTCACTGACTATTAAAACAGAAGGCATTACACTGATAACTGTGCATGCATCGACTGTCTCTATGCGTATGTTAAACAGATTGGTGTTGGCTCCGGTCTTGTTCAACATCTTTGTCGCTGACATGGATAGTGTGGGATTGAGTGCGCCCTCAGCAAGTTTGCTGATGACACCAAGCCGTGTGGTTCGGTTGATACACTTGGAGGGAAGGGATGCCATCCAGAGGGACCTCGACACGCTTGGGAGGTGGGCTGATGCCAACCTTATGAAGTTCAACCATGCCAAGTGCAAGGTCCTACACCTGGGTCAGAGCAATCCCAGGCACAGCTACAGACTGGGCAGAGAAGAGATTCAGAGCAGCCCTGCGGAGAAGGACTTGGGGGTGCTGGTCGATGAGAAAATGACCATGAGCCGGCTGCAGTGTGCGCTCGCAGCCCAGAAAGCCAACCGTATCCTGGGCTGCATCAAAAGGAGCGTGACCAGCAGGACAAAGGAGGTGATCCTGCCCCTCTGCTCAGCTCTCGTGAGACCTCACCTGGAGTATTGTGTGCAGTTCGGGTGTCCTCAACAGAAAACGGACATGGAACTGTTGGAACAAGTCCAGAGGAGGGCCACGAGGATGATCAGGGGACTGGAGCACCTCCCGTATGAAGACAGGCTGAGGAAGTTGGGGCTGCATGGATGTGAGAATTTAACATATTTGACTTCTGATTATCACTTTAAGCTTATCTCCTTGCTGCTCCTTTGTGAATTCCCCCAGCTTCCATCTCCTGATGGATGGTCCCTTCAATGAATGGTCCCTTCAACGGTCCCCCCTGAAGGGGCCTACAATAGGCATCCTTTTGGGCCGCCTTCAGACACCAGAAGGCTGTTAATTGTGTGGAGGAAGAGGTTGTTAGAAAGTCCATAGAAAGGTAAGAAAGGTAAAATCTCAGACAAGAAGCAGGACAGAGCTAGGAATCATTTTTATCTCGAGTATTCAAGAAGAAAAAGGGACCTTTCCAACCCTAACTATTCTGTGATGCTACGAAGAACAACATGGAAAGAGACATAATCGTAATAGTCTCAGGAGACCTTCTTGCATATACCCTGTGCCTCCCAACAGAGGTCTCGTGGAGATAAGCACCGTGTGCGCCCCATGACAGAATTTCGGAAAAAGAAACTGAAATAAGATGGTGTCAATGGAAGCCAAGCAGGTGCAGCAGAAGAGCAGCTTGGAGCTCCTCCTGGAACTGGGGCGGGAACAGAAATTGTGTGCTCTCTAGAAGCAAGGTCGAGCCTCTCAGGAAGACTACTGAGCTGTGGTTCACACATGGAGGGAGACACTACGGCAGGCCGAAGCTCAGCTAGAGATGCAACTGGTCTGTGTTCCGTCAGAATACAACAAAAGGCTTTTTGAAGTATGCTGAAAACAAGCGGAGGCCTAAGGAAAGTATTGGACTGATGCTTTATGAAGGTGGCCACCGAAAAGTGGGGATGAAGAAAAGACAGAGGCATTTAATGCTTTTGCATTGCCTCAGTCCTCAGTGCGCATGGTAGACCTGGGGCTCCCTGGTCCTGTGAGTTGGAAAACCATGGCTGCAGGAGCCGTGACTTTCCATTGGTGGACACTGCAGCTATAAGGGAGCAGTCTTCAGGGCCGGATCTGGACATAGGCATCCTGGAGAGAGCCCCACAGGGCTCCCCCCCACCTGGTCCCCCAGGTCACAATGGCGTTCCGTACTAACCCAGTGCTACCCCAGCAACAGCCCCAGTGCCTGCACGGACGGTGCTGCGAGTGGCAGCACCAGCGGCACTGGGGTGCTTCTCTCTTGCGGAGGAGCGCTCCAACCCTGAGCGTAGCGAGTTTTTACTTGCGACTCTTCTCGTGGCCCTGTCAGGATGGGGCAGTGGCTCTGCTGCTGCGGGTCCAGGTGGGTTCCCCAACAGCTCGGGGATGCACCGGCAGAGCCGGGCCCCGCAGCAACCGCCTTGCTCATGCCCGATGCCGTCTGCCCTGCAGGGATGACCCTGGCCCTGAGCAGCAGCGCGAGCCCGACCCGGTGCTGCCAGAGCCGCTGCTGCGGGAGCGCGTGCGGGTGACCCAGGGCCGTGGCCAGAGGAAGAAGAGGGACCTCCTCCTCTTCAGAGACACCCTGGTCATCACCAAGACCAAGTAAGACTGGCAGAGCCCAGCTGCCTTTCCTCGCAAGCCCTGGCCCTGGCACCAGGGCACCAGAGCAGGGACAGCCAACGAGCAGCCCCGGGGCCCCAGCACCCTGATGCTGGATGCACCCGTGGCCTTGCCCATGGCTGGTGGGCACTAGAGGGGAGCCAGCGGGCTCGGCCACCTCCAGGTCACTCCCTGCTGCTCCTCTCTGCAGACGTGGCAGCGCCCCGCGCCCGCTGCTGTGCCTGGCCCTGGGCCTGCTCCAGGTGCTCAGCGGCGGCAAGGGCTCAGCTGGTGATGCTGCTGAGGAGGAGGAGGAGGAGGAGGAAGGGAAGGCCACCAGCTCCCTTGTCTTCCTCTGGCCCTGTGGCTCCTGTGTTGTCACCTTCTGGTGAGTCTTGGTGCAACGTTCCACCAGAGGGGTGGGCAGCTCCTCTGTCCTGCCCCATGGGGCATCATGTGCTGGGGCACAGCAGGCGCTCAGGCTGTTTCTCCTCTCTTTTGGCAGCTCACGGGCAGCGAAGGAGATCTGGGTCAGCGCCCTCCTTGGGTAAGCCCTGCCTGGCACTGCAGCAGGGACAGCCTGGGCAGTCAGAGCACCCATCATGGGGGATGCTCCATGTGTGCCATGGATGCTGAAACACCCTGTCTGAGCTGGGCAGAGGTTTCCTCACAGCTGCAGGCAGAGGTGTCACCACTGCGTAGCGGGCACAGCTGGCAGAGCTGCCTCATCCAGCTGTGTCCAGCCAACACCTGCCCAGCCCCATTCTCGCCACTGCCGCTGCTCCCGCTCCACTGCCAGGCGGTCCTGGCTGGTCCTGGCAGCGTGGAAGCGCTCCCCAGGCTCGCAGCGGAGGGAAGAGCTGGCTCGGGTCTCACACAGCTCTTTCTCTGCCCCTTCCCCATGCACAGACCACCGGAAGGAGTTCAGGGAGCCCGGGTGACCCAGCTGCCGTCCATACAGCTGGTGATGAAGGAGCTGAGTGGCCGCCACGCTGTGAGTGTCCCTCCTGCCTCTGCTCTGCCCCCAAGGGCTCCTCCAGCCCAGCATCAGCTTCATCACTCCTCACCTTCTGCTCTTTTCCCCTTCCCCAGGGGTCGACACTGGATGCCAGCAGCCTGGAGAAGCTGCTCCAGCGCCAGGCTCAGGTCAGGGTCACTTGGGGAGCAATCTCAGCCATCCCCACCTCTCTCACACACAGCCAGGGGCTGATGCAGCTCGCCAGGGGCCCTTCCTGCTGTGGGGCTCCTTGGTGAGTGCAGCCCATTTCTTGCAGGCTGGTGACAGGCAGCTGCCAGTTCCCGTGCCCTCCAGCAGTGAAGGCGGATGTGGCCATGCGGATGGTGAGTGTGGAGAAGACAGGGGCAGGATGTCCCTTCTCTCCCGCTCTTGCAGGCAGGCACGCGTGCTGCAATGGGGCTGCCGCTGCCCTTCCCGCAGGGCACATCCGTCCCCATCGCTCTGCGGCAGGAGAGAGCTGAGCCCCGGGGCCTCTCGCTCCCAAGTGAGGCTGCCTCTCTCACGCCCTCAGTAGTGGGGGGACAGCACGGAGGGAGTCTGGGGGTGCTCTCCTGGTGCTTCTCCTCCACGACTCTTTGCTCTGTTTCCCTTGGCAGCAGGTGGGCCCTGCAGGAGCAGGAGGAGGCTGCCGTGGCCATTTGCACGGCCAGGGACCCTGGCTGCGGCAGAGGCACCAGGGCCATCGGGCTCTGCCGGACCAGGAGCCCTCTTTGGCCGGCCCCTGGCAGATCTGTGCAGCCAGGACGGCAGGCTGCCACAGCCCATCCAGGTAAGCCAGCCTGGCTGGGGGGTCCCCATCCCATCCTATCCCATCCTGACAGCTCCTCCAGAGAGAGCCTGTCCCCAGCACCT
The DNA here is from genome assembly GCF_037157495.1 of Lathamus discolor. NCBI lineage: Eukaryota > Metazoa > Chordata > Aves > Psittaciformes > Psittacidae > Lathamus > Lathamus discolor. The sequence goes on along the minus strand of NC_088887.1, from coordinate 76,718,784 downwards.
ACCTCAGCGCCTGTCTCCAGCCCAGCAACTCTCCTGCTCTGTGCCCTCAGGACCTGCTGGCTCTGCTCAGTGAGCGTGGCCCATCCACGGAGGGGATCTTCCGGCTGGCAGCCAGCCAGCGCGCCTGCCGAGAGGTCAGGGAGGCCCTGGACAGCGGGCTGCCGGTGCAGCTGGAAAACCAGCCCGTGCTGCTGCTGGCTGTCCTCCTGAAGGTGAGCCCTGCTGACCCCGAGCCCTGCAGCCCCTGGCTCTCTTGGTGCCGATGGGCACCTGCGGGAGCACAAGCAGAAACCCAGCCGCCTGCTCGTGAGCCAGAGGGCTGGGGATGCTGCGGCTGCTCCTGGAGGCAGCGGCCAAAGCCTCACCTGAAGCCCTTGGCACTGCAGGACCTCCTCCGGAAGATCCCCTCCACGCTCCTCGACGTCCAGCTGTTCGAGGAGTGGATGCGTGCCATGGACAAGACCAGCAGGCAGGAGAGGCTGGCAGCACTCAGACAGTAAGTGTGGCAGCAGCCAGCAGGGACTGGCACAGGCTGGGACTACACTGCAAAGCAGCGGCCAGCCTGAAATAGCCATGGCTCCTGCAAGCCACCTCCTGCTGCTGTGGGGTTTATGTCTGGGGTAAAAAAGGCACCGAAAAGCTTTTCTCTCCAGGGAGCACTTCCCACAGGCACTGGGGCTTGCTCCAACAGGGGCCGCTTTCAGAAGAGCAGGGAGAGAGGCAGTTGGCCCTATCTCAGCAAAAGCAGTCCCTCTGCTGTAGAGCAGGCAGCGGCCTTGGCTGAGAGCAGCCTGGGAGACCTCTGTTGTCAACACCGACTTCATTAACGCTGTGCTCCTGTTCCCCCAGGGTGGCCAGCAAGCTCCCGGAGGCCAACCTGCTCCTGCTCCGCCACTTGCTGTCGCTGCTTAGCAGCATCAGCAAGAGCGTGGCCACAACCAAGATGACTGCTGGGAACCTGGCCATCTGCCTGGCACCAAACCTCCTGAGCCCACCCCAGGAGCTGCCCCTGGATGTCCTGGCTCTGGAGACAGGGAAGGTACGCTGTGTTCACCACCCAGCTACAGAGTCCCCAGCCCAGCCCAGCGTTGCTGCTCACAGGGCCCTGGCTGCCTCCTCCCATCAGCAAAGCCATGGGGCAGCAGTCAGGAGGAGCAGCCCCACGGCTGCACCTTCCTGCGCAGAAGCGCAGGTCAGGCTGGGAAAGGCTGTCTGAGCCCTCCTCAGCCCCCTCGCTGACACCAGTGGTTTGCTGTGTGCAGGTGACGCAGCTCGTCGAGCTCCTCATCGACCACCATGAGGAGCTCCTTGGAGAGCAGGCGGCCGGGCTGGCCAGCGGGGGGGATGAGGAGACACCAGCACCTCAAGCAGAGCTGGAAACAGCAGAGGTAAGTGAAGTGCACGAGCAGTGTGACAACAAAAGCCTCCCCTCTCAGAAGGGGCGGCTGCTGCCGCAGCAGGGACAAGCACGGTCCTCCACCAGCCTGCAGCTCCGCCGAGGTGCAGAGCAAGGCTGATGCAGGTTGGCCATCCCGCTTTGTTGAGCTGATCCCACCACACTGGCTCAGCTGAGCTGAGCAAACCCATCCAAGGGATGCACCTTTTAGAGCCGGGGTAGCAACTGTGCAGGGAGGTCCTTGCCCCCTGCTAACCAACACATTGGCATTGCAGGTGCCTCCCATTGCTCCTGAGAGCAAACAGCAGAGGAGCTTCTCCGGGGAGAAAAGGTAAAACTGCCTGGCTTTGCTTGGTTCAAGGTAATCATGGCTTCACTTGTCTAACAATACTGTTGAATGGAAAGGTTCCCAAGCTCTTCGCGGAACACCAGGAAGCGAAGAGCAACCTGGGAAGAGGGCAGCGACGGGCCACCGTGCCCGAAGAAGAGCAAACCCGAGCTCTCAGGGATGGGAGACTGAAGAAATTCAAGCAGGGGAAGAACAAGGCACCCCGGTATGTAGCAGAGCCTGTGCTCCATCTTTTTGCCAAGCTCTGAGTATAGCAAACGTTCCTGAGGTGCACAGGATGGTCCTGCCTCAGGGGAACATGTATGCCAGGAGAAACATGCTACCCCAGCATTGCCTGCCAACCTGTGATTTTAGTATGGCAGAGAGAGGGATGCTGCTGCTTGGGTTTTGGAAAGGACCATACCCCAGCTTCCCAGGCTCCCTGCCGAGCCCTGCTGCCTGGCAAGGGGGCACTGCACATCTCTGTCAACGTGCCGTGCTCTGAGGGTATCACATGTGTTGAGAAGGGACCAAAGCAACACTGTAGTTGTCAGTTAGGAGCCAGTAAGGAGCCTCTCTCCTGTGCTAGCAATGACCCTTTTTACAGCATAGTTCTGAAAAACCCAGGAGCCGAGTCCCGCCTGCTCCTGCCCTCATGGCTTCATCAGCGCTTTCTGACTCTGCCCGTGTAGGTGCCCATTTACTGCTTCAGCTCCCCGCATGAGCTCTGCTGCCTGGGCTCGGCGTTCCACCCTGCGGGCCCAGCACCACCTCGGCAGCGGCGAGGACAGAGCCACCATGTCCTTCTGCTCTGGATAGAAGGTTCCACCAGCTCGCCCGGAGCCAGAGCAGCGCCCTCAGACCCATCCCAGCCCTCGCAGGAGGCCTTGCTGGCTCACTCCTCAGCTCCACCAGCAAATGCCAGACCACTGGTGCATCCCCCCAAGTGAGAAGCTGCCTCTGGACTTCAGCTTACCATGTTCACTACCACCTTTTTTACTATCATTGTACTACACCGGTTACTATCATTGTTACTACACCGGTTACTATCATTGTTACTACACCGGTTACTACGTTTGTTAATACACTTGTTTTCTGTGTTTATAACTACGTTTATTAGTCTTTTTCTACATCTTTTAGGAACAAATTTAGGATATACTTTAGGATAGATATAGGATATAGTTTAGGAAACACATTCCGGAATAGTGGATATATTTAGGATATAGTTTAAGGAAGCACGTTATAGGGTAGTAGTTAATTCACGTTGTTTGAGTACTCACTTCGCAGGATCATAGAATAGTTAGGGTTAGAAAAGGATAGTTAGGGTTGGAAAGGACTTCCAGTAATTTCCATGTTATGTCACAAGACTACTCTTCGAGTGGCTTTCATCTGTGTTAGTAAAAAGCAGAAAGAATTACAAAAGTCATATCTCTCTGCCTTGCCATTGCATCCTGCAGAATGCAAAACAGAAAAGAAAAGTATACTGAGAGAGTCTTTGGATTAGGAAAGAAATGACAGAAAGATATTTTATGAATGCAGAAGAACTACTGCTACACCTTGAAAAAGATGCGGATGAGCTCCGAAGAGTACTGCCTGCTGTTGGAATACAGCTGTAATATCTTAAACACCTGTTAAGTCCAGAAGTAAAGAGAAACTTGCTTCTAAACCAAAATGCAGGCAGGCAGCAGAAAAGCAGCACTGAACTGCACTACTGTGTTTTTCAGTCACAACTGCTCGTGGTGGGAGAGAGATGCTGAAACAGAAACAAAAGAAGCAACAACAAGGAAACATAATGAGAAAAAACACAAACCAAAGCAACAGAAAACCAATACAACACCCCCCATCCCCCACCCCACCTCTTCCCCACCACCGCCAAAAGAAAAAGGAAAAAAAAAAAAGAAAAAACCAACACAAACCAAACAAAACCCTTAATCCTATTTGGGGAAAAAAAAAAAAAAAGAAAAAAAATCCCTCAATCTCTCTGCACTCTGATGGAGAAACACTGGGAAGGGATGAGCAAGGTGTCCCAGGCATCTGCAAACAAAGCCGTGTCAAACTGGGTAACCAAGAGAGTGATCTGTTAATACAGGGGGTGAGCGGCTGATACGCGTTTATTCCCTTTTGCATTTGCTGGAATACATTGTGCAGACTGCCGGCAGTTCTCGGCGTTGCTTCTATCTATTATGCCTTTCTGAATTTTCTTTACCATTTCTACACAAAAATGAAGTGTCAAATGCATACCTGGCCAGTCTCTATGTTTGGATGAGTCCCTTCCCTTTTTATTCCTCTCTCCATCCTGGTTTCCTTCTCTCTCTATCTGGTTCTTACCTGTCCAAGAAGACAAAAAAGGTCACGCGATGGCTACATTTGTATAAGCCTTTTCTTTCTCCCAGGAGCTTTGTTTTTTCTCCTAAAACACCTGAGGAGACACTTGCATCCAAGAAAAGGTCTTAACAAGGAAAGAACTTGAGCACATTGCTGATACTTCTAATCTGAGAAACAAAAGCACTACTTCTGCCCAGAAGGCCCTGGTCAGTATTTCTGTGATCTTGCTACGTTTTCATTCATCTCCTTCACATTCAGTACAAAGCCCCAAATCTCTTGCCATGCTGACATACCACAGACTCTCCTAGGAAGAAGCAATATGAAGAGCATACGGAACTTCTATTTATGAAAATGGAGATTATATCTTGTCACCTGGAAAAGTTAGAAATGCTAAGTAACTGTCCTGGTTGAGCAGCAGCAGTCATTTTTCTCCTTCTTAGGAGCTAGTACAGTGCTGTGTTTTGATCTTTTGGCCTGGGAACAGTGCTGATAACGCCGATGTTTTCAGTTGCTCCTCGAATGTTTGGTCTGGCCAAGGACTTTCTGAGCCTCATGCTCTGCCAGGGAGGAGGGGAGGCCAGGAGGAAGCAGAGACAGGACACCTGACCCAAACTAGCCAAAGAGGTATTCCATACCACAGCACAGCATGCCAGGATGTAACGGGGAGTGACCCGGAAGGGCTGGTGGGACTGCAGGGTTGGAGAAGGTATTGGTCGGTGCTCGGCTGGGGGGAGTGGGGCGAGTTTATTGGTCGGCGTGTGTTGAGGTGTTGTATTCTTTCTCTTGTTATTTCCTCTATCATTATTATTATTGGTGGTAGCAGTAGTGATTTGTGTTATACCTTAGTTACTAAACTGTTTCTTATCTCAACCCGTGGAGTTGCATTCTTTTCGATTCTCCTCTCCGTCCCTCCAGGAGCAGGGGGAGGGCAAGAAGTGGGGGAGTGAGTGAACGGGTTTGTGGTTCGGTTTAAACCATGACAGTAACAAACGGACAGCCACTTCAAATCTACCGCATCTAAAAAGTAGCTGATGAAGTGTCTGAAGAGCCTCACTGACAATTAAAACAGAGGCATTACACTGATAACTGTGCATGCATCGACTGTCTCCTATGCGTAAGTTAAACAGATTGGTGTTGGCTCCGGTCTTGTTCAACATCTTTGTCGCTGACATGGATAGTGTTGGGATTGAGTGCGCCCTCAGCAAGTTTGCTGATGACACCTAAGCCGGGTGGTTCGGTTGATACACTTGGAGGGAAGGGTTGCCATCCAGAGGGACCTCGACACGCTTGGGAGGTGGGCTGATGCCAACCTTATGAAGTTCAACCATGCCAAGTGCAAGGTCCTACACCTGGGTCAGAGCAATCCCAGGCACAGCTACAGACTGGGCAGAGAAGAGATTCAGAGCAGCCCTGCGGAGAAGGACTTGGGGGTGCTGGTCGATGAGAAAATGACCATGAGCCGGCTGCAGTGTGCGCTCGCAGCCAGAAAGCCAACCGTATCCTGGCTGCATCAAAGGAGCGTGACCAGCAGGACAAAGGAGGTGATCCTGCCCCTCTGCTCAGCTCTCGTGAGACCTCACCTGGAGTATTGTGTGCAGTTCGGGTGTCCTCAACAGAAAACGGACATGGAACTGTTGGAACAAGTCCAGAGGAGGGCCACGAGGATGATCAGGGGATGGAGCACCTCCACGTATGAAGACAGGCTGAGGAAGTTGGGGCTGCATGGATGTGAGAATTTAACATATTTGACTTCTGATTATCACTTTAAGCTTATCTCCTTGCTGGCTCCTTTGTGATTCCCAGCTTCCATCTCCTGATGGATGGTCCTTCAATGAATGGTCCCTTCAACGGTCCCCCCTGAAGGGGCCTACAATAGGCATCCTTTTGGGCCGCCTTCAGACACCAAAGGCTGTTAATTGTGTGGAGGAAGAGGTTGTTAGAAAGTCCATAGAAAGGTAAGAATAGGTAAAATCTCAGACAAGAAGCAGGACAGAGCTAGGAATCATTTTATCTCGAGTATTCAAGAAGAAAAAGGGACTCTTTCCAACCCTAACTATTCTGTGATGCTACGAAGAAACAACATGGAAAGAGACATAATCGTAATAGTCTCAGGAGACCTTCTTGCATATACCCTGTGCCTCCCAACAGAGGTCTCGTGGAGATAAGCACCGTGTGCGCCCCATGACAGAATTCGGAAAAAGAAACTGAAATAAGATGGTGTCAATGGAAGCCAAGCAGGTGCAGCAGAAGAGCAGCTTGGAGCTCCTCCTGGAACTGGGCGGGAACAGAAATTGTGTGCTCTCTAGAAGCAAGGTCGAGCCTCTCAGGAAGACTACTGAGCTGTGGTTCACACATGGAGGGAGACACTACGGCAGGCCGAAGCTCAGCTAGAGATTGCAACTGGTCTGTGTTCCGTCAGAATACAACAAAAGGCTTTTGAAGTATGCTGAAAACAGCGGAGGCCTAAGGAAAGTATTGGACTGATGCTTTATGAAGGTGGCCACCGAAAAGTGGGATGAAGAAAAGACAGAGGCATTTAATGCTTTTGCATTGCCTCAGTCCTCAGTGCGCATTGTAGACCTGGGGCTCCCTGGTCCTGTGAGTTGAAAACCATGGCTGCAGGAGCCGTGACTTTCCATTGGTGGACACTGCTGCTATAAGGGAGCAGTCTTCAGGGCCGGATCTGGACATAGGCATCCTGGAGAGAGCCCCACAGGGCTCCCCCCCACCTGGTCCCCCAGGTCACAATGGCGTTCCGTACTAACCCAGTGCTACCCCAGCAACAGCCCCAGTGCCTGCACGGACGGTGCTGCGAGTGGCAGCACCAGCGGCACTGGGGTGCTTCTCTCTTGCGGAGGAGCGCTCCAACCCTGAGCGTAGCGAGGTTTTTACTTGCGACTCTTCTCGTGGCCCTGTCAGGATGGGCAGTGGCTCTGCTGCTCGGGTCCAGTGGGTTCCCCAACAGCTCGGGGATGCACCGCAGAGCCGGGCCCCGCAGCAACCGCCTTGCTCATGCCCGATGCCGTCTGCCCTGCAGGGATGACCCTGGCCCTGAGCAGCAGCGCGAGCCCGACCCGGTGCTGCAGAGCCGCTGCTGCGGGAGCGCGTGCGGGTGACCCAGGGCCGTGGCCAGAGGAAGAAGAGGACCTCCTCCTCTTCAGAGACACCCTGGTCATCACCAAGACCAAGTAAGACTGGCAGAGCCCAGCTGCCTTTCCTCGCAAGCCTGGCCCTGGCACCAGGGCACCAGAGCAGGGACAGCCAACGAGCAGCCCCGGGGCCCCAGCACCTGATGCTGGATGCACCCGTGGCCTTGGCCCATGGCTGGTGGGCACTAGAGGGGAGCCAGCGGGCTCGGCCACCTCCAGGTCACTCCCTGCTGCTCCTCTCTGCAGACGTGGCAGCGCCCCGCGCCCGCTGCTGTGCCTGGCCCTGGGCCTGCTCCAGGTGCTCAGCGGCGGCAAGGGCTCAGCTGGTGATGCTGCTGAGGAGGAGGAGGAGGAGGAGGAAGGGAAAGGCCACCAGCTCCCTTGTCTTCCTCTGGCCCTGTGGCTCCTGTGTTGTCACCTTCTGGTGAGTCTTGGTGCATCGTTCCACCAGAGGGGTGGGCAGCTCCTCTGTCCTGCCCCATGGGGCATCATGTTGCTGGGGCACAGCAGCGCTCAGGCTGTTTCTCCTCTCTTTTGGCAGCTCACGGGCAGCGAAGGAGATCTGGTCAGCGCCCTCCTTGGGTAAGCCCTGCCTGGCACTGCAGCAGGACAGCCTGGGCAGTCAGAGCACCCATCATGGGGGATGCTCCATGTGTGCCATGGATGCTGAAACACCCCTGTCTGAGCTGGGCAGAGGTTTCCTCACAGCTGCAGGCAGAGGTGTCACCACTGCGTAGCGGGCACAGCTGGCAGAGCTGCCTCATCCAGCTGTGTCCAGCCAACACCTGCCCAGCCCCATTCTCGCCACTGCCGCTGCTCCCGCTCCACTGCCAGGCGGTCCTGGCTGGTCCTGGCAGCGTGGAAGCGCTCCCCAGGCTCGCAGCGGAGGGAAGAGCTGGCTCGGGGTCTCACACAGCTCTTTCTCTGCCCTTCCCCATGCACAGACCACCGGAAGGAGTTCAGGGAGCCCGGTGACCCAGCTGCCGTCCATACAGCTGGTGATGAAGGAGCTGAGTGGCCGCCACGCTGTGAGTGTCCCTCCTGCCTCTGCTCTGCCCCCAAGGGCTCCTCCAGCCCAGCATCAGCTTCATCACTCCTCACCTTCTGCTCTTTTCGCCTTCCCCAGGGGTCGACACTGGATGCCAGCAGCCTGGAGAAGCTGCTCCAGCGCCAGGCTCAGGTCAGGGTCACTTGGGGAGCAATCTCAGCCATCCCCACCTCTCTCACACACAGCCAGGGGCTGATGCAGCTCGCCAGGGCCCTTCCTGCTGTGGGGCTCCTTGGTGAGTGCAGCCCATTTCTTGCAGGCTGGTGACAGGCAGCTGCCAGTTCCCGTGCCCTCCAGCAGTGAAGGCGGATGTGGCCATGCGGATGGGAGAGTGGGAAGACAGG